>NC_134810.1:4373789-4378789 GCF_046742065.1 Oratosquilla oratoria | reverse complement strand
CTCCAACTTCTTCACCTTTTCATCCTCCTCTACTTCATTCGTTTGCGTTCTTTCTGGTTCCCTTCTTCTTTCATTTCCCCTTTCGCCTCTTTCTTTCTTCACTACTTTTATCACTATTGAACCTTTCTCTATCTACTTTCATTATCTTTCCTCTACTCTGAGCCTCTCTTAATCCCTTTCCTCTCCTTTTCCATCTCTTCCCTCCAATCTACCAATCATCCGCGCTCTCCTCGCTGTCTCCCTTTCCTCCTCTCTGCTACCGAATAAGCAAACGAGGCGGGCCCTACCCTAAAGACGGTTTCGATAAATCAAGACCTCTTTCAAGAGAACTGTAATAATCCGACCAAATCGTCCGTTTATTTATTTACTTATCTATTTGATCTATTATTATCACATTTCATTTTATTTATTTATTATCTATTATTCATTTATTTATTTATTTATTTATTTATCAATTTATTTATGCTGAATGAAATTCTTCGTCTTTTCGACTGCAGGTGAATCTGTACAGGGAACTTAACACAAGACATGTTCTCCTCCTTCCTTTCCTTCTCTATTTTGTTCTTCTTCTCCCTCTCCTCTTTTCCATCCTCCTTCTCCTCCTTCTGTTTCTCGTCTCTTCTCCTCCTCTTCATTATTATCCTCCTTCTTTTCCTCCTCCTGCTTCTCTTCCCTCTCCCCTTCCTTTTCCTCCTCCTCCTCCTCCTCGTCATCCTTCTCCTCCTCCTTTTCCTCTTCCTCCTCCTCCATCTCCTCTTCCTCTTACTTTCCTCCTCCTTCTTTTCCTCCTCTTTCGGGCGCAGATCTTCCTACTATTCCTCCAGATTCTGACGCAGCCCTTATGCCCCTGTACAGTGATGTAGCCATTGCTCCACATCCAGACGCAGCCGCTCTTCCCAAGGACGATACAGACTTTCTTCTGTTGCGAGACGCCCACCCAGTCCGTACTCGTAACGGATACCCTCTTCCGCAGTGTGACGCAGCTGCATACTCGCTGCGTGACGTACCCACCGCTCCACAGGCTGACACAATTACCTCTCCGGCGGCTCCTCCTCTGGGAGACGCGAAAGATCCTCCGCAGGGTAAGACGGCGCAGACACTCGGCAACGGAGCCTCTGCAAGCTGTTCCCCTGCATTGGCGGGAACCGACTCCTCCGCAGTGCGAAAAGGCAAGCCAGACCAATACAGACAATGGGAGCAGCGCGTAAAAGACTCGGTATCCCTCAAGGGAAAAAGAAAACGTCAGATAGGAAGGAGAGAAAAAGAGGGAAAGAGAGTGATGTGGAGAGAGAGAGAGAGAGAGAGAGAGAGAGAGAGAGAGAGAGAGAGAGAGAGAGAGAGAGAGAGAGAGAGAGAGAGAGAGAGAGAGAGAGAGAGAGAGAGAGAGAGAGAGAGAGAGATAAAGAGATAAAGAGAGAGTAGAAAGAATGAAGAGATGCAAAATGAGAAGGAATTGGAGAAAAAATAACATAAAAGAGAAAAGTGTACAAACAAATTAATACATGGAGAGAAATAAAAAAGAATAAGGAAGGAAAGCACGATCTGAGAGAGAGAGAGAGAGAGAGAGAGAGAAAGAGAGGTAATACATGCTTTCCTGAGAACCAGAGAGAAACACATCTTTAGAGAGATATTGTATTCGTAAGAAGACAAAGGCCTCAAGGTCACCAGCCTCCTTAGTGTGACAAAGACCAGGAACCCTTTGGCCCATAAATGAAGGAGGAGAAGGAGTAAGGAGGAAGGAGGGGAAGGGGTAAGAAGCGAAGGATGAGAAGAAGTATAGAGAGGATGATGAAAAAGAATAACAAGTCAAGGAGAAATAGTGAGGAGAGGAGAATGAGATGGAATAACTAAAAAGAGGTAAGAAGTGGAGAGAAAGTAAGAGGAAAAAGAGGATGCAAAAAAGGAGGAAAGGGGAGGAGTAAGAAAAAGGAAGAACAAGAAGAATAAGAGGAGGAGGAAATAGAGAAGTGTTATCAGGGGTATGTCCTGCGGGAAATTTATGTTTGCTCTTCTTGGCACATACTCCATACAGAACTTGAGCATTTGCTCTAAATGCTAGTAAACAATCGTTACCCTGACACTAACATGAATAATGTAACGAAGAGATTGCTGCTAGATCAGAGTGTTGCTGACTTGACTGCGGACAAAACAAATGTCGTTGCAGTTTTCTACTAGAACGATTTTTGCGGCTCTTTAAGTAAAGATGAGAAATGCATTACAAATAATTTATAGAAATTGTAGGATAGTGTGTGAGCTTGATAAATTAAGTAAAGTCATGTTTTACAACAGCTCTTATTATTGTTCCCTTATTATGACAAAGAATCTGCCCCATAGCTGTGAGATTTTGTACAAAACAAATATAGTTTATTAATATCGTTGTACCTCTGGGGACTGTGGACCCCTTGTTCCACTTACATTAATCATAAGACATGCCATCTCACCAGGCAATTGCCTCCGCATTTGCATCAGTGGGCAATCAAGCAACATAACTTACAATACCAACAGGTCGAGCTAGATAGGGAGACTATTACCTACAACACCAAGGTAGTCACACAATATAATAAAATAAATGATTTGACAATGCTGGAAGATATCTACATATGTGAACGCGCTACAGTCATCAACATCCAATCCGGAGTGACATAAGCCATCCCCCTGCACAATTCGTCGCTCCCCAACCTCAACCCCCTATTCATTCCTCTTCGCCTCCCCCTCTACAACAGTAGGTCGTCCTAGCTTTGAGACGCTCCCAGATATTAAGAAATTAATTTTCGTAGTAATTTTCCCTACTGTGGAAACCCAATTATACACACACACACACACACACACACACACACACACACACACACACACACACACACACACACACACACACACACACACACACACACACACACACACACACACACACACACACACACACACACACACACACATACACACACACACACACACACACATATATATATATATATACATACTGTATATATATATATATATATATATACATATATACATATACATATACATATATAAATAAATACATATATATACTTACACACACACACATACACACACACACACACACACACACACACACACACACACACACACACACACACACTCACACACACACACACACACACATATATATATATATATATGTATATATATATATATATATATTGTGTGTGTATGTATATATACATATATAATATCTACATATATATATATACATATATAAATATATATATGTATATATATATACTGTATATATATATATATATATATATATATATATATATATATATATATATATATATATATATATATATGGTGATTGGTTTAACGACGGTAACATCACCCACCACTGGTTGATACTAGTTGATACTAGGCAGTGATACTAGTCGATATTAGTTTTTGTCATCGTATCGAGCCATAAAAAAAAAAAAAAAAAAAAAAACTTCCCGAGCCATAAACACCATTTCTGTCTTGTTGAGGTCGCATTCCGTAATGGACTCGTGACCTCCGCTGACCCAATGAATCAAGCCTGTCAGAGGAAGGCAAAGATGTTTACGAAAAGGCATGTGTTCCCATTGGCCTGTAGAATATAGAATCATAGCCAATCATAATTAGTTGTAGGAGCCCATATCATCCAGAGGTTTCCTCCTGGCTGGCATCCGAGTAAATTTCAGTCTTCTCTGACACTCTAAATTTTTCAGTTTAAAGCTAGTCGACGGGTTTAAATGTCAAGTTCTAGAGAAGTTAAAGTCAAGTCAGTTTCTAAGCTATTATCACAGAGTCAAGTTCAGTTCTACCAGTGCATGAAGAAAGTGTAGTAATTCCGAGAGCTAAGTATTTGTTCGTTGGGTGCTCTCGGAGATAAGCTGTCTCAGATGGAACTGCAACCAGGATATTCACATTAGGTCTGTAGGATTAAGTCTTTTAGTCCAGCCTCCCACACCCGTACACCCACACATTGATTCACTATCTAATTTGAATTTGAAATATCATAAATATGATATGAAAAATTAGTCTCATTCACCACCTCTATTTTGAGAGTGATAATTACACGAGATACGCGTGTTCGTGATTCCTTGATCGAACCATTTTGGCCACAGCTACCAACGCTTATTTATATTTATTCGTAATCAAGGATCACGACATATATATACTGTAAGAAGAGCAGAGGAAAACACACAAGTAGAAGAGTTTATTCTTTGACTAGTTTCGCACAGTGGTGCTTACTCAGAAAGAGGAAGCACCACTGTGCGAAACTAGTAATAGGGATGCACATAAACTTAAGTTTTTTAAAAGCAATGTTTATAAGAGAATATAACCCGCTTATAAACTCCAATGTAACATGATTTCAGGCATTAGCCTGTAGAACAATTCTTTCTCCTGCATGGCGAACACCTCCACCCCTCTCCCTCCAACCTACCCTTTCGTTTCCACCACACCCTTTGACAATGTGAAGACGGGTCATAAGCGCCCTCACCCAACCTCCTCCCACCCACTACCCCCATCCTCCTCTCTAACCGACCTCGCAACCCCCAACCCCCCCATTCCGACGCTGTTAAGACAGGTCAAACCCCACTACCCCTCCCCCTCCACCACCTATCTAGGTAAGGCTCTGATATATAAGCCAAAGGCACAAGCTATCTTTTGTCATTTCTTTAAAATTCTTTTAATTTTGTGAGTATTGTCCCCCAACAGTCTATGCATCTGTATTGGTTTACAATTTGATTTATTTATGTCATTATTCTCTCCCTTCCCTTCAAATGTAAGTCTTCTTGTAACATTGTCATCGTACTTATTTGAATTTATATTGTATCCCTGATATTTTACTAATATTGCTCTTGCACACAATTGTCACCATTACTGTATTTATGTAATTTTTGTATTTTGTCACCATTCCTAGAATTATGTATTTTTTTTTATATTTTAGTTTACTCTTGAAAATGTCTTCAATAAGACGAAACGTTAAGCTCAAATGAATG
>NC_134810.1:4356289-4358789 GCF_046742065.1 Oratosquilla oratoria | reverse complement strand
TCACTCTAGCTAACCCTCACTCTATTCCGCTCACTTTATAATTCCCTTCCACTCCTCCCCTTTTCCACACATGCCTCAAACCCTTACTCTCCACTCACTGTCCCTCTCCATTTTCCCTTTTAGGTAACTTATTACCCTTAAATCTCTTTCAGTGGCATTCCTTTTTTCATTACTTCTCGTTCTGCCTGGTCCTTCTTGTCTTTCTTCCTTCTCCTCAAAACATTCATTCACCCACACTGTAGCACATACTGTCAATTCCTCCTTCCCATTCCGATCTCCCAATTGCTCCCTCATCAAACCCATCCGACTTTCTGGTCCTAATGAGTGTCTTTATGAAATTCCATTCCTTACCCAAGCACTTCATTTTCTCTCAAGTTCTTGTTAAGGTCTGTCTCTTTTTTTTTATTTCATTTCTCTACTTATACTTTATTTTCATTCTCTTTCTCTTATTTTCTCTCTTTTAGTTATGTCTAAATTTTCTCTAATGTTCATATAGTCTCCTCCTTTTCCTATCCAACATACAATTTTTTTCTGTTGATTTCTTTACATTTTCTTCCCCTTTCTCTTCCTCTTCTCTTGCTTTCTCCTCTTCATTTCTCCCTTTCCTTCCATTTCCTTCTTCCTTTCATCTTTCTCGTTTCTAACTTCGCCTTCCTTCCACATCTTCTTTGTTTTTCTCCTTCTCTGCCTTTTCTCTTCCTTCTTCTTCTTCTTCCCTGTCTCCTCTACTTCTCCAACTACTTTTCATGTTTACTTTATCCCCCCACTCTCTTTCCTTCCCTCGTCCTTTCTCTGTCTTCCCTCTTCTTGTTCTCTTTCCCCTCCTGCACGTGTCTTGTTCCATCTACTCTTCCTTCTCTTTTTCACTTATTCTTTATTTTCTTCTTCTTCTCCTCCCAGGTCCTTATCAACTTGTCTTCTTAACCTCAAGACCTGAACGCTTGTGTGACTGTATTCACATGAACAAAATCACTTGACGACATTGGGGTTTGAATCTACAAATCAAACTACGCAACCAGAAGGTTAATGAAGACACAATTAGCCACTAAATGTATTAATATTTTACTGATAACAACCAGCGCCTTTGGATATCACACATATATGGAGTGGCAGAGGTGGTAAAAGGGAGATTGCAGAGGGTAGTAGAAAAGAGGAACAGAACAGTCTATAAGGGGCAAGGATTCTTTCTGAGTGAATCCAATCGCAAAGGAATGATGCGAAACTCTGGTCCGCAGGTGTGTCACAAAAACCCTTAAAATATTGACTTGTGCTTCAATACCCTATACGAAGTAACCTTCTACATGCATCACCCTCTCTTATCCTCATTTACTTCCTCCCCTTCTTCATCCCCTTTCTCACCTACTTCTCTCACATCGAACTTTACCTTCCCCTCATTTTGTTCTTCTCCAAAACTCCTCCCCTCCCTCCTCGTCTTCCTCCTCTCCACTCCATCCTCATCACATATACTCCTTTGAATTCCATCTGTAACCCTAACTCCTCCCTCCTCCTTCCACCTCCTCCAACCTAACTCTAGCCTTATCATACAAAATCCTCTTACTTCCATTCTTAGCCCCAACTCCTCCTTCCTGCCTCCATCTCCCTCCACCCCTCTCCTCCTTTGCCTCCTCCGGATCTCGACGCTCCGCCGGCAGACAGAGAGCCGCTGCCGGTGCCGGAGGAGAGGCGAGCAGCAGTGTCCGACCCAGATGGCACTCAGGCCAAATTGGGTGCTGCCGAGACTGGGGAGGGGGAGGAGAGGGAGAAGAAAGAGAAGGAGAGGGAGGAGAGAGGAGGAGATGGGAGAAGAGAGGAGGAGAGGAGACGGGATGTGAAGGGAGAAGAGGGGGAGGGGAGGAAAGCAAATGAAAGAGGAGGAGAGAGGAGGGGAGGTGAGGAGAGGGGAATAGATGGAGGGAAAAGAGAAGAGAGGGTAGGAGAGGGGAATACAGGAAAGGAGAAGAGAGGAGAGGAGAGGAGATGGGAGGAGATGGGAGGAGAAAGTAGAGGAGTCGGGAGGAGATAAGGAAAGAGGGGAGGAGAGGGGAGAAGCCATGGGAGGGAGAGGAGGAGATGGGAGGATAAAGTAGAGGAGACGGGAGGAGATAAAGAAAGAGGGGAGGAGAGGGGAGAAGTGAGGGGAGAGAGAGGAGGAGGTGGGAGGAGAAAGTAGAGGAGAAGGAAGGGAAAAAGAAGAGAGGGGAGGAGACGGGAGGTGGATAAAGGTAGACTAGTAAGGTAGATAGAGGGGTAGGTGGTGAATTTTATTTTTACGAGTTAGATATTTGATAAACATAACCCGCGAAGGAGTTGTATAATCTTGCTCCCCGTCTAAAGTTTATAAACAATCTCTAGGAAACAGATTTTAATGTTGATGTGACAATATTTAAACTAAGCCATTCCTGCATCGATATCGAGATTGCTTGTGTAAGCAGTATTTCTTAAGACGTTGTAACAGTCTTTCTGATTGGAGAAAGGTGGAGGAGGAGAAAAAAAAATATTG
>NC_134810.1:4333789-4348789 GCF_046742065.1 Oratosquilla oratoria | reverse complement strand
CATTACTTCCTCTATTACCAAATAATTGCGATCCTTGAGCCTGCCTCATACACTACCCGACCCCACCCTCCTTCGTTCCACTCCATCCCACCCCATTCCATTCCTCTCTTGCTCGGACAAACCCCGGTCCACAACTCGTCTCAGCACACTATCAAACTCACTCTGCCTCGTCACCCGTCATCCTGACAGTAACCATATCTAACCCTTCCTGTCAACTGCAAGCGTCCCGTCCGGCTCCCAACCTATCCCATCTCACCCCCCCCCCCAACTCTTCCCTTTACGGTTCGCCTCCATTCTGTGATTTGTGCAATCATGTTTAAGATCCTGTACGTTTATGGAAGGCACAGCCTTGTTCGATGGATTCGACACGAGGCTAGGGAGATGAAGGGACGTGTCGGAGAGCCTATGGAGGTCTGAAATTCTCGAGGGGTGAGTACGAGGTTTTGTGTCGCTAAAGAGATGTGTATGAGAGCCTGTGGAGGTCTGAGGCTAGAGAGATGAAGGGACATGTCGGAGAGCCTATGGAGATCTGGAATCCTCGAGGGGTGAGTACGAGGTTTTGTATCGCTAAAGAGATGTGTATGAGAGCCTGTGGAGGTCTGGAACCCTCCAGAGATGAGTACGAGGTTCCAGATTGCTGAAGGGATATGTAGGAAAGCCTGAGGAAGTCTAAAAGCCTCGATGGATTTGACACGGGGTAGGAAGATGAAGGATTATGTCGGACAGCGTTTGGAAGTCTGGAACCCTCGAAGGATGAACATAAGGTTTCAGATAGCTGAAGAGAAATGTAGGAGAGCCTTTGGAGGTCTGGAGGCCTCGATGGAAGAGTACGAGGTTCCAAGCTGCTGAAGAGGCATGAAGGAGAGTCCATGGAAGTCTGCAACCCTCCAACTATAAGTACGAGGATCCAGTTTGCTGAAAAGACGTGTAGAGCCTATGGAAATCTGGAACTCCCGAGGTATGAGCACGAGGATCCAGGTCGCTGAAGGCAGGTGTAGGAGACCTTATGTAATGCTCTCCCTAAGATTAGAGATTAATTCAGTCCAGCTGTTTGCATGTAATTCTACTCAGATGAAGGACAACCTTATCTCCTACGAATTAATTGAATTTACATAATCTAACTTCTCCGATGCACTTCATATCATGTACCTTTACCTCATGCCTCCATGCATTATGTTGTGGTGGCATTATCGGAAGCGTGATGGTCTCGTATTCGCTTGGTTGTGGGTTTGAATCCCGCACTTCTCTCGAATTTCCAGCAGTGACTGTTACCTCCCGCAACAATAGAAGTCCATAGGACAAAGGTGACGGCTTCCGCTGCTGCGCCTCTTAATGTAGGCTCTTCAGCACCCCAAGCAAACTGAAGTGACTCAGACGAAATCCCTCGGCAGTGAAAGAGTTGAAAACGTTTACAGGAGTGATTCGAAGAACGGAAGAAGACCCTGGACCTCAACTGGAAGCGTGAACGATATCGTATGGGCGTAGAGGGCGTGGCTGCGGCGGACAAGCTACTCTTCACACTCAGAAAGAGGAAAATGTTACTGTCGTGTTGACAAACCGTACTATATCAATCAGTTAGAAAATAGTTCCTATAGCAGATCATTTTTCAACTAATTTCTTCGACTTTAGTGACCTCCCAGAACGACGCAGAATTCTTTTGTGATTATAAATTAGTCTCCTATAAAGAACGAATGCTTATCACTTTTACCTTTTACCCTTCCTGATTTCTACCTTGTACCCTTTGACACCTTTATGACTCCATCTCTTCTGAGTGATATCATCCCCAAGGATAGAAGCGCTGGTATTGTTGAGAAAAAAAAAATCGAGTTTGTAAGTGTACCCCTAGGTGTTAAAAACTCACAAGCCGGTTTCAACTTACCCATGAAAGTTTGATTTTCCTCTCCGGCCATTGCAACAACAAAGGAGAGGTTGGCAGACATCACTAAACAGGAATATCAGAGACTACATCTTTTATCATGAATACAATGACGTCACATCGTAATCTTCTTTGTGAAAACATACGACGTCATCAAATGTCCTTTATGAAGGGCAATTACGCCATAAAAACTTCCTTGGGTTATTCTTCTGTAACGGTCCGGCACTTAGTCTCCGGAGCGGCCATAAGATTTCTACCCAACTTAGATTGTTTTCTTCATTTTTTTTTCTTTTTACAGAAGGAGAGCTGGCAGACAGTGGCTGCTCCTCTCTTCCATCTTCCCCACCGATGCTGACAAAGAAATTACCTCACAGTAATATAATACATAGAATAATCCAACATTTCTTTCTGAAGAGATCTTTGAGATAGCCCAAGAAACGTTGCTGGCCATTGTGGAGATGCAGGCTTCCAAGATTTTTTTTTTTTATGATTTTTGAACGTTTTCTTTGATGACCTTAATTATTCTTCCTCGATGACTTTCAAGGATGAACTTGAAAGGCTCTTCTTTCATGACCTTAGACTCTTCCTTCAGTAACCTTAAAGGCTCTTTGATGACCTTATTGTTTCTTCTTCAATCACCTTAAACGTTGTTCGTTGATGGCCTTAAACGTTCTTCTTCAATGACCCTAAACGTCCTTATTCGATAACCTTAAACGTACTTCTTTGATGACCTTAAATGTTTTTTTGTTTTTTCCTACGAGCCTAAACATTCTTCTTTGATGACCTTAAACATTCTCCCTCGGTGACCTCAGGCGTTCTTGTTCAAGGAACTCATGGCTTCCAACGATGTATATAGTTGATGAAGGACTCCAGCAAGAACATAAGGAACACATGGAGCACAAGGAACAAGGGAGACTTCAGAAACTAGAGAAGTAAATTAGCTAAGTGGTGACGATAGGGAAACGATTGAGTAAAAGGACTGGATGTACTTCAGGAGTGGTGAAGAAGAGTGACTGTTTGAGAATGGGCAGATCTACAAATGGATGATGATGTCTCCATGAGGAAAAGATGGTGGAAACAAAGAGGGGAAATTTAAAAATAAGAAGAAGCACATAGACAGAAAAAGGGAAGAATATGAAGGAGAGGAGGAGAAAGCGGGGGAAAGGAGAAATATGATAATTGCGAGGAGGAGGAGGAAAATGAAGATGAAGAGGAGGAGGACGAGGGGGAGGAGGAGGAGAAAAAGGAGAAAGAGGAGGAGGAGGTGAGGAAGAGGTAAAGGAGACGGAGGAGAAGAAAGAGGAAGAGAAGGAGGAGAAGAAGGAGAAGAAGAAGGAGGAGAGAGGAGGAGGAGGAGGGGGAGAGAGGAGGAGGAGGAGGAGGAGGAGGAGGAGGAGAAATGGAGAAGAGAGAGTAAGGAAAAGAGAAGGGGAGAAAAGAGGAAGGCGGAGGAGGAGGGAGATGAATGAGAACGAGGATAAATATGAAAGTAGAAGAGATGGAGAGAAAAGAGAGAGACAAGAGGAAGGCGGAGGAGAGGGGAGACGTGTTGGAGGACGGAGAGGAGAAGAGAGCACACGAATCCCTGAAAACGAGCTGCGCTGGTTCATATTCTTTCGAACTTGTGTCAATTAACTTAGGACCTCTCTCCCTCTCTTCGCCGTCGCCGCCACGATAGTTCGCGAGCTTCGCTCACCTTGGCCATTTTTCAATCCTGTTTTTGATGGTAAAAGTATAAAGAATTCCTTTGCGCGCGCGTGCGTGCATGCGTGCGTTAGTGTGTGAGTGCATGCTTGGGTGAAGGAATATGTTATCTGTGTAGGTATGTACCTATGCGGCTGAATTTGTGTGTATGTTTGTGCATGTGTTTGTGTGTGTGTGTGTGTGTGTGTGTGTGTGTGTGTGTGTGTGTGTGTGTGTGTGTGTGTGTGTGTGTGTGTGTGTGTGTGTATGTGTGTGTGTGTGTGTGTGTGTGTGTGTGTGTGTGTGTGTGTGTGTGTGTGTGTGTGTGTGTGTGTGTGTGTGTGTGTGTGTGTGTGTGTGTGTGTGTGTGTGTGTGTGAACATAAACATTTTCCAACCTCTTGCACACTTCTCTATCTTGTCTTTCTACCCTCTGTTTGGCTTAACTCCTCCACGCTTCCCATCTTGCGGCGTGCAGTCAGTAAGCATACCTCCTACATCTGCCACCCTCCTCTCAGGCAATTTGCCCAAAATAATTCCAAATCCGTTCTTTTATCGTCCTCACAGTATCTTCTACTTCTGTCTGCTGTCTTTCTCAATTTGCCCTCTTCCTATTCCAGCATTAGTATCTACATTGCTTTTTGTACATGACAAGAGATTAAAGAATAATTGTAAGATACGTTTTATAAATACAGGTAGATGGATTTTCACCAAACTTCTATTAACAGCCATCTTTCTACAAATTGCTATTTGTCTTTTCATGGAAAATCTATGGTAATTAATCATTATTAGCACTTGATCATACTTTTCTACCTTAAGATTGTCACCATCGATTACAATTGATTTACCTTGAATTCTAATACTGAATATTAATTCGCTTTTGCCTTTATTCATCTTGAAACCACTTTGCGTCTTTTCTTGTTGAAATCACTTAGCATATCTTCCAAGTCTTTTGTGGTTTCTGAAATGATACGAGTAATAATGTCTTCTATAAACCTCAGGTGATAGGAATATTTCCAATTAATCGTCAGAATTTTCCGTTTTTATTTTTCTGAAAATCTCTTCCAGATATTCTGTAAATAGTTTGAATATAATTTTAACAAAAGATCCTGTTCTACTCACTAATGTTTCTGTACCTTTATGTAGTCGAAATACATCAATACCTTTTATGTAAATGGTTGCTTGTACCCTATCTACCGGTTGTTTCCCATTTAATCTAACCGTATAAAGTCTTTTCAATAGTATAAAAAATTTGAACGCAATGCTTTATTGTACTTTATCGTCGTTACGATTATTTGATTCACTGTCTGTAGATGCTCTACAATGGAGAATCCACTATGAAATTCTATCTCAGCTCTTGGCTGGTTTTCATCTAAAACTTAATTTAGGCAATTTGTGGTGACCGTTTAAGATATATTTTTCACATTCGATGACAAATTAATTAATTGGATTACAATCATTAAGATAATCCTGGTCTCCTACATTTCAAAGCAAATTACTAGTGTAGTTTTGAAAACTTTGTACAATCTGAGTAGCGATGTGGTAACACGTGAAACTCACACTCAGAGGGACTACACGGCGGCCAGAACTGATTATTTTATATGTATGTATGTGCATATATATATATATATATATATATATATATATATATATATATATACTGTATATATATATATACATATATTTATATATATATATATGTATATATATACATATATATATATATGTACATATATATATATATATATATATGTATATATATATATATACAGTATATATATACATATATATATATATACATATATATATATATATATATATATATATATATATATATATGTATGTATATGCAGAAAGCCACAAAGGAATCAAAGAACGAAATACTGAACGTTTTCATCTATTGAGAAATCTTCAGAGTACTCTGATATTGTCTTAACAAAAGAAAACATTCAGTTCTCCGTTGTTTGACTCACTTGTGGTTTTCTGCAAAGATTTTTACTCACGTGTATATTGTGATTGCTGTTGCATACACACACACACACATTGTATATATATATATATATATATATATATATATATATACATGTGTATATATATGCATATATATATATACATACATATATATATATACATATATATATATATATACATATAGACATATATATGTACATATGTATATATATATATATATATATATATGTGTGTGTGTGTGTATATATACATACATATATATATATATATATATATATATATATATATGTGTGTGTGTGTGTGTGTGTATACACACACACACACTTATTTATATATATATGTATATATATATATATATATATATATATATATATATATATATAAGAAAAGATACAACAAGAGAAGAACACGCCCGTGTCTATCCATAAAATAGGTCAGTGAACTGAGTTAGATTGAAGTGCGTTTATTGGTGAAATGTCCACGTCAATTGGAAATATACTGTAGAGTCGAAACGTATGGAGGACAACGGGACATCTGTCAGTGGTAAAACATTGTGGACGCTGAGATACATGTGGTGGAAGATACGGGTGGTGGAGAAAGTCTGCGGAGGAGGTGAAGGAGGTGGAGGACTTGGAGGAGGTGGAGGAGATGGAGGAGTTTTGTAGCTGCGGTGGAAGAGACATGTGGAGGAGATGGTGATAGTAGTTGGAGATGTGTTGGTGAAAGAAATGTATTGGAGAAAGATGTGTATGAAATGAATACATGAAGTTAAGCTAAACATTCTCGTGGGTGTAATAAAATAAGTCTGGATCCGATAAGTGATGTATGTTGTGTGGAGAATACATATATAGTAGAAGGAATGATGTATTTTGGGGCTGTAGGTGTGATGACGAGCATGAGGAAATTGACCACTGTAGGTGTGATATAGTTTGGGTGTGACAAGTACGATGGGTGGGCAGCGTGCGCTCGTCTTACTCTCATCTAAGTTTGATTATTATCATTATTATTATTATTATCATTATTATCATTATTATCATTATTATCATTATTATCATTATTATCATTATTATCATTATAATCATTATTATTATTATAATTATTATTATTATTATCATTATTATTATCATTATTATTATCATTATTATTATCATTATTATTATCATTATTATTATTATTATTATTATTATTATCATTATTATTATCATATTATTATCATTATTATTATCATTATTATTATCATTATTATTATCATTATTAATTCATTATTATTATCATTATTATTGTCATTATCATTATCATTATTATTATCATTATTATTATCATTATTATCATTATTATTATCATTATTATTATCATTATTATTATCATTATTATTATCATTATTATTATCATTATCATTATCATTATCATTATCATTATCATTATCATTATCATTATCATTATCATTATCGTTATCATTATCGTTATCATTATCGTTATCATTATTGTTATCATTATTATTATTATTATTTTTATCATTATTATTATAATTATTATTATTATTATTATTATTATTATCATTACTATTATTTTATTATTATCATTACTATCATCATTAGTATTATCATTATTATCATTATTATTATCATTATCATTATCATTATTATCATTATCATTATCATTATCATTATCATTATCATTATCATTATCATTATCATTATTATTATCATTATTATTATCATTATCATTATCATTATCATTATCATTATCATTATCATTATCATTATCATTATCATTATCAATCATTATCATCATCATCATTATTATCATCATCATTATTATCATTATTATTATCGTTATCATTATCATTATCGTTATCATTATCATTATCGTTATCATTATTTTATCATTATTTTATCATTATTATTATCATTATTATTATCATTAATTACTACTAGTAGCAGCAGCAGTGGTAGTAGTAGCAGCAGCAGAAGTAGTAGTAGTAGTAGTAGTAGTAGTAGTAGTAGTAGTAGTAGTAGTAGTAGTAGTAGTAGTAGCAGCAGCAGCAGTAGGGGTAGTAGTAGAAGTAGTAGTAGTAGTATAATTATTATCAATGTTAATATTAATATCAATTATGTTCTTATTACTGCCAATATCATTATCCTTATTATGAAGTATATATATATATATATATATATATACATATACATATACATATACATATATATATATATTTGTGTATTTTGGGAGCAGGTTCTCCTTTAAACATGTTTGATTGAATACGACAGCATTCTGGAAGTTGTTGATTTTCTTTCTTGTGTTTTCTATTTTTCTAATTATATTCTTCCCTTGGATAGGGTGGGCATACACCAATTCCTTATAATTCTCCATTCTATCATTATTGTTATTATTAATATTATTATTATTATTAGTGTTATTATTATTATTTCAATTTTAAATGTAAAACTTAAATGTAATTCTAAGATTTGATATAAATTGTATATGTCCAACAATCAATGTAATTCAAACTTGTAGTATCACAAATATTTATTGTATCTTTAAAACAGAAATACCAGAAGATGTCTTATTAGAGACGAAACGTCGTGTAATAAAATG
This sequence comes from Oratosquilla oratoria, assembly GCF_046742065.1. NCBI lineage: Eukaryota > Metazoa > Arthropoda > Malacostraca > Stomatopoda > Squillidae > Oratosquilla > Oratosquilla oratoria. The sequence goes on along the minus strand of NC_134810.1, from coordinate 4,340,665 downwards.
GAGAATTATAAGAAATTGGTGTATGCCCACCCTATCCAAGGGAAGAATATAATTAGAAAAATAGAAAACACAAGAAAGAAAATCAGGAACTTCCAGAATGCTGTCGTATTCAATCAAACATGTTTTATATATATATATATATATATATATATATATATATATATATATGTATATATATATGTGTGTGTGTATATATATATATGTATATATATATGTATATATACATGCATATATATATATGTATATATATGCATATATATATACATATATATATATGTGTGTGTGTGTGTGTGTGTGTGTGTGTGTGTGTGTGTGTGTGTGTGTATGTGTGGTGTGTGTGTGTGTGTGTGTGTGTGTGTGTGTGTGTGTGTGTGTGTGTGTGTGTGTGTGTGTGTGTGTGTGTGTGTGTGTGTGTGTGTGTGTGTGTGTGTGTGTGTGTGTGTGTGTTTTGTGTGTGTGTGTGTGTGTGTGTGTGTGTGTGTGTATTCACTTGGTCTTTGGATCACGTGTTGGACTCGTGATCGACAGCTATTTCCCTCCTGGAAGAGAGCTCAGAGCTCGTAGGTCCGATCTATGGGTAATGCTATGACCTTGCACACACACACACACCCAACTCCCCGCCCACGAGAGTCAGAGTAACGACCCGAGGCACAGCGATACCGAAATAATTTCGGCCCTGGGCAGGATTCGAACTGGGTACTGGGAGCACTTCTACTTCCCAGTTCAGCGCTCTACCAACCGTACCACCGTTGTGTGTGTGTGTGTGTGTGTGTGTGTGTGTGTGTGTGTGTGTGTGTGTGTGTGTGTGTGTGTGTGTGTGTGTGTGTGTGTGTGTGTGTGTGTGTGTGTGTGTGTGTGTGTGTGTGTGTGTGTGTGTGTGTGTATGTGTGTGTGTGTGTGTGTGTGTGTGTGTGTGTGTGTGCGTGCGTGCGTGCGTGCGTGCGTGCGTGTGTGTGTGTGTGTGTGTGTGTGTGTGTGTGTGTGTGTGTGTGTGTGTGTGTGTGTGTGTGTGTGTTTATGTGTGTGTGTGTGTGTGTGTCTGAGCCTGTGCGTGTTTCTTACTTTACAGAGGTTGGGGGTACATTTCAGGGTGGTTCTGGTACGTGTATTTGAGATGGGAAGGGCTGTGTGGGAGATCAGACTGTATTGAGGGACTTCAAATGTTTGGGTGGGTCTGGGGTAAGGCGTTTTATATTACGACGATATTAAATATGTCTGGAAGGCGGGAGAATAAGTATATATGAAAAAGAGCTGCCGCAGGAGAAGAAGGAAGAAGAGGAGTGGAAGGAGGAGATGGAGGAGGAGTAGAAGAATCTGAAGGAGAAAAAGGAGGAGGTGGAGGATGTAAGTGGTGAGGGTGAGAGAGAGATAGAGAGAGAATCTTAAAAGAGTAAGAGGAAGATAAAAGAGAAAAGAGTAGCTTCTTTATACACGGCGGTTTGGAAGATAAAGTATTATATTATTATTATTATTATTATTTTAGTTTATTTATTTTATTTTTATTTTTTTTTTCAAAAGCTGGGGTCGAGTAATTCGGCGAACTGTGGCCAAATTCTGTCTTTATCGATCAGTAACACATTTTGTGAAAAAAATAATATATATATTTTTTTTCATCACCGTGTTGGGGTTAAAGCAACAGAATGTGGAAAAAGCTGAAGCGAAGAAAATGCAAGAGAATATCAAGTGAAGAGAAGATGATAGAGAAAATGGAGATGAGGAACCAAGATGGTGGAAACGAGAAGATAGGAAATGAAGATCGGTAGGATAGATGAGAAAATGAGAGAAAGAGATGGAGAAATGATGACAATAATAATGTTGAAGAAAAAGGGAAGAATAACTAAGTTGGATATGGAGAATATTATAGAAAGGGAGAAAATTATTACTAAAGAGAAATCAATGTCGGGGACAGTGTGGAGTAAGAAAATATAATAGAGAGAACAACGACGTTGGAAGGATTAGATAATGAAGAAAGACAGAAAGGAGAAATTCAGTTTGAGAGAATGAGAGGGAGAAAACGATACTGAGAGAGAGAGAGAGAGAGAGAGAGAGAGAGAGAGAGAGAGAGAGAGAGAGAGAGAGAGAGAGAGAGAGAGAGAGAGAGAGAGAGAGAGAGAGAGAGAGAGAGAGAGAGAGAGAGAGAGATAGAGATACAAATAGAGAGAGAGAGAGCAAGACAACAGTATTGGTGGGGAGAAAGACGTTGGTGAGGGAAAAGCAGAGAAGGACAGTATAATAAAAGAAATATAAGGACAATGGAGAGGGAGACTCTGATAAAAAAATAAAGATAATAGTAAAGTATATAGCGGAAGAAAAAAGTCTACAGAGGTCTGAAGAAAGGAGAATTGGTGTTGGAGAAGTGTTTGAAGCATGCGTGGGAGTCAGGAGGGGCTATGGTGGTGTCGACAGGAGGCGTGAGAGGCTTTAAGAAGGGGCTGACGGGTTTCGGAGGTGTCGGGATTGTGTGAAAGAAATACGCACAAGTTAACACCAAACGACCCGACTACAACGGAAAGTCTTGGCTGGGGAAGAGGAGGAGGGGAGGAGATGGAGGTGTGGTGCACACATGTACCCCACAAGTATGCTTGCAGGTGCAAATTGATGCACAAGAGTTGTGTGGTAGTATGACCTGACTAGCGCTCGGAGGTTAAGATAGGTCACCCTAATTAGGTCGAGTCTGGTCAAGGCGTCAGATCGGGCCTGGGTATACTGTATATACCGCCTTCCCCGAGCGGGCAGGCCAGTCATCCAGATTCTCACACTGTATCATACCCGGACAGTTGAGCCATACTTACCTCTGTACATACGTTGCTAGGCCTTCGCGTTCGGTCCCCCGCGGGGGGAACCACATTATACTAGCCCTTAGGCCAACGCACCAGTAACCACCTGAATAAAGCGCTTATGCCTCACCGAGTGTCAATCTCTCCCTAGGTCACTAGTTCAATAACATACACCCGTATGTTACAGAGGGGTTGTGGTGGTGGTCAGGAGGTAGTAGAGGGGAAGGGATGAAGGAGAGATAATGGTGAGAAGGAAGTGATGGGAGGAGATATTATTTTGTCAGTAAAAACCAGTGCCCCTTTCCTGAAAGACAATATCGTACCAAGGAGGTGAAGCCATGGAGGTGTTAAAAGAGAGATTTAAGGTGAATATTACGATGGAGAAATAATAGAAACTCAAATCATAGTAATGGGAAAGGAGGTGGTGGGTGAGGAGGAAGTAGTGAAGGAAGAGTGTTAGGAGGAGAAGGTAGGGGGTGGGAAGTGGGGGAGGAGTCAATGTGGGGAAAGGTAGTGAGGGAGATGGATGAGACATACCAATTCTTTGCTGGGTGAAAATTCCCTTCCTAACCGAGTGTGTGTGGGAGTGAACAGATATCTGTACAGAGAAGAATGACTAAAATGATACATGGACTCAGAAATTTGCCTTATGAAGAGAGGCTTAGGCACCTTAACTTACATTCTCTGGAAAGACGCAGAGTACGGGGTGATCTAATAGGGGTATTCAAGTGAATCAAAGGCTTTAACAAGGGTGATGTAAACAAGGTCATTATATCAAAACAACAGTAATGGATTTAAACTGGACAAATTTAGATTTAAGAAGGAAATAGGCAAGAATTGGTGAGCGCTGAAACTATCAGTTGTACTAAGAAATGATTATACAACTTTATGGATGGGGATGACAGGTGGTGATGAATACGGGGCTGCCTAGTGTAGGCCTTATGGTCTCTTGCAGTCTCCTTCATTCTTATGTTTTAATGTTCTTACATCCGTCGAAGTCGAAGAAGCAATGGTCGTATTAAGATCGCCGAGAAGTCGAAGACAAAGTCTATTATGAATAGGCTGAGGCTCAAAAGGTCTGAAATGTGAACATAAAATGAAAAGAGAGGTCAGGGTGGAATGAGGAGGACTCAAGGTCAGAAAGGTCGAGTTATACAAAATTGAGGACGGCCAGGTCGAGTAAGGTCTGGGATGCTAAGGTCTCGATTACAAAAGGTGAGTCTAAGGTCAGAGTTAGAGGAATCACGAAGTTGAGGTAAAAACAGATCGAGTTCAAATAGGTCGATGTCAAGTTCAAGGTCAAGGTCAATGCCAAAGTCGATCTTGAAGTCTTGTTCAAGTTCGAGGTCGTAACGTTCGAAGTCAAGGTCAAACTTGAGAGGGCTAAAGTTAAGGTCGAGGTCAAAGTCAAAGTCAAGGTCGAAGTCAAAGTCGAGGTCACAATCTAAGTCAAGCTTGAGGTCGAAGTCGAGGTCAAGCTCGAGATTAAGGTCGAAGTCGAGATCGAGGTAGAGGTCGAGGTCAAAGTAAAGGTCTACTTCGAGGCCAAGGTCGAGGTTAAGGCCGAGTTCAAGTTCTAGGTAGACGTCAACGTCGAAGAGTTCGACGAGGTTGAATCTATTTCAAGTACATTTGTGGAGGGCGAGTTCGAGACGGTTAGTATCTGAGACCTCGGGAGAGAAGTCAGCGTCAGAAATGATGACTACTGCAAGCTGAAGAAAGGAAGAGCAGGGGAAGGAGGAGGAGGAAGAGGAGAAGAACGAGAAGGAGGAATAAGAGGAGGAGGAAGAAAAGGTGGAGGAAGTGGAGGAGGAAGAGGAGAAGTAGGAAGAGATGGAGGAACAAGAGGATGATGAGGAGGAGGAACAACAGGACAAGGAGGAGTAACAGAAATAGTAGGAGGAGGAGGGAGAGAAGGAGGAGGAAGAGGAAGAGAAGGAAGAGCAGCAACAGCTGCAGTAGAGAAAGGAAGAATGTGAAGGAAGAGGAGGAGGAAAGATGTATGAAGAAAATGTGGAGGAGAGGGACCGAGTAAAAGAAAGAAATGAGAGAAGAGGATATGAAAGTAGAGAGGAAGGAGATAGTTGCAGTAGGAGGAGGAAATAGAAGACGAGGAGGAAGAGAAGGAAGAAATGGAAAGAAAGAGGAGGAGGAAAGGAAATGGAAAAAGGGGAAGAAAAAGGAGAATGTGGAGAAAAAAGGAAACAGAGGAGAAGAATGAAGAGAGGAGGAGGACGAAGTGATACGAGAAGGACAAAGGAATAGCAGTAGTAGGAGCAGTAGGAAGAAGAAACGATGAGGTTGGAGATGGAGGAAGACATGAAGAAATGGAAGCGTGAAAAAGGAGACAAGAGGAGACAGGGAAACAGGAAAACGAGAATGTGGAAGCGATGGGAGAGGAAGAGACGTTGGAGGTGGAATAGGAAGCGGAGGAGACAGGGGAGGAGGCGGAGGCTGCGGAGGCGGAATCGAGCGACGTGTGTTGTGTCTGGTCGAGATAAGCCCAAGAAAATGTGACCATGGGAAGTGAATGTAAGGGACGCACCGACTCTGACAGCCGCGCTGAAGTACGTATGAGGTGTCTATTGGGCACAGTGGGGGATATGGAAGTGGCTGCCTCAGTGGGCGGTGGGAATCTGTGGGCGCTGAGTCCGTGAGGAGGGAGTGTAGGAGGCGTAGGGAGAGTACTTCGGGGTCAGGAGTTTGTCTGTATAGGGAATCTGTTGGAGGTGGGAGTCTGTTAAAAGAGTATGTGTGTGGCAAGATGGCTTGGAATGCAGGAAGGGCTTACAGAGACGGTGGGGAAGGAGTGTGGGATGCAAATTGAGGGAGTGCTTTGGGGTTACATATATGGATACGCTAATATCAATCTCAGGTTTCCTTCTATCCACTGGCTCCCACATATCTACTTATCCGCAGACTCTCTCTGCCTCTCAAGCCTTTTGCCTCCCACACTCTCTCCTCGTAAACTCCCATCGTTCAAAGACCCCTACCCCTACAAACCCTTAACACGTACAGATGTGCACAAACATTCGTTGCAACAGAACGGCGAAAAGGATGTTGTGATGATGCCGCCAAAATAACCGATAAAGCTTTGGGTAAGTCTAATGCTCAGTAATGGACATACTTTTACGTATAGGAACCGTGGCAGAAGAAAGACAATACCCTCGAACTTAGCTTTGTCCGAAGGAAGTTAATGAGTATAAAATAAGGTCATTAGAACCTGTGGTGGGGATTCGGTGCGTGAAGTTGCCGGTATAAAAACTTCATGGATACAAAAGTGATTTTTCTACCATTATAGTCCAGGCATTATAGAATTGTACTTTGTTTTGCCCCTCACTAGCTACATTATTCTGTGACCGCCGTGGGCATCCATGGACGGTAATAGAAGTCTAAAAGGAGTACGAGAGTCGTAAGTAAAAAGGATTACCACGAGGGATCCATGTAGAGAACAAAAAATTCTTCAGACGAAAAAAGTATTTGGATTGTCGTGTGTTAATACGGCAAATCTGTGGGTGAAGAGAGCAAGTGAATGTTGGCTTCTGTGTGTGAAGAAAGTTTGTGTGGGAGAATGGTTTTGGAGTGTACTGTGTTGGTGACCAGAGTTTGCGGGTGAACCAACACCATCAGTCTAGTTAGTACTAATAAACTCTTGTATGAAACAGTATCAAAGTCTTTATGGACGAGGGGAGTGATTGAATATATACAATAGGTATGGTTGTGGGTGTGTGAAGAGAGTGAATATAGGTGTGTAAGCTTGGGGTGTGGGGGAAATATGTCGTTAAAAACGTTTGACCAATGAGGGAGCGTTTGGGGTGAGCGTGTGTAGATTGGAGGAATGTTTGAGGTTAGGAAAGTACATAAACTAGAGAAATCAATATGATATAGTGTATGTAGGTAAAAGGAATATATGTTTTTTAGTATGGGTAAAGAGAGTGTGTGTGTTTAGGGAGTTTCTGGGTGAGAGGAGTGGATGGGTCAAGGGAGTGAGAATAAAGTGGGTGGGAGAGGGAGGGCAGGGAGGATGAAGGATTCCCGAGGTGAGTAACCGAGAACAAGGGAGGAGGGCCGGCAGTGTCAGTAGGTAGTTTGGATTATA
>NC_134810.1:4308789-4311289 GCF_046742065.1 Oratosquilla oratoria | reverse complement strand
AGGGAGAAGAAAGGAATGAAGATAGAGAGGGAGAGAGAGTGGGGGTAGAAGGGGTTATGAGGGTGATTATAGTGAAGGTCTGTCTTTTCGCTGTGGCGTGATTGGCTTGAATCCAGCCTCATGATTACGAAGACCCCCTTTCAATACCCACAGGTCACTGATGATTGCCACATGAATTGGTTTTCCGAGATAGAGGATAAATTTGGCAACTATCCCAGCAACTCCTACCTTAACTTCCCAACTCAAACAAAATATGACTCAAAGCAACATGTGGGGGAGTAATCATGTCAAATATGAACCCTTAACTACTCAATTGAAAAAAAAAATCTGGTATGAGCTTAAGAAAAAGTCCACGGAATCTTGCAAAATCTAAAAAGTTATGTACATAGTTCAGCTACAGTATGAAAAAAAAGTCAACTCTTCCATCCTGGACAGCTACACTGACGAACGGAATTGTTTGGCGTTGAATATAACACACTCCTTAATGTACATCACTGCTCTGAAACGTGTAGAAGAATGATGTCCTTCCCTGGCACTTTCACTGGTAGAGGAAGTGGTGTCTCGACAGTGCGAGTTCTCATAGGAGTCTGAGGTACAGACGAGTCCTTGGCAATGACACGGATGGATTTTTTTTTTTATGTATTGGAACGTAGTTCACCAGTGCTTCTTTGCTTGTGACAGAGAAGGAAGAGAGGAAGCAGGAAATACTTAGAGGAAAATAGAAGAGAGAGAAGTAGTGAAGGGAGAAAAGGGAAGCAAGAGAGAGAAAATATTAAGGGAAGGTAGGGTAGAGGAAATAAGAGAGCAAGGAGAGGAAAGAGTAGGGGACTAAGGGAAGTGAATAAGGTTAGGAGAAAAACAAGAGAAGTGTAGAAAGACGAATAGTAGTTGACGATGGAGAATAATGTTGAGCTAAGCAAAATAAATGGTAGTGAGTAAATAGAAATGTGAAACGAGAAGTAGAGAAGTGGTGTAAGGTGGAGATGGCGGAGGAAGAATAGAGAAAATGGTGGAAAAGAAAAATGGGGGAAGAACTTGGAGGAGGAGGAGGAGGAGGAGGAGGAGGAGGAGGTGGAGGAGGAGGTGGAGGAGGAGGTGGAGGAGGAGGAAGGAAAATGGGGGAAGAACTAAGAGGAGGAGTAGTAGGAGGAGAAAGAAAAGTGGGGGAAGAGATAGGAGGAGGAGGAGTAGGAGGAAGAAGAGGAGGTGGAGGAGGTGGAGGAGGAGGGGGAGAAAAAATAGGATTAGGAAGGCGAAAAGGAGGGGGAGATGGAAAGGGGGGGTACGAAGAGGGTGGTAAGAAAGAGAAGTATTACGAGGGGTGAAAAGAGTAGGAAAAAGAGGAAGATGAGAAAGAGAAGGAGGACAAGAAAGACGGGAAGGAAAAGAAGGTGGACGAGAAGGACGGGAAGAAGAGAAGCAGGATTATGGGGATGATGAGGAGGACAAGGAGAAGGATACGGAAGACGAAATGGAGGAGGAAGAGAAGGATGGTTACAATGAGAAGAGTAAGGAAGAGGAGAAGTAGGAGGAGGGGGAGGAGGATTAAGAAAAGGAGGAAGATGAGAAGAAGGAGAGGGACGAGAATGATGGAAAGAAAGAGGAGGACAAGAAGGACGAGGAAGAAGAGGAGAAGAAGGAATATGGGGATGATGAGGAAGAGAAGGAGAAGGAAGAGGATAAAGAGACGAGATGGTGGAGGAGGAGCACGGCATGGACGGAAAGGAAGAGGAGAACAAAAAGGACTGGAAGTAAGAGGAAAAGCAGAAGGAAGGTAATGAGAAACAGGAGAGGAAGAAGGAGGAGTAGGAGAGGGAGGATGGCGAGAATGAAGGGAAGAAGGAGGAAGAGAAAAAGGTAGAACAAGAGGAGGACGAGAGCGAAGAGGAGAAGTGAAAGGAGGAGGAGGAAAGGGGAAAAGGAGAAAGGGAACAGAGAAGTGGAAGGGAAAATTCATAAAAAAAAAGAGAAAGGGGAAATGTGAAAGAGAGAAAATAAAAGAGTAAATGAAAGTGAATAGGAAGGGGAAATAGAGAGTGAGGGAAGGAAATGGAGAAGAAGGGAAGTTAGAGAGGAAATAGGAAAGGAAAGGAAAGGAGAAGGATAAGGACAAGGTGAAAGGGATTGGGAATGGGAATGGGAATGGGAAAAAGTATGCATAAAAAGGAGCATACACTTGAAGTCAAGTTCCTGCGTTGGCGTCCCCAAAGAAAGAAGCGCGTTGGAGGTAATTGTGTGGGGAGCAAATGTTGGCGACGAAGGATCCCCTGGGAAGGAGGAGAGGGAGGGAAGAGAAGGAGGAAGGAGAAGGAGGAAGGAGAGGGAGGGAGGAAAGGCAGGGAGGGTGGAGGAAGGAGGAGGAGGAGGAGAAAGAGAAGGAATGAAAGTTAAGGCAGAGGGAGAAGGAAGTATGAAGAGGTTGAAAGGAGAAAGGAGGGAGGAGAGGGGAGGAGGAAGAGGAAGAATGAAGGATAAGGTAGGACGGGATGGAAAGAGGGAG
>NC_134810.1:4280370-4282870 GCF_046742065.1 Oratosquilla oratoria | reverse complement strand
AGAACAGAGAGGTGTAAAGTAAAAATTATTTGTTGGTGTGTGTAAGTATAAGATAGATATAGAGGGTCGAAGTATAGAAGACTGGAGTAAAATGGGGGATAAGAACAGGAAGCTAGGGTAAACGGGAAGGCGTGGTGCTGGGGGTGGGGTGGGTGGGATTTCTTTTCTTCTCTTTAGGAAGGGGTCTTTGGGGAAGAGGGGAATGTCTGTTGAGGAAGGACGGGAGAGGACAGAAGACAGAGGCGAATGGAGAATGGTTGTATATGGATGATGTTGTGATGCATGATGTGGAATGGGCGAGGGGATAGGGGGTGAGGTAGTATGTGTGAGCAAAATTTGATGCAGCCCAAAGGGATTTCTCCCCGTCTTCTCCTTTTATGCATGGGGGGACGGAGAGGGGGGGTCGCCAATTTAATGAAGCGGCCTTGCTGTGGATATGCTGTGTCTTGCGACACTGCTTCTGACCCAGGGCAGTGGACAAGGTGCAGGGATGACCTGTCATCCAGGAGGTGCTAAGATAAGAGGGAGGGTGGAGGGGTGTGGAGTGTATTCAGGGATGGAATGGGTGGGAATGATTTTATGCCTTTTCCTTTTTGGCTACCTCCCTTGTAAGGGGGAAAAAGCCTTGGTATATGTATGTAGAGGAATGTCATTCGAATCGTCCTTTTTGGACCCTACCGCACCAAGTGGCAGTTTTCCTTTTTATTCTGCTTGCCGCCAGCCCTTTTCATTCGTTACCATGCAACCCCCTTGGAATTACATGGGGTTGACACAAAAGGGAAAGTGTGTTGGGGGATTCGGGGAAGGAAGGGAGAATGAGGTGGGTGGGGGAGGGATTCGGTGAAAGAACACATATTTGTTCTCGTCTTTTTTCATCCCCCCAAATAAGACTCCCTATTATTATCTGTTTATTCAAGAAAGAGGTAGGGAGAGCGAAGGGGGAGAGAGATGAGAGATGGAGGGGGGAGGGAGGGTAGGGGGCAAGTGGGCGAGTGGGAGGGGAGGTTATGAGGGGAAGGAAGAGGAAAACTTGTTCTATAATAAAAAGGTTTCTCATTATTTGACCTTGCGCCCTCATCCTCTCACGATCCTATTCTTCTTTTAGTTCAAGGCATATGAATGCATTATTAACTTCAGATGATGATGATGATGACGACGACGATGCGGAAGAGGAGGAGGAGGACGGAGAGGAGGAGGAAGAGGAGGAGGACTATGATGATGATGACAAAGACATCGACGATGAAGATAATAATGTGTATGTGATTCACCATGATCTTGGATCACGTGTTAGACTTGTGATCGACAGCTATTACCTTCCCGGAAGAGCGCTCATTATGCATGTGGATGTGCGTGCGCGCGCGCGCGCGTGTGTGTGTATGTGTGTGTGTGTGTGTGTGTATGTGTGTGTGTGTGTGTGTGTGTATGTGTGTGTGTGTGTGTGTGTATGTGTGTGTGTGTGTGCGCGCGCGCGTTTGTGCGCACCTCCACTTTCACAACTATTATGTCGGTTTTCAGCTGCTTCAAATTTCCTGGATGAAGGAAGAGAGTCTTGTGAGACAAGACTTCATAAGGATTGATGCTGAGGGTGGATTCGGGACAAATTTCTTTTCCAACGCTGATTAAAACCTTCCTCCCCCTTTCACCCAATCCCTCTCCTACTTACTGCACTCCACCCCCTCTCCCCGGCCACTCCCCCCCACCCCCAACTCAAAACGACTTTATATTTTCTTTTTTTATGTGTCTGGATGCAGGCAGGCATTTGACAATGTCTGGGAAAGGTTTTGCTCCGTCCATAAGGCCATTTTCTCATGTATGGACATAGCCTAAACGCTCTTATGGCATTTCCGTAATTGTGGTCAGGTTGGAGGAGGGATTGTTTATTTCTTGCACTTTTTTTTTTTTTTTTGAGCAAGAAAAGAGAACAGACAAAAGACATATTTTATTCTAAGACTTTTTCTTAAAGTAAAAAAAAAAATACATTTTCTTAAAGAGCCTCAAGGTTTTTTTTTATTTTTTTTTTATTCTTGCCAAGCTTTTCCTCTTATCGTCTTTCCCTCGCCACTTACATCTCTCCTCTTTCTCTCATTCTCTCTCTTTCTCCCTCTCTCTCTATTCCTTTCATCCTTTTTTCTTTCCTCCCTTTCAATTCGCCTCTTTCTTTCCTATCACTTTCATCTTTTTCTTATATCTTTCCCTTCCATCTTGTTCGCTTCTTCTTATCGCCCTTTTCTCAAAATTCCCTTTTTATATCTTAACTCCGTCTCACACTCTCCCATCTCCCTACATTCTCATCTATCCATCTCCCCCTCCCTCCCACTTCCTCCTATTTATCCCTCTCTTTCAGACCCTTTCCTCTTTTCGTTCATTCCTACACATTTTCTTCGCGTCCTGTTTCTGCTTTCTTTCATTTCCTCTATTTTCTCTTTTCAATATATTTCTTCCCCTGTTCCGTTTTTCTCTTCATTCGTACTTTGTTCATTTCCTCTTTATTCTCCTTCTC
>NC_134810.1:4272870-4275370 GCF_046742065.1 Oratosquilla oratoria | reverse complement strand
AATAAGATATAATTAATGAGTACTTGAAAAAAAGAAATAAATTAGTGGTAAATAGATAAACAGATAAATGAAAAATTAATATTTGCATAACTAAATAGATACATACATAAATAAACAAATGAATAAATGTACAAATAAATGAGCAAAAAAAGTAAAATAAACACATAAATAAAATAAAAAATAAGATAAAGCAGACACACCACCGTGTAGAGGCTAATGTCGTCCTCTCCGCTACATTGAGGCAGAACCTACCCTGAACTCTTTGTTTCAGGAAGTACGCACTCAACAAGTCCTCAAGAACTACAAACCAACTATACAGAAGCATTAAAAGAAAAAAAAGATAGGGAGAAAGAGAGAGCGAGAGAGCGAGAGAGAGAGAGAGAGAGAGAGAGAGAGAGAGAGAGAGAGAGAGAGAGAGAGAGAGAGAGAGAGAGAGAGAGAGAGAGAGAGAGAGAGAGAGAAGGGAGAGAGAGAAGGGAGAGAGAGAAGAGAGAGAGAGAGAGAGAGAGAGAGAGAGAGAGAGAGAGAGAGAGAGAGAGAGAGAGAGAAGGTAGAGAGAGAGAGAGAGAGAGAGAGAGAGAGAGAGAGAGAGAGAGAGAGAGTGAGAGAGAGAGAGAGAGAGAGAGAGAAGGGGAGGGAGAGAGAGACTAAGTACAAAATGATGTTGAAAAATAATTTCCTCATAGTCTTGTTTATGAATAGCGACACATCCAGTTATGCAACGAGAGAGAGACTCGGGTCCACTTTCTATAGGGCGCATTAAGCCTCCTCCACTCAAAAGAGAGATACCTCTGGAGGACGTAGGAGAGGAAGAGGAGGAGGAGGAAGAGGAAGAGGCGGAGGAGAAGGAGGACGAGGAGGAGGGGGAGAGGGAAGTGGTAGGAGAGGAGGAGTACATGGGAGAGGGATCGGAGGACATACAGGGAGAGCAAGAAAAGAATGCAAGAGTTTTTATATGAGGAGGAGGAGGAGGAGGAAGAGGGCGAGGAAGAAGAATAGTAGGCGGATGGAGGTGAGAAGGAGGAAAAGAAGGAGTAGGAGGAGGAGAAAGAGGAGAAGGAGGAGGAAGAGGGTAGGGAGGAAGAATAGCAGGAGGAGGGAGATGAGAAGAAGAAGGAGGAGTAGGAGGAGAAGGAAGTTAGGAACAGGAGGAGGAAGAGAAAGAAGAGGAAGAGTAGGAGGAGGAGGTGGAAGAGGAGAAGAAGGAGGAGGAGGTCAGGAACTGGAAGGAAGAAGAGGGAGAGAAAGTGAGGCCAGAAAAGGAGAAAGAGGCGGAGGAAATGGAAGAAGGAAACAGATTTAGCAGAGAAGATGAAGTACTGGGTAGAATGTGGGCAAAGGGTACGATGTTAGATACTGTATGATGAGGTACAATGTAAGTACAAGGCACGATGGGCTACGAGAGGAAGAATAGGTCTGAAGCTACGCATTCGGAATCTCTCCACGTTTTCCGAAAATGTCCTCAGAGTTGACGTGACGTCATATCGAACTCAGGTCTTCTCTAAATTTTGGTCTTCTCCTGGTCTGGATTTGGATTTTGAAACGAAGAAAGATGCTGGTGTAGCTATTCACGAAAGTTTGAACTTGGGGAGGAGGATGTGACCTTGATATACTCGTAGATTCGGAGACGAACAAGATACTGAGGAATACAGTTGGATACAGTACGAAAAGTCTTCAATACGAAAAATTGTACAGATACGATGTATGAATTGGATTGGGATACAACGCGAGTGTATGGAATGGGTGTACAGATAATTGAGTGAATGAGAAGACAATGGAAATAGGTGAAGATAGCTGGGTGAATTTGGAGGGCCGTGGAATTTCGGGGGGAGGAGGAGACGCAACTTGTGGAAAGGAGGATAAAACTGGGTGAGAAAGAAGTGTAAATGGAATTAAGTTTGATTTTAAGAAGAAGGAGACTGAAATAGAAAATGGAAGAGATGAGTAGGAGGAGGGAGAGAGGGAGGGACTTGGTGTTGGTGGGAGTGTTCCTGTTGTCCTTGATGTATTTGATGTTAATGTTAGCAATAGCGCTGGCACCACTAACGGTGCAAGTGAATTAATCATTGGTGTTAATTCCGTTTTGCGTCCTCTATATTATATTTTGTATCGTAATTGATAATTTTACAGATTTGAATAAACATTATTACTTTACAATAATCATCATCAACCCCACCACCATCACTAGCATCACCAAAGCACCACTGTTATCCCTACCACCAAACCACCACTTCATCAACGATCATTACCACCAATCCTATCATTATAATCACCAACAGTCTCACTATCACGATCACCAAAGCCCATAAGACGAAATAAATTTTATTTTTACTGCTTATGTCTTATCTAGTAAACATAAATATTTGGATTTAAATATTAAGGTAAACGAATGCGTATCATTACCAGAAAAGGGCTATATAGCCATTTTATTTTTGTACGGTTATCATTGAAAATATGTTATATATTATCTTAATTTTCCATAAATATTTTCTTTAGTCCC
>NC_134810.1:4227870-4235370 GCF_046742065.1 Oratosquilla oratoria | reverse complement strand
ATGACCAATCGGACCAAGTGGTACTTTAAGAGTTCTATATAGACTATATGAATTACTAAGAAATATGAAGAAGGACAGAGAAAGGAGGAGACAAATATCTTTAAAAAAAATGAATGACAACGCTTCTTTAAAGCGGAGAAAGAGTAATAGCATATACGACCAGAGGAAAAAGTAAGATCCTTAAAAAAATAATAATAATAATGTCAAAATAGATAAATAAATAGATACCTTCAAAAAATATTAACAGCTAAATAAATAAACGAATATATACATAATAATGATACCATAGATTATGATAAATTAGTAGCGGCAATGATGATAATACTACATGTACATGTACATAGTAAAAGGCCCTATCCCCTTATAAAGGTGTGGCCGATTCAAAACCTACACACACCTTACAATAATTTCACATCCATCCAAACCTATTATTTGCTCCTACTATTTTAACAACTCGTGAATTAATTTCAATCCTTATTTCCCACCATTCTGCTCGAGTCAAAGTCAGTGCAGCATGATACAGTATTTTTTCAACATGACCAAACACCCAAGGCTTGTTTACCCTCATCGCTTCATTATATGTAACCTTTTCATTTATTCCGAAAGTTCATGGAGAATATAAGAACAAGATACTGTAATGATTATTATTGATTTTATATTATTTGTTTTTGTTTTGTTATCATTTGTCTGTTTGATTCTCTTTTATTATTAGTTATATGTCAACTTATTATTATTTACTATTTACCTATTTGTTTATTATTGAACTATACCTATGTATCTAATCATGTATTCTATTTGATATTTACATTATTATAGTTTTTATTTATTCATTACTATTGTTATTATGATTTTTTTTGCATCCGACCTAGATATGGACCAAAAGGTCTCCTGTCGGCATGCTGCGCCTTTGTAATCCTTTGAACATCCATTAAGGCCGCGACATTTCTTCAACCCACTTTCCATTCACTGCTGTATTTTGTATTCTCTCTTGCTTATTCTACAGACATTTCACTTGGATTTAATTGGTATCATTATTGATTGAATAAAAAAATAAGAAAAAAACAACAACAAATATGTATTGACTAAAACGGAAACGTTTCTATCATTCAACACTGATTTCCTCACTGGTCTCTCGTTCCTTTCCCGTCCACTCTTCCCCAGAATACCCTTTTCCGCTTCCTCTTCATATTTCCTCCTCTGCATTTTCCCTTCCCACTTCCCCCTTCGACCAATCCCCCTTTACCTTTCCCATCTCCCTCTCCTTCCTTCCTCACATTTAGTTTATTTTCATCTGTTGCCCTTTCTCTCTCTCTCTTTTCCTTCCCCTTTCTACTTCCGTATTTTCTTTATTCCCCTCTCTGCCTTTTTCTTTTCCATTTTTCCTTCGTACCCCTTTATACATGCGCATCTTGCTTTCGTTGTATTATTTTCTTTACTTCCTCCACATAATTCCTTCCTATCCCTTTCCCCTTTTTTCACCTCCTTCTCTTAATCTCTCCTAATATCTCTCCTTCTCTCTCTCTATTTGCTCTTCTCCTCATCCCCCTCCATTCGCTATTCTCTCTACCATAACTCCTTTTTTATCTTCCAAATTCCTTTTCCTCCCACTTTCCACCGTCCTCCCTTTACCCCCTTCCCCCCACAAGCATGTTCATTTTGATATATCTAATCTCCTTTCAGTTACCTCCACCCTTTTCTGTATCTCACCAGTTTCAACCTGTTTGCTAATATAACATACATGACATTGTTTGTTCTGGCCTACACTAGGCGATGTTATTAAGTTAAGAAACTAAACATTAATCTTTCCCAAACTCTCTCATCTTTTACTTTCCTTTTCCTCATCCATTATTTTTATTTTTCATTATCCTATTTAGTTAACACTTAATGTAATTCTAACCTACATTCTCCATTTCAGCCCTCTACCATTCCAAGCTCCTTCCTTCCAATCTTTCTCCATCCTCTTCTTAACTTCCCTCCTTCCCATTACACCAAATACGTAAAGAGAAACGCATACATGTTTCTTAACTACAGCCCTCCCCAACGCTCCTTTTTCTCCCACTTTCCTTCCTCCTTCTCCCACTTTCCTCTACTCATAAAACAAAAGTTAGTGAATTACCTTTCCAGATTCCTTCGTTTCTCTTTCAAGAAATTCCCTGAAAGGTTAGTGTACTGATTCTCCGTACACACGAACAAAGTAATCTAGCTCGAAGGCTAAGAGCTGATACAAGGGCGAGCAAGCAAGCGAGTGAGGCGGCAATGAAAAGAGGCAAAATGCGTATTAAGCGATTCAGCATCATTCAGGCATTGGTACACTTTTTGGTCGTAATAGCTAAATAGCTGTCTGTATAATAGCTACCAGACGGAATGTGACGCAAAACGATTAAACAGTCAATACGCTGAACTCATAAAAACTAGCTAGCAAGTTATTTCAACTATCATTATGAAAACTAAATAGCTATGGTACATGTGAAACGAACTTAGTAAATAACGAATACCGTGTGGAAAGTGCTGTACACGAATATCTACCTAGTATGCAGGGATGTTTAAAACTGCAAATGCATTGCTGAATTCTCGTTAGCAAATGTGCTCGCTTTGCTAAAATTATGCAAGAGCTTAACAAATAATTATTCACAATTTTTTTTTTGCATCTACCAATACTAACTACTGTCATCATAGATCATTTGCAAACATCACCTGTTTCAAGAGGTACCTGGTTTCAAGAACAATCATCTCCATCGTTCTCTGTTTTAATAGTGTAACTATTTATCTCACGATTTTCTCCACATAATGTTGAACAACCACGGCAATAGAACAACATCCTATCTCAGCTATGTACATCTTCACATTTACATTAGCCCTTCTGTAAACTCAAGAAAGTCACCCTTGTAAAGGGTTGACCGAGTCAAAGCATACAACAAAACATCCATACCACATCCATCCCTAAAACATGCATCAAGATGAAGCACTTTCACATCAAGGCCCGACAGCCAAATCTGGTTTACTCCAACTGCTTCGTTACATAACTCCATCCCTTAGCCAGTTTATATATATATATATATATATATATATAATGTATATATATATATATATATATATATATATATATATATACACATATATACATATATATATATATATATATGTATATATATATATATATATATATATATATATATAGAGAGAGAGAGAGAAAGAGAGAGAGGGAGAGAGAGAGACAGAGAGAGAGAGAGAGAGAGAGAGAGAAAACAGATAAAGAAAAAGAAAAAAGAAAAATTTGAGTTAATTTATTTTCTCATCCGTTTACAGCCACACTATATGCACATCAGTATTTTGCCATGTTTTCCCTTGCTCGTCAGTCATTCCTCTTATATCCAATGCCTCTTTCCATGTCCACCAAATCCATTCTTGGTTTTTTCCTTAAGTTCCCTTCATCCACTTCTGCTCTTCACTTTCTTTTGTTAATCTTACTTCGCCAGTTGTTTCAAGATGCCAAAACCATTCGAGCATTTTTTCGTCCACCTCATCTGTCAGCTCATCTTTTTGCCCTTGCTCTCCTCCTCACCCCCTCATTTTTCATACTATCTATCCTCGTAACCCACTGACATATTTCATAAGCACTTCATCTTACAAATATTTAGGCTCTTCATTTCAGCCACGTTCAGGTTTCAGTTCTCTTCTCCAAAAAATGGCGTGGGCTAAATCACTCCGCTTTGCATTCATCCCAGATACCTATTCATCATAGATCTTTTCATTTCTCCCAGACATTTACTTGCTTCCCTTACTCTGTATTTCACTTTCACAACCTTTCCTCCATTCCTTGCTACATATGACCCCAAAAACACTTCCAGCCTCACCTTTTGAACTCACTTCCAGGATACTAACACCATCCCTCCTTGTATATCTCATCATTTATTCGTACTTTCAGCTTCTTTCTCTCACATACTTTCCAATTCTTTACCACTTTATTTTGTGTGTATCCGGCATAACAACAACGAAAGTGATATCCACAAACAATAGCTGCCTCATATCCCTGATACCTCTCCTCTTACTAGCTAAACTAAAGAAAGCGATTTTCTGTCTCATCACCTCATCCGTGCACTCGATGAACAACCCTAATGATAATAAATATGCTCTCTTTTTAGATTCTCTCATCTTAAGTAATGTATCACTTTCTTTCATATGCTTCCTGCTGTTACTCTCTCTCTCTCTCTCTCTCTCTCTCTCTCTCTCTCTCTCTATATATATATATATATATATATATATATATATATATATATATATATATATATATATATATATATGCTTTACTCTTTTTCTCGATATATATATATATATATATATATATATATACATATATATATATATATACATATGTTTTACTCTTTTTCTCGATATATATATATATATGTATATATATATGTATATATATATATATATATATATATATATATATATATATATGCAATAAAACACTAGGAACGTGTGCTTTATAAACGCAAGGTAACCACATAAGAAAATCAACAAACAGAGCAGAGCGCTTTCGTAAATTACACCTTCAGTGTAAATTACAAAGAAAAAGAGTACAGCAAACATAATATAGTATGACAAGAGCATAAGGGTCACACGTCCAGCATTCTTACATTTTGTAATTATTGGCTATTTCCTTACAAATATAATTATCTATCTTATACAATCTTAATTTAAGGTTGAATATGTTATCATTTCTAAATTTAATCTGACAACTTTCAATTAAATTTCTTTCGACAAAATTATTGTTGAAAGTAGTCACTCTAGCATTTTCCAAGTTGATAGGGTGATTAAAAGAGCTTAAATTTTTAAAAATGGCACTTGACTAATTCCTGTCTTTGACACATTTCTTGTGTTGTTTTACATTGACAGAAAGATCTTTTGCCGTTTGGCCTAAATAGAATTTATCACATATTTTGCAAGGAATTTTGTACACACAGCCAAAAAGGTTAAGCTGTTACGTCTCCTTGATAGACTTTCGTAGTTGTAATACCTGAATAGAATCGCCAATGACGACGATGTCAATCAAATAATTCCGACAATTGTCCCCGGAGTCGAGCCCAGGACTTGCGCGTGGCAGGTGGGCTTCGTTCTTCGAAAAATTGTGATTAGGACGGCAATTAGTAGTAGACTCAATTCCTGCGGGAGCTAGATTAGCCCCGAGGTTGAAAAATCTTATAGTCTCAGTAGCATAGTCGGTAGAAGCACGACCTGCCACGCGCAAGTCCTGGGTTCAAATCCGGGGACAACTGTCGGAATTATTTGATTGACATCGTCGTCATTGGCGATTCTATTCATACATATATATATATATATATATATATATATATATATACATATATGTATGCATATTATATACATATATATGTACATATATATATATATATATGTGTATATATATATATATATATATATATATATATATATATATATATATAAGCATGTATGGACAAAGAAAAATAAAGGTAATAATTGTGAGAAAGAGTACGAGTTAAAGAACGTCCACAATTATTTAAGAGTAATGGAAAAGAGAATTAATAAATACATGTTGCTCTGAAATGGGGACGGAACGAAACCAAAGCAAGATTATATCGGTCCAAGGAAGAAGGAAGAAAAGCTACATGACAAAGGGTAAGACAGGTCACAAACCGTTGCAAGAAGAGAACGAAGAGAAATAAAAAAGAAGGCAGAATTTGGGTGGAAAAGATGAAATCGGATGTATGCGCGCGCACGCAAAAGTGGATGAGATGAAAGAGGTTAGTTAGCAGGTAGACAATAGAATTAAGGATAAAGAAATAAAGACAAATTGTAACAAATGAAAGGAAAGCGAAGCTGGAGACTGGCTGAGTAATTGTAAGGGAGGGAGTCAGAGAGATGTAGGGAGATATGTATATATCTAGAGAGAGATAAAGATTAAGACACAGAAACGGGGACACGGAGGAATGAGAGACAGAGGCGTAGATGGATAGATAGATAGATAGACAGAGAGATAGGTAGCTAGATAGAAAGATGAATAAAAGAAAGACAAATATGATAGACCATTAGAGAGAGAGAGAGAGAGAGAGAGAGAGAGAGAGAGAGAGAGAGAGAGAGAGAGAGAGAGAGAGAGAGAGAGAGAGAGAGAGAGAGAGAGAGAGAGAGAGAGAGAGAGAGAGAGAGAGAGAGAGAGAGAGAACTGAAGGGGAAAAGGATTAAAAGGGCACTAGGAGATATTTGAGAGTGAAAATAGGGAATAGAATTAGGAGGAAAATGGATAGGAATTAAAAGAGGAACATGACGAAAAGAAAAAAAATAAGGAAAAAGAGAGGCGAAAAAGGAGGTGGAAGAGGAGAAAGAAGAGAATGTACAAGTTGACGAAAAAAAACTAAAGGAGCAAGAAGAAATGGAGAAGGAAGAACAGGACAACGGGAAGAAGGAGAAGAAGTAGTAGAAATAGAAGAAGGTGAAGAAGAAGAAAAAGCCAAAGAAAACAGAGAGGAATGAAAAAAAGCCAGAAGGAGAGGTAAGAGAAGAATAAGAAAGAGGCGAAGCAGAAGAAGACGGGGGGGAGGGAGAAGTAAGGAAAGGGAAAAGAAGGAGAAGAAGAAGAAGAAGAAGAAGAAGAAGAAGAAGAAGAAGAAGAAGAAGAAGAAGAAGAAGAAGAAGAAGAAGAAGAAGAAGAAGAAGAAGAAGAAGAAGAAGAAGAAGAAAAAGAAGAAGAAGAAGAAGAAGAAGAAGAAGAAGAAGAAGAAGAAGAAGAAGAAGAAGAAGAAGAAGAAGAAGAAGAAGAAGAAGAAGGAGAAGAAGAAGAAGAAGAAGAAGAAGAAGAAGAAAATAGGCGGAAACAAAAGTGAAAGCGGAGAGGGGAAAAGATCCAAGAAATCAGAAAGAAACGACAGAGTTGAAATAAGATTAATAGACATGGAGAAAGAATTGAGCGAGAGCGGCAAAGGAGAATAAGAAAAATGAATTAGGGAGTAGCGATGGAGCGGGAAGAAAAGGAAAGAGAAAAGGAAAGAGGAATGGAGGGGAGAAGGAAAGCTGGGGGGGGAAAGGGGGGCAATGGGGGAAGGGGTGGAAAGAGGAAAGGTGCAAGAGAAGGAGGGAGACAGGATGGGGGGGAGTAAGGAAGAAAGGAGGAAGAGAGAAAAGCAGGGAAGAAAGGAGAGGGGTTGGGGAGAGGGGTTGGGGAGAGGGGTTGGGGAGAGGGGTTGGGGAGAGGGGTTGGGGAGAGGGGGAAGAGAGAAGGAGGGAAGGTGTAAGGGAATGAAGGAGAGAAGAAGAGAAGTAGGGAATGGTAAGGAAGGAAGAAAGGGAGGGAAGGCGGTTTGAGAAGGAGAAAGGATGGGAGAGAGGAAACGAGGGAGGGTGAAGGAAGGGGGAGGAAGGAAGGGGATAAGGAAGGAGGAAGGTGGTGAGGGTAGGAAAGAAGGAAGTAGAGAGGTTCTGGAAGGAGGGAGGGAGAGAGAAAAAAGGGAGAGAGGGAGAAAAGGA
>NC_134810.1:4200370-4222870 GCF_046742065.1 Oratosquilla oratoria | reverse complement strand
TCCCCTCAGGAAAATATGAACGCCCCTACAAGAACATGAACTTTATCACAAATGGAATCCTACTTAAGTTAGCCAACAACAGAATCAGTCAAAATTACCTCGACTAACAATAGTGACTCTTGAAAATCTGTGTATGCCAGCATCATCAGCTCCAGTTGAGAGATTTTTTTTCTATATTGCTGGGAAAGTCTTTCGTCCTGAACTATGCGAAATAACTAATTCTCGCTTTGAGGAGTTGATGTTTATCAAGTGTAACAAACACATGGTAAACTAAACCATTTTATAAAAATAATCAAGTGCACAACAGTTTCTATATTTTACAGGGAAATGCTTTGTTTTCATTATCACTGAGGTTTATATATTTTGCAATGATATACATTGTTTTCATTATTACTGATGGTTATATATTTTGATTGGAAATAGTTGTAATGTTTTATGTACTACAAAGCAAGACAAAATAAAACTTCTTACACACAAATTAATGTTTTTAATACCTTAGTTACTATGTGATATAAACAGTTATATAGGTTACTGTGATTAAATTTGTAAAAGTACGTGTGTGCGTGTGTGTGTGTGTACTATATATGTATATATATATATATATATATATATATATATGTATATATATATATATATATATATATATACATATATATATATATGTATATATATGCACTTTAATTCTAAGACATCAACATCGAGAGACCCAATGGGGGCCTCCATTGGGTCTCCCGATGTTGATGGCTTAGAATTAAAGTGCATTGTGGTTGTTAATATATATATATATATATATATATATATATATATATATGCAGAAGAAATCACTTGAACGTGTGATTCTAGTATGCAGAAAAATCACTAGTAAAATAACAGAAATGAGACCGAGCGGTTTCATCTATTCAGACATTTTCAAGGCGAATACGCTCGGTCTCATTTCTGTTATTTTCCTTGTGGTTTTTCTGCATATATATATATATATATATATATATATATATATATATATATAAATATATATATATGTATGTATGTATGCATATACTCCCTTGCTCAGTAAGTCATGAGAAAATGTCAGGCGAGACATTAAATATGATTTGATCAAAATACTACTTCATGGTGAAGTACACACACACACATATATATATTCTATAAAATTACTAACTGACAACTTTCTATATTTTTAGGTCTGAGTGGAGCGGTGAACGTTGTGGAACCAGCCTGATTCGGTTTGCCGATCTGTGAACACTTGTCAAGATGCAGGGAAACATGGAGCAATGTTACGCCATCAAATTTTGTGTTAAACTTAAGAAAATCAAACAAGAAGCTTATGGAATTTTAAAGGAGGGCTATGGCGATGAACAGATGAGCCAAGCAAGTTTCTATCGGTAGTTTAACAGTTTTTCAGAAGGAAATGAACAGGTTGAGGATGAACCCAGATCTGGAGCACCGAAAAGTGTACTCAAGGAGGAAAAAAATGAGGAAGTGCAAAGGTTAGTGATGCAAGACCGTCGAATATCTGTGAGGATGATATCTGAAGCTGTTTGTATTAGTATTGGCACAGTAGACACAGTTCTGACGGAGGATCTGAAGCTCCACAAAGTTTGTGCCAAGTTTGTGCCAAAGATCCACTCCGACAACCAGAGGCAGTTTCGTGTGGAATGTTGCACTGACATTATTGAAATGATAGAGGCTGATTCAGGTTTCCTGAATAAGTAAGTGACTTGTGACGAGAGTTGGGTGTTCACCTACGACCCTCAGAGCAAACGTCAGAGTGCTCAGTGGAAGCACGTGACCTCCCCTAGACCTAAAAAGGCAAAGATGAGCATGTCGCAAGAGAAGGCCATGGTCATTCCTTTCTTTGACACCCAGGGGCTCATTCACGTTGAATGGGTTCCTCAGGGTCAAACCGTCAATAAGGAATATTACCTTACTGTTCTGAAAAGTTTCAGGGAGAAGATGAAGAAGAGGCCTCAGCAGTGGAGGATTGGTTAGTGGTGGTTCTACCTGGACAATACCCCATGCCACAAGTCAACGCTGGTGACCACCTGGATGGCCGACAGGGAAATGAAAGTGGTACAACACCCACCCTACAGCTCTGACCTAGCCCCTTGCGACTTCTTTCTGTTCCCACGCATGAAAAACAGCCTCAGGGGAACCAGATTCCAGTCAATAGAGGAGCTGAAAGAGGCATCAAAAAGTTAACTAAAGGGACTACTGTAAAAGGACTTTGAGGAGGTCTTCCAGGATTGGGAGAGACGCATGCAGAAGTGTGTAGATGCGAGAGGCAATTATTTTGAAAGAGACAAAGTTTTGGAAGCTTATAAAAATAGATAGTGTCTCTCCTGACATTTTCTCGTTACTTATTGAGCAAGGGAGTATATACATAGACGAGTATATATATATATGTATATATATATATATATATATATATATATATATATATTTGTATATACATATAAATATACATATACATATCCAGATATACATACACATATGTGCGTATTTTTCAGATACTTTTTTTACATGAAGGTAATTATGTGACAATTTTTTCAATCTAATTGTCGGTATTCAACCTTTTCTTAGGTATTCCCTTAACAGAAAATTCAGTTTCTCTATTATCATACACTTCCTTCTCCAGAAGCCTTCATCTTTTGTCCTTCCCTTTACTTCCTCTTTATCCTTCTTTTGCTCTTTATACTTTTTCTCCTCCCCTCTTACCCCTCTTCCTCCAATTGTTCACACCAATGCCTTGAAGCGTTCTTCTTTTGTCTTTCCAACTCCACCTCTTTCCCCTCCTCATCCACTTCTCTCTATACTCCTATTCCTAGTTCACGTCCTCTCTCTCCTTTTTCCTCCTCCTCCTTCTCCTCGTCCTTCTTTGTATTTTCAACTTCCACTCCCCCTTCTTTCTATTACCTTACTTTACCACGTCTGTGAATCAATCGCTTCGTCACTATATCATCCCCAATAATAGAAGCGCTGGTTATCCCTAATAAAATAATAAATAATCCTTAAGCGTTCGTATCCCAGTCCCTGACACTGGCTTTACGTTATGAGGCTGATGTAACATAAATGGTTGTATGATTTAACATGCCTTCCCTACACGACACTTCATTTCACGCAGCCGTCTGGAATGACAAATGGGTTTTCAAGATCGTGAGTATGTGATAAATTGGTATTCAAGGTCGTAAGTACGCAAGTGGGTATGTAGAGACTCCTCTTTGCTTGATATGCTTTAGCTTTTGTCTTCAACCATTTCGTCATGTTTTCTTTAACACGAATCGAATCAACAATAGAAATACTACTCTACTTGGAGTGTTAAAAACCTGAATTAACTAACAATTAAAGTCGGGTTATTACTGTTAAATATTTCATTCTATTTATATCTAACCCCATAGAATATTTAAACAATTCAAGAAAATTCTTCTTCTCTTAATACAGTCCCTCGAAATAATTTTAAAGGTACACAAGATATCTTCAGATAATAGTCACGGATGGGAACCATACTTTATAATAGGATATATAAAGGATATATATTGTATCAAGTATCTCGTTTGTTGGTTATATTTTGGATACAAGAAAGCGTTTCTAGTCATCTGAGAGGGGAGGTAGTCGGGCTCTTTCACTCCCTATTTCCTCCATATTCCAGTCACTCCCATCACCCCTTTCATTTCCCTTAGGCATCCTCGTCCACTGTCACACGCACATCCTTACCCCCTTCGCCGGCCCATGTCCCTTTCTGTCTTCTTAATTAAGCCACTGGGCGCTACTCTACCGCTTCCTTTGGCAACCTTTGTCTCCGTGGCCACCTCTCCTTACGTCGACACAAGCGCTGATGGTTCATTCCCTTATTCACTCCTACCCTATCCGGCCTTCCTCTCCCCCTCCTCACCACTAGATTTCCCTCCCCCTTTCCTCCGTGCCCCTCCCATCCCTTCTCTGTTCTTCTCTTTCCTCCCCTCCTCTCATTCCCCTGCCCCCCCTCATTTTCCCCAAAGCATCACTCTTCCTCTTCGCTAATTTTCATTATGTTTTGTATGTGACTTAACTTTTCATCAAATTAATCAACTTCTCACTTCCGTTTTCTATTCCTGGCTCAGTGTTTCCTAGTCTTCTTCAGCTCCTTGTTCTCTTGTCCCTAACCCTCCAGCTTTTCTCTTTCCTTTGTCTCTTCTCTGTACCTTTGTCCTTTGTTCTATTCTCCCTAACATTTGTTACTCTCTTTTTTTTTGTACTTCTTTAATCTCTTGTTCTTAATGTTTCAGCCTTACACTATTTTTTTTTCTTGTTTCTTTATCTCTAATATTTCACTTCCCTCTCTCTCTCTCTCTCTCTCTCCCTCTTTTATTTCTTGATACACCATCCCTCTTCTTCTCTGCTCTCTTCCTCCCTCTTCACTCCGTCCCTACTCTTTTCTTACAAAACTCCCCTCTTCTTTCCACTTTTCCACCTCCGCTCTAAAAGCCCCTGGCATAGGACCCTACAGTCATCAAAGAAGTATCGATCCACATGGGTCGAGTGACGAAATACAAAATAACCTCAAAAGCGTTTATCCTTACAGTAGGTACTTTATATATATTCTAGTCTTGTATCACATTAGTTTTAACGCATAGGTTACTGATTATTCATTTTTGTGATTGTCCTCTTATATCTTGACAATCTTGCATCTAGACAGTAGATTCAACTATTACTCCGTTTTAGCCACAGTCACACACAGTTACCGCCTCCACTTCCTTTCTCTACAGCTGGAGGGTATATGTATGTCTGTGTGAGGGAGGGGATGGAAGAAGGGGAAAAGAGGGTGAAGAAGGAGGGAGGAGGAGCTGGGAGGAGGAAGAGGGAGGAAGAGGAGGGAGGAGGAGAAGGGAGGAGGAGGGAAGAGAAAGGGGGTTGATGGAGTCTGCCTTCTTGCCAAAGGGACCTCCTCGTCTGGTAAGCAGCTGCTGAGGCGTACACAACCTCCCAGCGTTCCACAGTTCTCCACTTCTTTGTATATCCACCAACTTCCCCTTCCTTCCACTTTCTTCGACCACTTTCTATATATGTCTATTCTTACTTTGTTCTAAATGTTAAGTGTCTCTTATAGGAAGGTATAGATAATTTATATTCTAAAACACCTTTTTTCTGTCTACTCTTAATATTTTCCCTTTTTAAATCTCAAATACTCCTATTCTAAGACATAGATAATCCATATTGTAAAACATAGAGAAAATTTGTCTCTTACCATTATATTGAATACTCTATTTTTTGGTGATTACAAGAAGATGATATGTACGGCAAAGACAAAAATATGTGAACCATCTTTATATCACGTCATTAAGTCACATTTTACAACTCCTTTATAGACCTAATATTGATTCTGGTTTGGCGTCTAAAATGTCTGTCGTCGATCCTATAATGAACGTATTCCTTTGTTTAATAGATGGGTTGATACTTACAATCATTCAGTACACGATAAAACTTCTTTGATTCCCTTGCGAGTCCCAAGGCAGTGTCTTCTTTTCCTATACTCGCCTTGCATTGACTACAGAGCTTGATGTAGGATTTTTTTTTCCATTTCTCCTTAAGAAAAGATGTAGGAAGATTTCTCTCACTCCTCCTTACGAAATGCAAGAACTGTCGATTTCATCACACTTAGTTTACTCTTCTATGTATATATATATATATATATATATATATATATATATACATATATATATATATATATACATATATATATGTATATATATACATATATGTATATATATATATATATATATATGTGTGTGTGTATATATATATATATATATATATATATATATATATATATATATACACTATAAACCCACTATCAGAGAAATAATAACGGAAGTACAGGGAAACTGTATATTTCGACTACTATCTGTAGTCCTCTTCAGCAGAATGCTTACTAGAAGTTAAGATACAAGTATGTATGAGGAAGTGAGGGGTACATAAAAGGGGATGGGGAAAGTGGGGGGACTCAGGTTACATGCCCTTGAAATAGTTGGGTCAGGGAAGGACAGTTGGTGGTATTTTGTCCGACCGCTCTTAACATTATTTTGTTGACCGCTGAAGAGAACTACAGATAGTAGTCGAAATATACAGTTTACCTGTACTTCCGTTATTATTTCTCCGATAGTGGGTTTATAGTGAACTTTTACAAATGTGTTATAACATACCAATTTCCATATATATATACATATATATATATATATATATATATATATATATATATATGTATGTACATATATATATATATATGTACATATATATATATATATATGCATACATACGAGTATATATACATAAATATATATGTATACTCACACACACACACATACAGACACACACACACACACACACACACACACACACACACACACACACACACACACACACACACACATATATATATATATATATATATATATATATATATATATATATATATATATATATATATATGAGATAATCTTCTAGTGAAAAAAAAATGATGATAATAAAATACCCTCTTTTAAATAAGCCCCGTACGTATACAATATACATATATACCTGCACACATGTATAAATACATGCATATGTACATATACATACATACATACGTATATATGAAGCCTCTGGTTTAATATCGTTTCCTCCGTTCACTTTTGTCCTTTTCCTGTTTTCGTTTTAGTTTTTCTTTTTTGCCTTGGATGCCCGTCCTCCTCCTCCTCTTCCTCCTCCTCCTACATCTCCTCCTCTTCCTCTTCCTCCTCCTCCTTCTTCTGCTCCTCCATTGCCTTCCACTCTCCTCCAGGCCCTTTTCTTTCCCCTCTGTTTCCCACGTCCTTTCACTTTCCCTTCTCTCCACGCTCCCCCCCTTTCTCCTCCTCCTCCTCCTCCTCCTCCTCCTCCTCCTCCTCCTCCTCCTCCTCCTCCTCCTCCTCCTCCTCCTCCTCCTCCTCCACCTCCTCCTCCTCCCCCTCCTGGACTCCTCCGAACTTTCCACCTTCTTACCACCTGAGCTCTCTTTTCTTCCTTGCTACCTTTCTTGCTCTTTTTAATCTGATCACCATCTTCCTACTCAACTTTCTTTTCCTATTTTTTTCTTCCTCTTCCTCGTTGTCGTCATTGTACCATACTTTTGGGCATTTGTACCTACATGTACTTTCTTGTTATTATTACTATAGTTATTTTATTCTCTACTAATTAATTTTCTTTTCATTATTGTTAATTCTCTTGTTCATTTTTAAATTTCATTTTGGCTTGTCATTCATTTCCTCTGTGTTTTTTCATATGAATTTCCTCTCAGCTCTTTATTTTTTCTCCTTCGTTTTTTCATTTCTTTTCTTTGTATTCATCTATCTTTTTCACCACATTAATCGATGAACTCTCGTCTTATTTCATATTCCTCTTCTCTTTTCCTTATATGTATTCCTCCCACTTTTCTTCCATAGACTGCCCTTCTCCTTTTGTACTTCAACTTCCTTTTCTTCATAGTCTCCCCATTCTTCATCTATATTCATCTCTTTCCCTCTCTCTTCCTCCTCTTCCCCTATCTCTCTCTAACCTTCTCTTCTCCCTTTCTCCGTACTCTTTTCTCTCCCCCTCCAAAACCATCTCTTTCTCTCCATATTTTCTCATCTCTTCCCCCACGCTTTCCCCTCTCTTCCTCCATGTCCTCCCCTTCTTCCTTAATATTCATCCATTCACTCCTCTATTTCCCCCTCTCCCTTCCTTGATTCCCATTTCCTCTTCCTTTTGAGTTTCTCCTCTTCTCCTCCCCTCCTTCCTCCTCATTCTTCCCCCTCTCCTCTTTCTCAATCCACTTTACGTTTCTCATTTTAAACTCTCTCTTTTGGTTTCCCCTACTTCTCTTCCTCAATGTCTAAAGATACTGTGACTATGAGCTGACTGTCCGCGCCTGTACGCCTATATTCTGTCTCGAGTTCTGTCTGTCCCTATCCTTCTGTCTATTTATTTGTCCTAGTCTATGTGGCTGAGCCTGTGTGTCTACGTCTGTGTATGTCTGTGTCTACGACTGCCTGTGCCTAGAAGGTTCATCTGTATCTGTTTGCAGCTATGTCAGTATGTGTCCGTTCGTTTTTAATTTTTATATTTGACTGCATGTATCTGCCTACCTGCTTGTATGTCTGTATCTAACTGCCTATTTGTCTGTCTGTCTGTCTGTCTGTCTGTCTGTCTGTCTGTCTGTCTGTCTGTCTGTCTGTCTGTCTGTCTGTCTGTCTGTCTGTCTGTCTGTCTGTTTCTCTGTCTGTTTATGTCTGTTTGTCTGTCTGTCTTTCAGTCTGTCTGTATCTGTGTCTATATGTAACTGTCCTTATCTATTTATCTGTCCGTTTGTCTATCAGTGTCTTGTTTGTGTCAGTGTCTGCTTGCTTATGTATGCATGTGTCTGCGTTCAACCATGTCTGTGTCTCTCTGTGCTTGCCTTCCTATATGTATGTATCTGAGATTGGATATGTATATATCTGCCTGTTTGGCTATACAACTCATCTATATGGTTAATTGTCTGCTGCCATTTATCTCTTCATGGCTAAAAAAGAGATGGAAAACGAAAAAGAGGAATAGCAAAAGAATCAGGAGTAGAAAGAGAGGATAGCGTTGATGTCTGTCTGTGTCATCCTGTACCTCCGCCTGTCGGTTTCTGTGTTTGTGTCAGTTTGTATTTCCCTTTCTGTTTAATATTCCTGTCTGTTTGTCTGTTTAATGTCCGTCTGCCTGTGTGCCTTCCTATCTACATTGTTTGTATTTGTCCGTGTCTATGTTTGGCTGCGTCTGTTCTCATCAGTCACTAGCTGTGCCTTTCAGCTTGAGTTGGTCTGTATGTATGTCTGTGTCTCTTTCTACCCATCTGTTTGTTTGTCATTCTCTGTGCGATTGTCTAACTCCCTCTCTCTCTTGATTATGGTAAAGATATTTTAATTTCCACAAAGGATACAATCATCGCAATGTCGAGCAAAGGACTCAAAAAATAAGGTGGGAACACGGACGGAAAAATGGGTGAAAGAGGAAGGACTAAGGGGAGGACAGAAGGGGGAGAAGGAAGAGGAAAAGGAGGAAGAAGACTATGTAGAAAAGGATGAAGAGGAGAAAGGGGATGAAGAGGAAAGTAGGAGGTGTAAAATAATGGAAATAAAACAGGTATGAAGAAAGTAAAGAGAAAGAGAAGGAAAACGAGGAAGAGAAGGAAGATGAAGAGGAGGAATGGCAGTAGAAATAGGGGAAGGAGAAACAGGAAGAAGATGATGATGTGATAAAGAAGTAGAAGAAGAAGGAGGAGAAAGAAAAGGACACGGAGCAGAAGTAGAAGAAGAAGGAAGAAGATGAAGATGTGAATGAGGAATAAGAGGAGTAGGAGGAATGAAAGGAGGCATAGAGGGAACGGAGAAGGTAGAGGTGGAGCAGAAATTTGATGACGGAGAAATCGGAATACAATACAAAGTGGAAAATTACATTATGTCGCAAGAAAAGAGAAAGCAGAGGAGGGAAGGGTGGAGTAGGAAAGAAGGAAAATGGAATTATGGCAAACAATGATGAAAGAAGTAAAAAGGAGAAACGGTAATAACAAGTAAGAGAACAAGAGAGAGCTTGGAGTGAGGAGTAGAAGGTACATAGAAGAGAGGAAGGATAAGAAAGGAGAAGGGAAGAGGGATGAGAAGAAGAAAAACAGTAGCTGCGGCCGAAGACGTCACCTTTACCCTCTGTGTTTGGACTGTTGTGACAGGTAACAGTCACTACTGGAATGGAGGGGTGCGAGATTCTAACCCACAACTAAGCTTCCGATTGTGCCACCAACGCACAAGGAAATGATACTTCAGAAATACAGACGTAAGAAGATAAAAATAAACTGCAAGAGAAAAAAGAGATGGCAGAAGATAAGGTAGGTAAAGAACATAGAGAAGACAAGAGGGAAAACCACTGGTAACGAGAAATAAAACAGGATACGAATGAAGAAAGTGATGAGGAAGAAATATGAGAAGTGACAATAACAATAATAAAAAGATAGAATGGGAAAGAAGAAAAACACTGAAGAACAAAAAACAACAACAAAGGAAATCAAGATAAAAAAGTTGTGAAAGAGGAATATGAAAAAGAGGAGGAGAAGGATCAGGAAGAGGAAGAGTAAGAGTAAATAGAAGAAGAAGAAAAAAAAGAGAAGGAGGACGTGGAAGAAGAGGAGAAAGAGAAAGAAGAGGAAGAGGAGGAGGAAAGAGAAAAAAGGTAGGATTATAAGCAGGAGAATCAGTAAAATCAAGAGCAAGAGAAGGATAAGGAAGAGAAAGAGAAGAAGACGAAGAAGGAGGAGGAGGGTAAGGAAGAAGAGCAGGAGAGGAAGGAAAAGTTGGAGGAGAAAGAGGAGTAGGATGAGTAGGAACAGGAGTAAGAGGAGGAGGACGAGAGGGAGGAAGAGAAAAAAGAGTGGAAGGGTGAGGAAGTGCAGGAAGAAGAAGAGAAGGAAGAGGAGGGTATATATCTATATATATATATATATATATATTATATATATATATATATATATATATATATATATATATGATGTAAGCGGAATAGGAAACAGTGTGTGTGTGTGTGTGTGTTGTGTGTGTGTGTGTGTGTGTGTGTGTGTGTGTGTGTGTGTGTGTGTGTGTGTGTGTGTGTGTGTGTGTGTGTGTGTGTGTGTGTGTGTGTGTGTGTGTGTGTGTGTGCATATATATGTTGAGACATTGTGACAAGTTGAAAAAGGTGGAAAAACAAGAGTCACGAGTCTCGTTCCGAGTTTATTCCTGACCGGTTTCGCTTGTAGCTTCTGCAGAGGAAGATGCTACTAGAAAAACCGGTCAGGAATAAACACGGAACGAGGCCTGCGACTCTTTTTTCTACCTTTTCCATATATATATATATATATATATATATATATATATATATATATATATATATATACATATACATGTATATATATATATATATATGTGTGTGTGTGTGTGTGTGTGTATATATATATATATATATATATATGTATATATACATATATATATATATATGTATATATATATATATATAAATATGTCTATATATATGTACATATATGTCTATATATATATATATATATATATATGATTGATTTGGTTTAACATCACGCAACTCCCCTCTATGAGGATGCTAGGGTGGTTCTCCTAATAAAAATATTTTCAGCGTGGAATATAATGAACCATATTCTTGGTTCAACTCACCGATGGCAAGGTTCGAACATTTACCACTTTGAACTTCGCATCAATTAGCAACGTCCTAAGTCGCTCGGTTAATACTACTACTGCTACTTTCACAGCTATCACTGCTACTACTAATAATAAAGATATTCATAATAGAAACGGATAAAATTACGTGAAAGCGATTCAAACCAAACAGTTTAAATAAAATTAATCTAATATAAAATAACACAGATAGAATCAAATAAAGATAAATAATAAAAATATATAATTAAGTACACTCTTACAATTACCTAGCTGTAATGTGATGAACTCTGACAAAATAAAAACCATAAGTACCAATTTCACGACATTAGATTATTCATTTTTAAGAATGATATCTATCGGTCAACTGAAAAGATCAGACAACCAAGCTTATCCTTGTCATCAAACAAAAGAAATTCTAATGTTGAATAAAATCATCTGGTGCCAGAAGAAATAAGCAATCAAAACTGTATCTTTCATACACGATCACGCTACAAAAAATATGATTTAATACGTGGAAATTGATCAACAACAGAGCAATACCATCTACATAGACTTCCAGTGGACAACAGTCAATTTAATGCTTCTACCACAAAGACAAAACAGAGTTCCAAACCACAAACAAAGCCAATTAAAACCTCCGTGAATAGGAGGCTTGAGTGTGGCAAACAACCTGTTTCATTCCCCTCCAGGGAACTGCAGGTGAGCCACGTCACACTAAAGTAAAATAATAATCATTCACATTGTACATTGAAATCGAAATGAAACCGTATTCACACTACAAACAATACAACTTGATGTCACGTGCTGCATTCTAGATGAAGCGTTTCTATATATATATATACTAACATGTTTGATAACATGCATAAATATTTGTGGTGGTAGTGGCGGTGGTGGTGTTTAAGAGGTGATACAAGAGTGGTGCTGACTGTAGAAAATACTTTTCAGCTGATGTAAAATAGATATTGTTGATCTCTATCTCTCTCTCTCTCTCTCTCTTAATTTCTCGCTCTTTCTATCTCACTCCTTCCATCGAACTATATACCTACACACACACACACACACACACACACACACACACACACACACACACACACACACACACACATACACACACACACACACACACACACACACACACACACACACACACACACACACACACACACACACACACACACACACACACACACACACACACACACACACACACACACACACACACACACACACATGTGGTTAGAGCTCTGGCCTGCCACTACGGAGGTCCGGGTTCGACTCTCGCCCGGGGCTGAAATAATATCAGTATCGCAGCGCTGAGGGGTGTTACTCCAACTCTCGTGGGCGGGGAGTTGGGTGTGTGTGTGTGTGTGCAAGGTCATAGCATTACCCATAGATCGGACTTACGAGCTCTGAGCTCTCTTCCAGGAGGGAAATAGCTATCGATCACGAGTCCAACACGTGATCCAAAGACCAAGTGAATACACACACACACGTACACACAAGTACACACACATACACAAACACACACGTACACACAAACACACGCACAAACACACGCACAAACGCACATACACACACACACACACACACACATATATATATATATATATATATATACATATATATATATATATATATATATATATATATATACATATATATATATCACACGTACGTCTGTCACACTCTTTGGAAGAACACAAATGTTGTGTATGGTATGTTCAAAATAACCCCGCGGTATTTCACCATACCACTAATATCTCTAATGGAATAGCCTTTGAAAATGCTGTCATTATCTTCTAGCCCAAGTGTAGTGTTAGAATAGAGAATAATTCTACTTTATTTTCATTTTAAGTTTCTCCAACTTTAATACTTCCAAAGAACAATGGTTCCCAGGTTCTATTGCATGCATTGCACAGGACACGTCGATTTTCAAAGTGATCCGCCTTGACACCGTAGACTGTCATTTATTTGGACAACCTGATCGGGGGAAACGTGTTTTGAATCTTTCAAAGTTCCCTTAATTGTTTTTAGAAAGTGAACAAGAAGATTACGAGCCTACGCTAGTATGCGAGTAGCTTCTGCCGATGCATTAATCTTTTCCCTATGTGATTGGGGCACATAACAGTCTGGGAAGTATGAGACTGGAACCCACATCTAAACGAATGTGAGATCGTCAAGCTTCCGATTGGGCTACAAATGCACCTTAAGTGTCATGTATACATTCTCTTATTCACCTCTATGCTAAAGGTGAAGTTCATCAAGTACCTGAAGGTCAACCTATTTGGATTAAGCATTGCAAAGGTGGCGTCTACTACATTCCTTTAACCACCACCAGCTAGTTCTATTCAATTAAGAAGGACCCACCACTGCGCAAGGTATGAGAACGTATAAGAGATGCATTTCCCAGGGGTTCTATCACAGAGATCAATGTCATGGCTTATAGATATAGTCCGTTAATCACCTGATGACTTTATTCGGCTTAGGGAAAGTTCAATGCTAACCGCAGGACTAATAACTAATAACCAATAACTGTCTGTGTGGCATGGAAGTATGAGGGAAGTTGCCCTAAGTGTTATTGGTGGTGGTAGTTAGTGTGAAAATAGAGATAGTAAGATTAGTGATAATACTGGCTCTAATACTGGGTTTGAATGTAGCAGTGGTATAAATGTAGTAGTGGTATAGCTGTTCATAATTAGAAGTAGTGCCGGCAGTAACTGTGATTCTGGTGGCTTTGGTGTTCGTGGTGGTTACGGTAGTGGTTGTGTTAATATTGATGGTAATGGTGGAAGTGGTGATGGGAATGGGAGTGATGAGTGTAATAGTAATGGTAACAGTGATAATCATGGTGACGGGGAAGAGAAGGGTGATGGGGAAGAGAATGGTAATGGTGATGGTGATGGTAACGGTGATGGTGGCGGTGATGGTGACGATGATGGTGACGGGATGAGAATGGTGATGGTGACGGTGATGGTGACGGTGATGGTGACGGTGATGGTGACGGTGATGGTGACGGTGATGGTGACGGTGATGGTGACGGTGATGGTGACGGTGATGGTGACGGTAATGGTGACGGTGATGGTGACGGTGATGGTGGTGATGGTGACGGGATGAGAATGGTGATGGTGACGGTGACGGTGACGGTAACGGTGATGGTGATGGTGACGGTAATGGTAATGGTGACGGTGACGGTGATGGTGACGGTGATGGTGACGGTGGCGGTGACGATGATGGTGACGGTGACGGTGACGGTGACAGTGACGGTGACGGTAACGGTAACGGTGACGGTGACGGTGACTGTGACGGTGACTGTGACGGTGACTGTGACGGTGGCGGTGACGGTGATGGTGGTGATGGTGACGGGATGAGAATGGTGATGGTGACGGTGACGGTGAGGGTGAGGGTGACGGTGACGGTGACGGTGAGGGTGAGGGTGACGGTGACGGTGATTGTGACGGTGACGGTGGCAGTGACGGTGGTGATGGTGACGGGATGAGAATGGTGATGGTGACGGTGACGGTGACGGTGATGGTGACGGTGACGGTGACGGTGACGGTGACGGTGACGGTGACGGTGACGGTGACGGTGACGGTGACGGTGACGGTGACGGTGACGGTGACGGTGACGGTGACGGTGACGGTGACGGTGACGGTGATGGTGACGGCGATGTTGACTGTGGTGATGGAATTTTTTCACCTCCATTGCTTTCCAAGTTTTTGTTTACGTCCATCATGGTACTAGTGAGAGACGCGATGGCAGAGGTGATGGAGAGTGAACACAGGTGGGGAGGGAGAGGAGGAAGAGGAGGGAGAGGAATGAGAATGGGGAGAGGAGGAAGAGGAGTGAGAGGAGGGAGAGGAGTGAGAGGAGGGAGAGGAAGGAGAGGTGAGAGAGGCGCTCGCTGACGTGGTCACGGACTTTGCGTTTGCTTGATAAGACCATTTCATGCATGAGAAGATTTCTTCCTTCCTTCCTTTTTCTTCCTCCACTTTCTTTCATTTCTTCATTCACTCATTCCTGCTTTATGTTCACTGATTTCAATTCTTTCTTCCTCTATTTTGTTTTTTCTGCCTTTTCCTCCTTCTTGCCTTCATTTATTCATTTCTGCTTTATCTTTATACATTTCCCTTTTTATTACCTTTACTTATTTTTCCTTTCCTTCTTCATCTATTCCTACTCTTCTTCAAAAAAGTACATATAAAATTTTAGAGTATCATAGAAAAGGGAGGCGGCGAAAGATGGAAATGCAAAAATAAATTAGTAAATAAACTAGAATATGATAATTGAATAACCTGTGACGGATTGACTTGTTGACCCTTCGTCCTCAGCGTCCTTCTGTATCACTTCACAAAGTTACTTTTCACTTGAGCCAGATTCATAGAAAGAGCTTTGACCTAATTGCTCTTATGTGCACATTAATTATCTTATTTCTTTTGAATATTAAAAAAATTATAGAGGTACGTGGACGAGCTTATGATAATGGGATTAAAAATGTTACTAGAAGAAAAGAATAGATATTAAAACGGCTACCACCAGTTTTGTGCGTTACAGTATAGAAACTCGATACGTCAGACATATAAACCAATTATAAGGGTCCACACAAGCGGATTACTTCAACAACAACTGCAACAATAACAATATCTACGACAACTACAACAAGAAAAATAATAACGGTGATAACAACAACGATGATAATGATAACAGCAACAATAATAACGACAACGACAATAACAATAACAACAATATTGACGGCAACAGTATGCATACACACTCTTCGCTGTGGATAATAGGTGTCCAGCACGTTACCTATGATCATGGTGAATCACACGCACATACACACACACACGCACACACACACACACACACACACACACACACACACACACACACACACACACACACACACACACACACACACACACACACACACACACACACACACACACACACACACACACACACACACACACACACACACACACACACACACACACACACACACACACACACACACACACACACACACACACACACACACACACACACACACACACACACACACACACACAAACACACAAACACATACACATACACCCTGTCCTTTGACCAAAGGCAATTCCGAACATAGACTACACGGCTTAAAGCCCCTAATACACTTTCCCTTCTTAATATCGGGTGATGTTATTTTCATTACGGGATGTCTTGCTTTCAGACCTCAATAAAAGTCAGCGGCGATATTAGCCCAGGATCAGGGTCGGATCGACGACCACCGACGAGGCACGCGAGGAGGGCGAAGGCGAGGCGACAGGGACACAAGAGGAAAGGTCGGGTCTGCAGGGTACAAGCAGGGAGGGGATGGACGGAGGCAGGAGGAAGGTGAAGAGGATGAGGAGGAAGGTGGGGAAGAGGTGAGGAAGAGGGAGAGTAAAAGGAGAAGGAAAAAGAATAGGATGGGGACAAGGAGGAAGAGAAGGACCAAAAAGAGAAAGAAGTGAATTGGAAAAACGAAAAAGACGAGGACAGAGAAAGGAAGAGAAAGGGTAGGAGGAGGAAGAATGAGAACACAAAGAGAATGATGACGAGGAGAAATGGAAGGGACAGAAAGAGAAAAAAGGAACAGAAAAATGAGAAAGGCGAGGAGAAGGAGGACGAGGAAGAAGAGGAAGACGGCAAGAAGGAAGGGTAAGTGAAGGGACAGAGAGAGAAAGAAAAAGATCAGAAAAATAGAAATACGAGGAAGTCGAGGAGAGAGAAGAATAGATAGAGTAGGAAGAATAGATAGAGTAGGAGGAATGAATAGAGTAAGGGGAGGAAAAGGAGGAAGAGGAAAAGAAAGTAGAGGAGTAAGAGGAAGAGGAAGATAAAGAAGAGGAGGAGGAGAAGGAGTAGGAAGAAAAGGAAGAAGAGGAGGAGAAACAGAGAGGAGAAAATAAGACGAGAAGGATAAGGACGAGGACAAAAAGACGGAAAATGAGAAGAAGAAGAAGAAGTAAAAATAGGAGAACAAAAAATTACAAGAAGGAAGAAAAGTAGGAAGAAAAGGAGGAGGAGGAGGAGAAGAAGAAGGAGGAGAAGAAGAAGGAGGAGGTGAAAGAGAAGAAGGAGGAATGGGAGAAGGAGAAGGGAAGGAGGAGAAGGAGAAGGGGGAGGAGAAGTAGGAGGAAAGAGAGGAGGAGGAAAGAGAGGAAGAGGAGGAGGAAAGAGAGGAGGAGGAGGAGGAGGAGGAGGAGGAGGAGGAGGAAAGAGAGGAGGAGGAATGAGAGGAGGAGGAGGAGGAGGAAAAAGAGGAGGAGGAGGAGGAAAGAGAGGAGGAGGAATGAGAGGAGGAGGAGGAGGAGGAGGAGGAGGAGGAGGAACAAAAGATATAGAAAAAAGCAAAGGTAAAATCGTGCGGACAAAGATGAAGTGTAATCAGGGGATAAGGTGAGCCACAGAAAAAAAGTTAGAGTGAAGGATGAGGCACCAGGGTAGAAGAAGAACATCGTCCCAAGGTAAAATGAAGAGATTCAGGGTGGTACAGATAAACCAGATCTGGTCAGGGTGTAAGATGAAAAGTGAATTAAGGTGACAGTAGACAAAAGCATAGCGTGCATTGAGATAACCAGGGCGAAAGAGAAAGGACAAAGACAAATGTGAGAAGCCGAACGAAGCAATGGTAAAAAACAGCAAAGTATGGATTTGAGGAAGAAATTATGAGTGTCGAGATTATGGGGGGAAACGGTAAAATAAGACTAAGACGATGAGGCTAAAGAGAGAAATGGTCCAGAAGGCAGGGGTCGGGGAGGTGCAACCATTGTGAATTCAGGAATGATTGGTGAGTGAAGGGAGGAGGCAAGGGGACGAGAGGAAGAGGGATTTGGGAGGGAGAGGGGGCTAATGAGGGTGTTTTATGATGTGGGGGAGTAATGGTGATGGGGAAACTGACCATCTTCCGGGCTGTGTGTGTGTATGTGTGTGTGTGTGTGTGTGTGTGTGTGTGTGTGTGTGTGTGTGTGTGTGTGTGTGTGTGTGTGTGTGTGTGTGTGAGAGAGAGAGAGAGAGAGAGAGAGAGAGAGAGAGAGAGAGAGAGAGAGAGAGAGAGAGAGAGAGAGAGAGAGAGAGAGAGAGAGAGAGAGAGAGAGAGAGAGAGAGAGAGAGAGAGAGAGAGAGAGAGAGAGAGAGAGAGAGAGAGAGAGAGAGAGAGAGAGAGAGAGAGAGCGAGAGAGAGAGAGAGAGAGAGAGAGAGAGAGAGAGAGAGAGAGAGAGAGAGAGAGAGAGAGAGAGAGAGAGAGAGAGAGAGAGAGAGAGAGAGAGAGAGAGAGAGAGAGAGAGAGAGAGAGAGAGAGAGAGAGAGAGAGAAGAGAGAGAGAGAGAGAGAGAGAGAGAGAGAGAGAGAGAGAGAGAGAGAGGAGAAGGGAGAGAGAAAGAGAGAGAGTATCGGCCAGGTTCGCTTCATTAGGAAGCGACTGCTGCTTCCATTCCTTATATCGCCACTACACCTCCTTTCCTAATTCCTCCTCCTCCTCCTC
Source organism: Oratosquilla oratoria (assembly GCF_046742065.1). NCBI lineage: Eukaryota > Metazoa > Arthropoda > Malacostraca > Stomatopoda > Squillidae > Oratosquilla > Oratosquilla oratoria. The sequence continues at coordinate 4,204,149 of NC_134810.1, read as the reverse complement.
CTTCTCTTCATGATACTTCTTTTTCTCCTCTTCTTATTGGTTTGCCTTCTTTTCACTTTGTCTCTCCTTCTCTTCTTCTTCTTTTTCTTCTTCTTCTTTTTTCTCTTATTTTTCTTCCCCTTCCTCTTAATCTTCTTCTTTTTCTTCATAATCTTCTTCCTCCTCCTCCTTGTCTTCTTTTTCTTCTTGTTTTTGTTTCTCTTGTTCTTTTTGTTCTTCTTGTTCTTTTTTCCTCGTCTTGTTCTTCTTGTTCATGTTTGTGTTGCTCTTATTCTTCGTATTTGAGGAAATTTTTGACCTCCTTATCTTCCTCCTCCTAGTTTTATCACTTCTTTCTCTTATTGATACTCTTGTTTATTCTCTTCCTACAAGGATTTTCAAATTAATTTCTCTGAACTTCTCAATCTGTTTTCAAAGAGAACTCTTCACTTTTCATGATTGGCATTATTCTTGCATGAAATCTGCTTTTATCTTCTCTTTTTTCTTTTCCTCCTCTCTCCCCCTCCTTTTCTCCTCTTTCTCCTACATATTTTTCTCTCTTTATATTCTATTTCTCCTACTATCGCCCTTTTACCTCCTTGTCTTCATCTTTCTTCTATTCCCCCTCATCTTTCTTTTTCTTTTCTTTCCTTCTCTTCCTCCTTCTTCCTTTTACTGACACCACTCGTTATAGCGCAATCCTACTTGTTATTTCCCTCTCTTACTCCTCCTTCTCCTCCCCTCCTCCTCTTCTTCCTCCTTTTCTCCTTCCATCTCTCCCTCCTTCTGCTACTTGGTTTCTTTCTAATTATTGATCGCCTAATTCTTTTCCTCTTACTTTGCAAACAAATTCAATTCAATTTTTTTCCTAACCGCATCTCGTTCTCTCTATCGTTCCTTCCTTCGTCTTTCTACTCCTTTTCTTTATCGTTTTCTTAATTATATATTTTTTTAATTCTTTTCCTTCTGTTTTTATGACTCTACCTGGTCCAATGCTATTCTTTTTTTCCTCCTCCCCCTCTTTCTCCTACTCCTCCTCCTCCTCCTCCTCCTCTACCTTCTACTCCCCCCCTTCTATCTTGTCTTCCTCCTCCACTTTGATCTATTCTTTATCTTTGTCCTCTTACCCTCAATATCTTTCTTAGTTTTTATTTTCTTTCTATTAATTTCTTCGTCTTTCTTTTTCCTTCATGTCACCCTTTCCTATTTGACTTCTCTTCTTTATAATCGTCCTCTTTCTTTTCTTCATACATTGACCTGTCTCCTCTATCTCCATTCTTGTCTCCTTTGTCCTCAAATTACTCTTTGCATATCCTACTCTCTTTATCTTCTTCACCCTCTTCATTTTCTTCCTCTTCTTCTCCCTGCTCCTCCTTTCCTTCTTCCTACTCCTTCTCCTTCTATTCCTCTCCTTCCTCTTTTTCTTCCTCTTCTTCCTCCTTTTCTTCCTCTTCTTCCTCCTTCTCTTCTTCGTCTGCTTCTCCCCACCAGTTACTCATCAGCCTAATGTACAGCGATGGTTTTCTGATGGTTTTCCTCTTCGAGTTCCACTTTTTCTTCCTCCACCACATTCTCTTCTTCTTCCTCCTTTTTCATCGACGTACTCCTCCCACTCTTTTTCCTCCTCCTCCTCCTCCTCCTCCTCCTCCTCCTCCTCCTCCTCCTTTCTCCTCCTCCTCCTCCTCTTCCTCCTCCTCTTTCTGGACATCCTCCTCTTACAGCTTCTGGTCGTCATCGTTATCGGCGTCTTTCTTCCTCTCCTTTCCCCCGTTCTCCTCCTCTTTCTCCAAATCCTTCTCCGCCTTCTTCTCATCGTCGTCGTCGTTGTCGACGTCCTCCTTCTCCTCCTCCTCCTCCTCCTTACAGTTCTTCTTCCTCGTTCTTGCAAATTCAACCTTCATCTTCTTTGCAGCTCGACATTCTTCCTTCTCCTTTTCTTCTTCCTCTTCCTTTCCCCTCTTACTCCTCGTCTAGCTGGGTTCCCTTTCACTCCGTCCCTCCATCACGACTCCATCGCGATGACACCTTAAACCTACAGACACTCACGGCGCAACACTCCGACATCTCACTCTCAATCTTACTCTCACGTTCTGTGTCTCTTTCCGTCTCTCTCCCTCTCCCCGTCTCACCTTTCTCTCTCTCTCTCTCTCTCTCTCTCTCTCTCTCTCTCTCTCTCTCTCTCTCTCTCTCTCTCTCTCTCTCTCTCTCTCTCTCTCTCTCTCTCTCTCTCTCTCTCTCTCCTTCACGCTCGTGGTGATCCTGCAAGAAGAGCAGCGGTACTGACCATTTTCATAAGACGTTAACCCCCTCCCCACCTCCTTTCCTCATCCCCTTCTCCACCCTAGCCTTAGTACTCCTCATCCAACTTCCCGTCCTTCACCAGCGTTACCACCACCACTACCATTATCACCTTCACCTCGTCTTCCTCTTCTTTCTCCTTCTTCTCCTCCTCCTTCTCTTCCTCCTCCTCCCCCTCCTCCTCTTGCTACTCTACTTCTTCCTCCTCTTTCTCGTGCTCCACCACATCAAAGCCTCGAAAGGTCCTGAGTTACGTGAAGGAAGCTGGACGTCCTCTTCCTTCTCCTCCTCCTCTTCTTTATTCACAATCTTTTTCTGTCCTTTTGTCTTTCATTCTTTTATTTATCACTCTTTTATTTTTGCAGGCGGCAGCGGCGGTATCATCACCATCAACATCATCATAATCATCAACAACAATAAAAACAACAACACTGCCATCAACAATGGTGTTTTTATAGCCACCCCATCTTCTCTCCTAACTCCTCTTCCTCTTTTCTTCCTTTCCATCCTCCTGCTTTTCCTTGTCACTCTGTATCATCTCCTCTTCTTCCTTTCCTCTCCCCATACTACATCCTCCTCCTCTGTAAATAATTATTTTGTTTAACAATGCATCTGTAAGCCATTGCTTCCTCTTCCTTGATATTTTCTATCTCATCCTATTTCTCCTTTTGAGGTTTTCCCCTTCCGGTTTAACACCTAACACGGTGGTCTTATTCGTGTGATTTTTCAAACTGGAGAATGTGGGGCGTGGGAGAGGGATCCCAGTTCTCAAAGAATTAAAACCTGTTACGTGTCAAATATCTCTTTCTCTTCATTTCATTCAAGACGCCATCCCTTCCTCTTTCTCTAGTTTATTCCTTCATACTTTTCTCTTCTTTCACCCATTTTTATTTTCTTTTTTTACTTTTTCTCCTTTTCCACATATTTTCTTCTCTTTCTCCTCTTTTATATTAATTATTCCTTTTCCCTGTTTTTAAGCTCTTTCTCTACCTTGTTTAATTTCTTTCTTTATTTTTTCTTATATTTTTGTTTCTTCTTCCTTTTCTTTCTCTTTCAAGCCTATTGTATTATTTTTTCTTCCTGCATATGTCCTATTAATATTAATATTTCTCGTCTCCATTCTTTGTCTTCTACCTTCTCATCCTATTTGTCTGAGAGCCTCTTTGTCTTGCTTGCTTCTTCTTTACATTATCCCAATCACTCTGTACGTAAATCTTTTTGTCTGCCAAAACACAAATCTGGTGATATAGATCATAAAACCTTGAAGCAAAGAGCGTTCTCTACTTCAATAAAACAATTTTTTATTATGTTATATGTAATGTACATGGGCACCCCCTTTGCCAATACTTGCGATGTCGTGACCATATTGGTGAACAACCAAGAATCTACTGGCAGTAGTTGTAAAACAAATGGAATCAAAGAGCTCTCTCTCTTTCTCTCTCTCTCTCTCTCTCTCTCTCTCTCTCTCTCTCTCTATCTATCTATCTATCTACCTTTTTCTC
>NC_134810.1:4192870-4195370 GCF_046742065.1 Oratosquilla oratoria | reverse complement strand
GATAGGGTGAAAAAACAGTTGGAATGAGGTGAACCAGCTGGGACTAGTTGGCATAATGAAAGACCAGCTGGACTAATGGTGTACTAGATGAAATGGGGTGTTTTAGTAGAGATTATGGCGACCAGCTGAAATGATGAAAGACCAGCTGGGATTATTGACGAATAGTTGGAATAATGTGGGATTAAAATGAGAATAATGGGCGACCAACACGTACAGTGTGGTACTAACTGGAATAATGGGGGAGCTGTGGCAATTGTATCCTGGTTGAATGGGGAAAGCACTGATTTCATGTGGGTAATTATGTTTCTACATAACACAATACATACATATATACATAATACATATATATATATATATATATATATATATATATATATATATATATATATACATTGTCATGGGTTGCTTCCTTGTTTTGGTCTGAGTTAATGTCAAGAGTTGAACTTAAGTTGAGTCTAGTAGTAAGTCGAGTTTGATATGGGAAGCAAGCCCACAACAATAAAGTGGAACGTATAGATAATTTAGGTAGATAAAAGTACGTTCCGAGGAAAAGCTCTATTTGAGACTGAATGTAAGGATAGAGGTAAGATAGAAGTCTGCACGAAACTTAAATAAACTATATTTACAAATATAGAAAAATAAAGCTTTACTGTTTGACATTTACCACCATACACTCAAAGTACACAGGGACATTCAACATAAATGAATACATACAAGAGAAATAACAAAGGGGCACAACATAACTAAACATACAAAAGTAATGATATATAATTCCAAGATTGATTAATACTATACTTGCCAACAGAACAGCAAGGCACCGAATATACAGCGAGAAGTACGTGAGGCCTAGAGTTGTTTGAGTAGGGACGGAGAGCCGGGGGAGGGGGCGCTTTTTATACTCGAGGAAGGCGTGGCCAATTGTTTCATGGTAAGGTTCGAATCACCAACGTTATCACAACGTATGATGGCTACGAGTCATGTTCGAAGCATTTAGTAGTAGGCGGGCGTTTTGAAAGTGGTTCAGTTCACGGTTGGCTATGATCATATATATATATATATATATATATATATATATATATATATATATATATATATATATATATATACATATACATATAAATGTATGTATATATATATATACAACACACACACACACACACACACACACACACACACACACACACACACACAAACACATGTATATATATATATATATATATATACATACATATATATATATATATATATATATATATATATATATATATATATACATACTTACATATGTATGGGGGAACCAGCTGATATTAATTATGGGGGGATCTGTAAGTTGTTTTATCTGTGTGGAAACTGTTGTCAATACAATGATCGATATTTTTCATCCCTAATTAATTATATCGTTTCAGCTGGTTATATGGAGAAAATGGGGAAACGTATGTATCTACGGGTGTTTACCATTAACAATGGGTGGACGCACAATATATATGGGGTCTTGCCGAGTGTATGGGTAAACCAAGTGTTACAGAATATATACTATGTGTTCGAGAGACCCCATTGTATGCATTGCATGGGTGAGATATTACGTTTATGGGTTGCGTGAGACGCGAGATATTTGTATGGGGATCGGAAACGAGAATGGGGGATTACCCATATGTGGTCCATCTCTGGCAGATGAAACGCAGCTGGAATAGCGAGGTCATTCAGAGTTGTAATCATGAGAGGCACAGAAAGACACCGGGCTTAATATCCGGCCTTTCCATTTTCACGAAACATTACAAAACTTATTTGTTCCAACTGCAAGGCGTGTTTTGTCAGGATAGAGAAATTGAAAATGATTAGTTGAGGGACTCAACTATCAGTTGAGGGATTGTATCTGATCACCTGAGAACCTGATATTAATCATCTGGGTCTGAAATCAGTCAGTCGGGTCTGAAACTAGTCAGTTGGGTCTGAAACTAGTCACCTAAAGTTCTGGAAACGATAAATTGAAATCAGTCAATTGAGAATCTAACACCAGTCAACTGAGGATCCAAACTTATTCAACTGGGTGACTGAAACCAATCAATCGGAAACCTGAAATGTCTCAACTAAGGATCTGAAGCAAACCAACTGAGTGGCTGTAACCAAAAGAAATCATCTGAGGGACTAAAGCCAATCAACTAATATACTAGATCGATCAACTATGGGCATGAGATCAATCAACTAAGGATTTGAAACCTTTCAAGCTGATGACTGGAGAGGATCAACTGATGACTGGAGAGGATCAACTGAGGGACCGAAACCAGTCAACTGAGAGACTGAAACAAACCTGAAGCCTGAAGCGAATCAACTGGGGATTAAATCAATCAACTGAGGGACTAAAACCAGTCAACTGAGTGCCTGACTCCAATCAACTCAGGCTCTGAAACCAATAAAATAAGAATTTGAAACCAATCAAATTAGGATCTGGAAGCAATTAATTGAAAACCTGAAACCAATCAACTGAAGGACTGAAACCAAT
>NC_134810.1:4175370-4177870 GCF_046742065.1 Oratosquilla oratoria | reverse complement strand
TTTTGCGATTTTGAGTGAATATATTTAAAGCAATCTGGATGGAGGCAGCATAGGACCGAAGGACAAGGAGAGGGTTACTGTTGGCGGACCAGAATCTACATGAGGTTCAAGATCCAGCGGAGTGAGTCAGTAGTGATTTTTTCCTTTTTAGGGACACTGACTTTCCTTTCCTCTCGATAGTTTTCTCTCTCATAAAGGAACTATTCTTTCCTAATCTGGGGTGCATTTTTCTCGTGTCTCCTTACTCCTTTTTCTGAGTCTCTTCATATTTTAGAGAACTTTCTTCTTCAGGACTTTTCTTCCATTTTTTTTTTCTGAGAGAATTTTCTTCTTTTCTTCAGGACTTCCTCTGCTGCTTCCTACGCGCTTTCGTGATATCTTACGAACACAGAGGCGTCACTTCCGAGCTGAGGCTCGCCTTCCCTCTCTTTCAAGATCTTTCTTGGTTGTAAAGATCTTCTTCCAAAATGGGTAGCAGTTTCTTCTCTCTCTCTCTCTCTCTCTCTCTCTCTCTCTCTCTCTCTCTCTCTCTCTCTCTCTCCACTCTCTCTCTCTCTCTCTCTTTCTCTCTCTCTCTCTCTCTCTCTCTCTCTCTCTCTCTCTCTCTCTCTCTCTCTCTCTCTCTCTCTCTCTCTCTCTCTCTCTCTCTCTCTCTCTCTCTCTCTCTCTCTCTAGCCTCATTCTCAAGAGAGCTTCCCTCACCCACTCCTCACGTGTTCCTCGGTTTTGTGATTTCCTGGTAACATTGTTAAAAATATCATTATTATATAAAAAAAAAAGTTAGTTTCTCTAAAAAAGGCATACTAATGTAATCATTATGTTTTTATGGGTAGTTTTACAATTTGGGTTAAGTCTTTCTCATTACAGTCATCTACCTTCTATTTTAGAAACAGTTTCTTCTTCGAAGATTTTCACTACCTCTCTTTATCTCTCTCTCCCTCTCTAATTCTCTCTCTCTCTCTCTCTCTCTCTCTCTCTCTCTCTCTCTCTCTCTCTCTCTCTCTCTCTCTCTCTCCAAAACTAGTTGTTGTTGTTTTTTCAATAAATGAATCTACTGTCCCACGAACACAATTCTTTTTTCTTCGACGGTTTTCATATTTTTACAAATCTTTTTTTCCTCGAGAATTTCCGAGAGTATATCTTTTATGATTATTTTCGTGGGTCTTTGAGAACACGTTTGAATTTTACGATGTCGTAGTCATTAGCGACACCATAGTTCATTTGGCAACAAAGCTCGATGGTGTGGTGGTACCATGAGATTCACTTTGTTTTTTGGATCACGTGTTGGACTCGTGACAGACAGCTGTTTCCCTCCCGGAAGAGAGCTCAGAGCTCGTATAACCGATCTATGGGTAATCCTGTGACCTTACACGTACACACGCCCCCAACTCCCTGCCCATGAGAGTTGGAGTAACGACTCGAAGCACAGTGATACTGAAATTATTTCAGCCCTGGGCAGGATTAGAACCTGGACCGCCTGAGTGACAGTTGGGGACTCTACCAACCGCACCACTGAGCTGTGTGTGTGTGTGTGTGTCTGTGTGTGTGTGTGTGTCTGTGTGTTGGACTCGTGACAGACTCGTGACAGACTCGTGACAGACAGCTGTTTCCCTCCCGGAAGAGAGCTCAGAGCTCGTATAACCGATCTATGGGTAATCCTGTGACCTTACACGTACACACGCCCCCAACTCCCTGCCCACGAGAGTTGGAGTAACGACTCGAAGCACAGTGATATTGAAATTATTTCAGCCCTGGGCAGGATTAGACCCCGGACCGCCTGAGTGACAGTTGGGGACTCTACCAACCGCACCACTGAGCTATGTGTGTGTGTGTGTCTGTGTGTGTGTGTGTGTGTGTGTGTGTGTGTGTGTGTGTGTGTGTGTGTGTGTGTGTGTGTGTGTGTGTGTGTGTGTGTGTGTGTGTGTGTGTGTGTGTGTGTGTGTGTGTGTGTGTGTGTGTGTGTGTGTGTGTGTAAGGTCACAGCATTACACAAAGATCAGGATACATATGAATAATGAGCTTTCATCTGGGAGGATAATAGTTGTCCAACACGTGATCCAAGACCGTGGTTTGTGCAGGTGATTTTATTTGTTTGTCTGTTTATCCGGGGACTGCTTACAATCTCAATGAAACAGTTTGGTGTTAGTTAAAGTAAAATTTTCATTTAAGCTATCATATTGTGAGTGAAGGTGAAGGAGGAAACTGTAAGGTGGATATGGGGGAAGAGGGAATAACTAAATGGAGCTCTACGTAGGGAGAAGAGCAACTAGGGAGGAAAATGGTGAGTGGAGGAGAAGTGGAGGAGGAGAGGGTCAGGTTGGAAGGGGAAGTAAAGAAAGGTGAACAAGAGAGGAAGAAGATAAAGAAAGCAAAACACGGAGAGCAAAATGTAAAAGGGAGCCCACTTTTTATGGGGGGGGGGATAGAGTAGAGGATGAAGGAATTGGGGTAAGGAAAAAAGGGGCCGCGGGAATGAAATCAAAGATGGTCCGTTTCTTCT
>NC_134810.1:4157870-4160370 GCF_046742065.1 Oratosquilla oratoria | reverse complement strand
TACTTTATATTGGTAAGTGAATATTCTCTTTATGAAAAGACGTGTGAATGATTGATTGTGTAAATAAGACTAAAGACTGAGTGCCCATGACCGATTCAATTTATTATTATTTCTGATTACACATATTTTCTCATGTGGATTTTAACATCTTGAAAAATGTTTAACACAACGTTAAATTTATTCACTTGTTTGTTTTATGTATTTTTTTTTTGTTTGTTTCTTATTTTTTAATTTACTTTACTTTTTGTTTTATTTATCTATTTGCTCATTTATCTATTTATTTAACTATCTATTCCTTTTTTATCCAGCTAGGCACCAAACAAAACCATTCCCTTTTGCCACGGTCCCAAGATGATAGGGCCAAAATTGAAGTTTAATTATTCGATTTCCATCACAGACTCTCTTATTCAGAGTGTACAGTGCCTAACAAAAGGACTTTTGATAGTTGGCTGAACCTCTTGACCACTACGCTGTAAGTAGGACTCGAAATTTGACTTTCCTTTCTGCTGTCAGTCGCACAGGCTACTACTGTGCTCTTCAGCGAACTTTTATATATATATATATATATATATATATATATATATACACACACACACACACACACACACACACACACACACCACACACAACACACACACACACACACACACACACACACACACACATATATATATATATATATATATATATATATATATATATATTCCAATTCAGCAATTCTCTAATATAATTTGTCTGCTCCTAGATACTTTTTGTACAAACAACCCATTTCCACACTATTCTCAGTACAAGCAATTTTTAAAGAATTTATTTAAATATTAGTTAACTATAAACAAGCCAACAATCTTATGTACAACGACTACCCCTTAACTACCGGGCTCTATTTTCACTATCCTCAAACACAACTGATACTTACCTATTCTCTGCATAACTATCCATTATCCAACTATTGTGGATGGAAACCATTCACTCATCAACCATTTTTATACAACTATCAATTTTCCTACTATTCTGCAGGCAAGCATTTACTCATTCATTATCAAATTATTCCATATAAAAACATTCATTCTTATACTATTTTCTATAGCAGCATTTAGTATCTATTCTGTGTATACATTTACGCATTTTTCCTTGTTCTCTATATAACTATTCTTTCCCAACTATTCAGTGTGCAACTACTCATTCCTACACTTTTCTGTACAATATAATTCATTATTAAACTATTCTGCATACAACTTCTCCACTATCATCTATACTACCATTCATTATCCTACTATTCTGTATACAAACATTCACTCCTAATTCTCTATCAACTATGTAACAATTCATCATCCACCTATTCTGTATACAACCATTCCCGCCTCCACTATTCTCAACACTAGTGTTCAGGGTCCAGGTCGCACACAATGGCTGGCTGGAGGGCCGTTCCTCGTAAATTCCATTTGGTTCCTTGTCGCTCAACGGAAAACTCCAGATTGCACACCAATACATCACTCAGGTCTCGCACACTATAATGCCCTCGTGGATAGAAGGAGGGGAGAGATGGAGGGACTCAACACCACTCCCATGATGGGCGGGGCCTTTCATGGCGATTGGACGCTTTCATAGCACCAGAGAGCTCCCACCATGGGAGGAGCCTTCCGTGGTCCACCAGAACTTCATGGGACCCCGCCATGGTTCAGTGATAGCGCGCGTGCCTGTAACCGCGTGGAGATTTAGGGTGTATGTTCGAATCCTGGCCACAGCGCAGAGGTTAGGAAGGGCATCCACTCTAAGTAATAGCTTCAGGACCACCTGCAAGGTTGAGGTACCAGCCCCGCAAACCAGGAAAAAAAATACTGGAAGGTTTTGAGGTCTTCCTCTGGAAAAAGGTCTTATCGTGGCCAACGCCTTCCATGGTACACAAAAACTTTTAAGATTGTATAGAGCCTCGATCTCTTCTGTGTCTAGTGATACTTTTTTTGGCTGTCGTCAGACTATTTCATTCACCATGTTGAGCCTCCATCGGTAGCCAATCTGGGTATTATATAGCCTATTTTGATTAACTCTTTCCGTACCGGGTGGCGCGTTTCATTTTATTTTGCTTGACGACATCTCTGTGGCTTTCCTTGAGTACAGAAGGAGTTGGTGAATGAAGTACAAGGCCTTTGTGGTGGACAAAGATTTTCATGGTAAATGAAAATATGTCCATGATGGATAGAGAGACTTTTGCATGTCTGGGGCATTTATGTTCCTAGTGGTGCTGGTGAGGAGCATACGCCAGGAGGCGCGTAGATGTGGCCAAGACCTTTGCTCTATAAGTTTGGACTGTCATGGCTGGGAATCGGAGAGGAGTACAGGATTAGAGCCCATAAATAAGTGAATGTGAGACGAGCCGTATTTTTCAAACCTTTCCCTCATTCTAGTGAATTCCTTTTGTTATGAAAAAGTCGTTTTTTTAACTCATTTAGCTATATTTATGAGATAAGAGAGTACGCCGGATAAACTTATCGAGAAAAAC
>NC_134810.1:4142870-4147870 GCF_046742065.1 Oratosquilla oratoria | reverse complement strand
CTCAGATTAGCGTTTCTGTTATTTTCCTTTCGTTTTCTATATATCTTCATAGTTGTATTTTCTTTTTTCTCTACTACTTCTTTTCTTCCCCCTTCCTCTTTTCGTCCTCATATCCTTATGTTTCTTTCTTTCCTTTGTCTTATTCCTCAATTTCCTCCTCAATGTACTTTCTATTTTTGTCTCTTTCTCCCTTAATCTCCATTCTCATCCCTCCTATACTCTACACCCCCTCCCCCATCATCGTAATCATTATTATCACCACTATCTTGAACCCCTTTGTTATCAACAAAGTTATCACAAATTGTTGTCCACTCTCATCACTCACACTGTTCCTTACATCACAACGACAGTATTAAATCACAATAATCCGTACCACTATAAACCACTATGATTCTCACCACTGCCCCTTTCACCACAATTGCAATTAACATCACAACGTGTGTTTATAAAGTGGATACGTTTGACTAAGAAAACAAAAACAAGAAATCAACCACTGGAGTTTTTTTTTTCGAAATGTATTTCAACAAAAACAATGGGAAAAAATCTTAAATGTTAGGGATTTGATTTTGCGCTTTAGCCTCGGAAAAAGGGCCTCTTATACAAATACTATCATCACCACAGCTAACACTGTCATATATCCAAACCCCACAATCATTACGAATATGACTTAAAACCTTAAAAAATATAATATCTACCATCATAACACCACCCATCACAATATTCACCATCGCAATCATTACCACCACCACCACTCGCATCATCACTCTCACAGCCATCATCACAACTACCACCAACAACTTTTGCACCGTCATCACTTCCACCGCCGTCGCCACCACAAGCAACGCCACCTCTCCCGCCACCAGGAGCCGGTGGATCACACCGACGCACCATCATCGGCTCTCGGGTAATTAATTAAAGATGTGCCAACGACCGTCGCGTCAAGCGTTTGCGATCGAGTCAACAGGCAGCCGGCATCACCGAACAGGCCGGTAATATCGAGGTGGCGGCATCTCCCGCAGAATTAATGAAGAGAACTCTCACCCATGTGTTCGCCTGGACCACAGATTCAAGTTTTTGGAACGATATGAAGGAAGGTTTGTAAGTGCGTATACAGTACATATTCCTACCTCTCTCATTTTAACTTTATTTTATCTTATTTCATTTTATATTGATTTATCTATTTATCCATTTATATATTATCTAGTTTCCTATTCGGTCTCATTATAAGATGACAGGACTCAAACTGGTTTTCATTTTGTTTTCCTTGTATCAGATAAACGAAGTGAACAAGAACACGATGTTTGCTCTTTTCCCGGGAAATCAAGGTTGACCTAGCATTATCCGACCTGATCTGACTCATTGTCATGTAAAGCTCAAAGCACAGACACCTTCATTTGAAGATACGAACTGACAGAAAGGTTTAAGGATTACAAAAAAAAAAAAATTCAAGAAAAAGTGGCTGAAAAAAGCAAAATGGAGAGAGAGAGAGAGAGAGAGAGAGAGAGAGTTAAGGCAAGGAGGAAGACAGAGAGAACAAGCAAGATGAGGACGAAGGGGAAGACGGAGATGAAGGCAAATACGATGAATAGAAATGTGAAAAAATATATGGAAACCTAAAAACGGAATGAACAACAATAAGACTATGACGAGGCAGATGAGGCTGAGGAAATTATGGTGTCCAAAAGAAGGTGGAGATGAAAGAGGTGGACGAGAAAGGAGGATGTAGACTAGAAGGAGGTGCAGGAGTAAGAAGAGTGGGAAGAGGAGAAAGAGGAAGCAGAGGAGTTGGAGGAGTAGTTGAAGAAGAAGAAGAAGAAGAAGAAGATGAAGAAGAAGAAGAAGAAGAAGAAGAAGAAGAAGAAGAAGAAGAAGAAGAAGAAGAAGAAGAAGAAGAAGAAGAAGAAGAAGAAGAAGAAGAAGAAGAAGAAGAAGAAGAAGAAGAAAAAGAAAAGGAAGAAGAAGAAGAAGAAGAAGAAGAAGAAGAAGAAGAAGAAGAAGAAGAAGAAGAAGAAAAAGAAGAAGAAGAAGAAGAAGAAGAAGAAGAAGAAGAAGAAGAAGAAGAGAAACAGAAGGAGGAGGAGGAGGAGGTGGTAGAGGAGGCAAACAGCTCGATCGCGGTCGGAATGCTAAAGAGAGAATTATCCTGCCGACAGTCACGAGGCTGGAGCCCAAGACGCCGCAGAGGCACAAAGGGTCTCCTTTGAACTCAGAAACCTTCGAAGTCGGAATCTCCGAAGTCCAGACCTTCGAAGACTCGCCATCGAAGTCAGAAGCCTTCGGAGTCTCGAGGCAAGAGGGGCCATCAGAGGATTTCTACGAGTAGGAGCGAAGCTATGCTATGAGTTGACTACGTCCAATAGTAAGGTCCTGTTTGAAAGAGCTCACTTATGAAACCTCGTGATCCTGAAAACTAAACCAGCTCTACGGGGTCTTTGTGAGTCTTCTGCTTCAAATGAGAACGTTTACGAGCAAGACCAAGACAAAAAACATTAACATGATGATAATAACAGTATTATTTGAAGGGAATGAGTATCACCAAAAACAGAGCAGACTAGATGAGAGTAGTAATATATAAGTGCATATATATATATATATATATATATATATATTTATATATATATATATATATATATTAATATATATATGCATATATATATATATATACATATATATATATATATATATATATATATATATATATGTGTGTGTGTGTGTGTGTGTGTGTGTGTGTGTGTGTGTGTGTACACACACACACACACACACACACACACACACACACACACACACACACACACATATATATATATATATATATATATATATATATATATATATATGTATATATGTATATGTATATATATATATATATATATATATATATATATGTATATATATATATATATATATATACACACATACTGTATATATAGATAGATAGATAGATAGATATTCGTGAGAAGTAAGATACAAGAACGAAGTGAGGAACAAGAGTTATATTACAAAAGATGGACTGCAAACAAGAATCTTGCAACGAATGAGATCTGAGCTTCCAGAACGAGCCGGGCCCCGAGAGGTTGTTTGTGCAAGACTGCTCACTTGGCTCACCAGGACTAAGACTGCCACTAGACAGCCCGGTTAGTGGCGTTGAGACCGTCGTAACTAGGCAAGAAGTGTGCTGTTGCTGCAGAGATGGAGGAGGATGAAGAAGAGGAGGAAGAAGAAGAGGAGGAAGAAGAAGAGAAGGAAGATTGGGAGGAGTGGGAAGAGTGGGAGGAGGAAGAGAAGAAGAAGAAGAAAGAATAGGGTGATAAAAAGGAGGAGAAGAGGAAGAGGATAGAAAGGAGTAATCCAAAAAGAAAAGAAAACAGATCGGGATAACCGAAGAAAGATATTGAGTGAAGGAGGAATAGGAGGAGAAGGATGAGGAAGAGGGAAGTAGGAAGAGGAGGACCAGGAAGAAAAGGAAGAGGAGTAGGAGAAGGAGGAGGAGGAGGAGAAGTAATAGACGAAGAAGCTAGGAAAGGAAGTGATAATTCCAGAGGGGAAGGAGCTAATCAAGTCTTGGCCTGTGAGGGGAGGGTGGTTGTGGCTGGAGGGAGAGAGAGACTGAACAGACAGAGAAAGAAGGGAATAGACACAAACACATACACACACACACACACACACACACACACACACACACACACACACACACACACACACACACACACACACACACACACACACACACACACACACACAGTAAGAGAGAGAGATAGAGAGATAGAGAGATTAGAGAGTAGACAGTGTGCATATCAATGACAGTATAGGAGGTGAGCATACAGTATTACGCCTTCAACTTGGTGATGTCACAAACGAAATTACCAAGACCCGTACTGGAAACCCTGTGGGGGACTCTGTCGATGAAGGGTCCGTCCATAGGTCTCCAAAGACAAAAGGGTTCTTCAATTAAGGTCCCTGAGGACCCTGAGGTATATCCCTTGAATTCTTCAACCCCCAGGTTTATCCCTTGACACACTTGAACCCTATCTGAGTGCTTTTGTTTTCGCCAGAAGATTTTGCTTCACTGGAAGATCTCCGAAGCGTACAAGGATTAGAAGGATATCAATTTTTGTTCTGTCAAAGTGGAAAGGATTCTGCTCATCTTGTGGGTCAGTTCGGGATCAAAGAGTGGGTCATCACTGATCAAGACCCTTCTTCTGTCTCGAATGCAACCTATCACCCGAAAAAGTATGATTCAACCAGAACAACAACTGTACGCGAGTATATTGGTAAGATAAAGATCATTATCCTTAACACCTTGTAGAGCAAAGGATCGAATAAAGCCCTTTACAGCTTTAGTTATTGCTATATGAAGATGATTTTATTCGGTGTGGAGAACCCCCTTCCCAGACCTTTACTTGCAGAGAGTCCTTCGGTAATACAAATTCTGGTTTTAATATTCGAAAGATCCCGTGCAGCTCCACACTAATAATTTCTTTTATGACGATAAGAATCTTCGAATACCCTCGTCAAGAAATAAGTTTTTAATACCATGAGATATAAAGATTGGTCTGATGAGAACAGTCTCTTAAGGTAAGTCTTTAAGGTCGGTCCGTTAAGGTCAATTTGGCAAGGCCAGTCCGGCAAGATTAATCCGTTAAGATCAATTCGGCGTGGTCAGTCCGTCAAGGTTAGTCAGGTAAGGTAAATTTGGTAAGTCTGCTATGGTCAGTCAGACAAAGTCAGTTGGTCATGGTCAGTCCAATGTCAGTCCTTCAAAGTTAAGGTCAAATAGGCAAGGTTATTTCGTTAAGGTCTGGGCGTTCAGGTCAATTTGGCAAGGTCAGTCTGTTAAGGTCAGTCCCTGAATCAGTGTAGATGTCTAGGCCCACAATCGTTCCTTGAATAATAACCTTTCTTGATTCATCTATGTCCCAATACAGCCTCCGAACCTAGTTCAGGACTCGTTAGCTCAAGATTTCAGGGAGCTAATTTTATTACCCTGAATTCACCAGCGC
>NC_134810.1:4103870-4113870 GCF_046742065.1 Oratosquilla oratoria | reverse complement strand
TTGAACATTCGATGCTCACCGCCTTCCTTTTCTAGTTTAACTTGACGACTGTAATGCTACTTGGTATTCTAATAATCGCTAATTTTGACGATTATTTTATTCTTCAGGTGGTCACCTATTAATTCTAATATTATTGGCGATTTCATTCACTGTTCTATCTGTACATTTTAGCAACTTCTTATATATTAAACGGCCGGTTGCTAATTTTAGCATTATTTTCTGATTGTATGATTTTTTCATTAGCTATTGTTTGCCCTTATGCAATCAGAGTCTCTACTTTGTGGTCTAGTGGTTTCTCACTGCATGTGTATACTGTACCTTACTGTATTTATTTTAACGAATTCCTTTTCTGTATTTTCTATTAAATGCAATTGTATTTTGTTACATTCTTGATTGTATTATATTGTATTTTGATTCATTTTATGTATATTATATTTTATGAAATTGTTCTCCAATGTATTTTGGATTCAAGGAAATATCTACCAGTTGTTTGGCGCTCTCTCTCTCTTCCTTCTCCAGGAGAACACCGACCTCATCAAATGATTGGTTGTACTCAATCGAGCAGGATGAGTAGGCTCTCGTCGCGGCGTCGCATCACACAGGATTAGGTCCTATATGCAATCATTACTGATACATTAGCTGATTAGATTGGGTGGGGGTGACAGGGAGGAGTGGAAGAAGGGAATGAAGAGCGACAGGGGAGAGGGAAAAGGGTGAGTGGGGCTTTGAATTAAAGGGAACAACCTATCAGATTACCAAGTGAATATATATATATATATATATATATATATATATATATATATATATATATATATATATATATATATATGCGTATATGTATATATATATACATATATATATATATATATATATATATATATATAATATTTATATAAAAAAAGCAAACTTCTGGAAAAGTCAATTGCCTAGAAGGAAGACTGAAATTCTGAAGCCTTAGTTAACATAACGTAAATATACTGTAATTGTTTTCCAGTAATCAATTGATTTGTTTGCTTGTTTGCGTCTTTTGTGCGTGTGTGTTTGTGTATGGCAACCCAAGCACTAGTAACTGAAGGTTTCAGCGCAGTTAAGTGCCTCATTGTGTAAGCTCCCTTAACCTCCAGCTCTCTCCCGACGACTACCTTCTAGATCAAACACCAAATGGTCACCCGATATTAAACGAGTTGCATAACAAATGGTGTCCGTGACAAACCGGACCGGCCCCAGCAGCGGTCACAGGCTCCCGGCTCCCGGCTCATAGCTCCGTTCTCGGCCGGCTTGGGCGTCCGGCTTGGGCGACCGGCTCTATTGATGCTGTCCGGCTCAATAGGGCGCAATTTGAATACGTCTTTATGGGTTTGCGGGCCAGCATTGCGCATTCAATCTTTCCCCCTCCCCCTCATTCCCATCATTTGCCCCTTCCCCCCTGTCTCCCTATATCCCTTTCCCCCACTTGCATTCATTCTCTCTCTCTCTCTCTCTCTCTCTCTCTCTCTCTCTCTCTCTCTCTCTCTCTCTCTCTCTCTCTCTCACTCTATCTCTCGTTTTCATTCACCTTTTCATTCTTTCTCTTTCGCTTTCTCTCTGCTTCTCTCTCTCTCTCTCTCTCTCTCTCTCTCTCTCTCTCTCTCTCTCTCTCTCTCTCTCTCTCTCTCTCTCTCTCTCTCTCTCTCTCTCTCTCTCTCTCTCTCTCTCTCTCTCTCATGCATTCATGACATAGTGGTCGTGCAACAGTGAGGAGAAGGAAGAGGGAAGGTGAGAGTGGCGAGAAGAAAGGAAGGAGAAAGGGAAGGAAACGAAAGATGGGAGAGAGAAAATTTATGGAGGAGGAGGAGGAAGTCGGGGTAGACGGAGCAGAAGGAAAGACGAAAGATAGAAAAGAAGGAAAGAGAAGAAGTAAGAGAAGAGAAAGGAAGGAAAAAAGGAAAATAAAGGAAAAAAATGAAAGGGGATAGAAGTGAAAAGAATGGAAAGGAAGGCAAGAGAAGAAAAGGAAAAGAAATGGGAGGAAAGGGAAAGAAAGGCAAGGGAAAGGAAGAAAAGATTGCATCTTGTCACATATTAAGTCAGCTATCGTATTCTATTGTATAACAATTAGTATTCATAATATTCGTTGTTTTTTATCTTCCTCGGTCGCCAAACGGCAATCCTCAGCTACGTTTGTCATTTTTTTTTTATTCTATTCATAATTTCTTTTTATTACTTTACTATTTCTTTTCATAATTATTTATTTAATCTTATTTACTTGATTGACTTATTTTTTTTATTTACTATTTGTTTATACATAATTGTCTATTTATTTTTTTATTTAGTGGATACCGTGTCGAACTCGAGATCAGATGGTCGTGAGTTTGATTCCCGGGACCCACTGCGAGCTATGTCCTGACAGCTCTTGGACAGGTGGGGAGGCAACCCAAACATCGTCTAAAAAAACAGCGGCTTGTTGTAGCTGAAAGAGCTTTGCTTTACTATGACTTTCTCACTTTCCAGTACCTGGGAGCGGCATGGAGAGTTATCTATTTGTTTGCCTGTTTTTATTGTTTATAAATGTATTTATTTATTTATTCATATATTTATTTATTTAATCCTAGTTATTTACATTTATCTGTTTGCTTATCTATTCATCTATCTATTCATTAGGTTATTTATTTAGTTACTAATTAAATAATTTTTTACAAATGACTTCGTTGTGAACGGAAAGACTTTTATGTCTTCCTGATATAATTGACACACCATTTCCTATCAACGACCCACCCTAGACTCACCTCCAACTGCCAACTCCCAACCTCACCTTTAATTCCACCCATCCCCCTTACTAGCCTCAGACTGACTTCTGAGGCCGTGGAATGACGCGAGCCTGTTCCCCTTTACATGTTGGGATTCTAATCTCATTATACCTTCTGGACATTTTTGCCACCGAGTGTTTAATTACCTCCTTTCATGTTACGTCTACGAACACACGTAAACGAGGTGAATGCTGGATATAGGGGAGCCGGGGATAATGGGGAAAAGAAGGGATAATAGAGGAAAGAAGGGAAAGGAAAAGAAAGGAGGGGAGATGTGTGAAGGAGAGGGAAAAGAAAATGAGGAAGAGGAGGGGAAAGGAAGAGAAGGTAATTGATAAAGGGAAAAGAAATTAAGGGAAATGAGCATATGAGAAAATATAGGAAAGGAAGGGAAAGAAGGAAAAGGGTCGGAAATAAAGGGAAGGGAAGGGAAGGAAAAGGAAGGGAAGAGAAGAGAGAAGAATGAGAAGGGAAAGGAAGGGAGGGAAAGTAAAGGAAACGAAGGGAACGGAACGAAAAAGAAGTGAAAGGAAGAGAACGGAAAAGAAGGGGAAGGAAGAAAAGGAAAGGAAGAAGAAAAGAGTAGGAAAGCGAATAGAAGAGAAGGAAAGGGAAAGGACAGGAAAGGAGAGAGAAAAGGGAAGAAAGGAAAATGAAAGGAAGCGACAAGAAGAAAAGAATATGGAAGGGACGCGAACGGAAAGGAAGAAAGGGAATGGTAGGGTAGGTAAGAGATGGTAAGGGAAGGGAATGGATGGGAAGGGAATTAAAGAGAAGCAATTAAATGAGAAGAGAAGACAATAGAAGGGACAAAAGAGAAGTGACGAGAAGAAAAGTGCTGAGATGAGGAGAGAAAGGAAGTGAAGAAAAGAGGAAGGGAGGGGTCGAGTTGAACCCCGTCATGCCTCAAATATGTCCCTTCGGCAAATGACATTTGCCCTTCACTGCTGCCCTTCATCAGTCAGAAGAAAAAACGTAGAAAGTGGGTCAACAAGTTAGAGGGATTAATTTGCTTTAATGCTAAATCAACTTGACATACATGTTCTGAAAAAAACAACTCAAATGTTCATCATAAAGCATTAGTACATGTTCATCTTGAAAGATGTTCATTTCAACAACTCAAAGTTTCATCACATAACGTCAATATAGGTTCACATATGTACAGCGAAACACGCTACTGAAGAAACAAGGTGGCAGGGTATATCAGTTTCATTTTGATTTGTGTATCACGATTTTATTCAGTAGAGGGTCTTTATCTCATCATTCACCCTAGACCTGAATAAAGAATCTGACATTAGACTGAGAAAAAATATATATCAATAGGAATAATACAGTACTGTGCTTTCAATCAAGCACACCATTCAATCTAATAGTGTAAAATACCTGTACACGGTAAACACTATAATACAGTATACTAAAAATTATCAGTTTACGATTGCATCGTGATCAGTGCCACCACAACTCCGTCGCAACACATGGGACTTAATGAGTTATCACACTGAGCTATATTTTCCTCCCACATCCTACCTCCAACCTCCATTTGAATAACTATAGTATGACTTCGATTACAGAAATCTAGAGTTCTCTAACAACATTTCAACAATGTTTCTAATATTCGTATAGGTTTACAATCTGATAAAGCCCGTGGAAGCCCAGTGTGATAACCCCTGTCCACACTGAGTCGGCTGCAAAAGATTTTGTTCATTAATTCCGATATACGTTAAATGGAGCTCCGTTAAAACGAGAGGTAAGCGTAGCAATATGAATAACAATAGTAATAATAATAATAACAATAATAATAATAATAATGATAATAATAATAATAATAATGATAATAATAATAATAATAATAATAATAATAATAATAATAATAATAATAATAATAATAATAATAATAATAATAATAATAATAATAATAATAATAATAATAATAATAATAATAATAATAATAATAATAATAATAATAATAATAATAATAATAATAATAATAATAATAGTAAAAACTATCAACGAATGACAGAACTAGGAGTAGTGTATATCCAGGATCGTTTTTTGTCTTACAATAAAAACTCTTCAATAGTATCTTGCAACAAACAATCTTATTTTCTTTTTAAGCAGCAATCTTACTTTACCATTAAAGTTCTTTGAATGCAATGCCACCTTTTCACTGAATGTCCTTCAGCAGACTGTCTGAACCCTCTTGGGGTTCTCCTCTTCGAGTCTTCTTCACCCTGAAAGACCCCGTGTTCCGAAATGTTCGAATGGAATTGATAATAAGTCATCTGTATTTTAGGGGTTATTTGGGATTGAATTTTAATCCTTTAGTGTATAGATGCCAAAGGTGAATATATTCTTCTGGTATCTGTCATAATAAAATTATTCAGTTAGCATTTGAGTTTAAGCGAGAGCCTCTGTAGTATACTATTTATGAAAACTTGTCGACACTGAGTGCAGTGTCCGGTATTTCCCTGACCACCGGACCCTGTGGTCACCGAAGTATAATTCCCGTAGCTTTAAACTTACAAACCCACGTAAGACTGTCCACAAGGACAGACAATTTTGTAAACTGCAGTTCAACTTACGTGCCGCGAAGACCATGATTTAACTCTTACAAAAGAACCTGTACAACAGCCTTCAACACTTGTAAACTCTTCATCTCTTTAATGTAGAGTCTTGTCTTGGGTAAATAAAGTCTTCTGGCATATAAGAGCCACATTTAAAAGATGTGATCAAGCACAAGATCTGAAGAACCTAAATCAGGACGTTCTAGAACTTTCTGGCCGAAGAGTCTCTCAATAGAATAGAATCAAAACCCTATCGACAACTGGGCTCCATACTATCCTAAGTCATTCAGATCGTTGAGGTAGTTTACGATTTTCGTTCTGGCCGTTGCCAAGCAATTTTAACCAAATTAGAAGAGGCCTTCACTCCAGGTGATGTTATCAAGTCCTCTGTAACCTTGGAAACGGCAGACAATTACTTTTGTTTACCTCGAGTAGGTAAACGACAGAAACGATTGCCTGGATGTTCTGCAAGCTTCTTTGTATTGCACAAGAGAGGAGAGTTCAAGGGAATCATGATGAAGAGGAAGAGGAGGTGAAGGAGGAGAAGGAATAGGAACAGGAAAGTAAGAAGGGGAAGGAGGATGAAAAGCTGGTTGGAACAGAGGCGAAAAAAAGGAGAGAATGCGAGGAGGTGGAAGGTAGGAGAAAGTTGAGGAAGAGAAGAATGGAGAAAGAGAAATAGGAGAAAGAGAAGGAGGAGATGGACAAGATAAAGGGGTGGAAACAGAAGGGAGGAGGCGGAGGGGAGAAGATGGAGGAGAGAATGCGGAATGGAGGAGGAGGAGAAAGAGAATAAGGTACAGTGAGTGAGTAAGAAAGCAAGTTAGTGAGGTATAGAAAGAAGGAGAGAGTGAGGATAAAAAGGGCGATGGAACAGGGGAAGATTGGAACAAAGAATGGAAGGAAGGAAAAGAGAAGATGAGGGGTCAGGGGAAATGAAAATAGAGTAAGGAAGAATAAGAGGAAGACAAGAAAGGAACATTGATGAGGGGAGGAGAGACCGGAGAAGAAAAGATGAGAGAGAAGGGAAGCAGATGAGGAAGGAGGGAAAGAAAGAGAAGAAGAAGGGAGAGAGGAAGGAAAGTGGATGGGAAAGGAGAAGGGAAGAGGAATGGGAAGGAAGAGAAGAAGGAGAGAGGGAATGGTTCCTGAAGAAGGCACAAGGGCAGACCAAATCCCTACGGGAATGACCCCGGACTCAAGGCTACGAACTTCAGCTTGTGGGTAAAACACGCTATACACCGGACTCTTTCTTCTTTTCTATTGTGTTATTCTTGTGTTCTTATTGCGGCTTCCTACTCGTTTATTTTGGGTATCAGCCTTGTCCACTCCCTGTTTTGATATTCTGGGACCAGGTCCCTCACTCCCTGTTCGGCAAAAAATTTCGTCTGATACATAATTCTATTCCTACATCGACTGAAACTACTCAAGAAGAAAGCAAAATCCCAAAGTTTCCAAGGTAGTAACTATAGTGAATTCTCCTCACTAGAAAATTATATATTTATGAAATATTATATTCAGAAAGAAAGAAAAAAATTCAACATATAGAAAATCCTGAAAACCGCAAGAACTTTCAAAGGTCTTCGTATACTTTGGAAACGAGGTTTTTTATCTAAATATTGGTGACTTTTGACCGTTAGAGATTCCTAGTACAGAAATACGATGATTCTATAATTTTAAGGCTGTTCAATTGACTGTCCTTAAATTGATAATTTTGCAATCATTTACGATAATAAAAACAATGAAAAAAGAATAAAAACAGAGAGAAAAAAAAAGAGAAAATAATAATAGAAAAAATAAATAACCAAAATGAGGTCGGGTTATCCACTCTTCAATCACGATGTCACCCTTTCCAGACAGCGAGACTATGTGGATTATTATGGAACCAAACAAAAGAACATACAAAACATAATACTTATGACCTGACTGTATTGAAATCAGTATACAGACAACGAATTTGCTCTGTGGAAAGTAAGGAGTTTCGAATGGCAAGCTCACAAACAGACCTCTCTCGTTCTCCCCCCATATCTCTCTCTCTCTCTCTCTCCCTCTCTCTATCTATCTCTATCTCACTTTCCATTCAAATAGCTTCTACCTACAGGTGAGGATACAAGTTTTCCGGTACTTGTATTGTTATCAGATAGAATTATTTTATATACATCTCAAAAAGGGCCTTCCACTAAGAGTCCTGATAAGATAAACAAACAAAACCGCATTTGTCCGCTTCATGACAAATTGTTACAATTTTCCAAGCAGACTTATAATTTCGTTTTTATTTCCATCAAATGATTTTATTCATCCTGGGAGTGACTCTTCTCCACCCTCGTGGACAGCGAAAATGTTGATTATGAGAATACAGTGTCCAAGAACTTTCCTATTAATGGAATATGATATGCAACCCTGTCCTGTTTTGTAATAACACGATTGAATTAAAAATATATATATGTATATTACCTGTCATACAAAGGTTGTTTTACTTACATAACAGGAATGGTTCCTTTGAATAAATCGTTTACTTTAACTTCATATCATTGTATGACCACTTTTACTTCTGCTCCAATGGTAAAAGGAACCTGAAGCTACTGATCATAGAATTATCGAAAATCTACTACGATATTATCTCCAAGATTGAAGAAAGTAATGGACCGTAAATACAAAATTATAGAAAACGTGACGGACAGAAATGTTGTGGATTGTTAATTTCATTGCATACACATCGTATTTTTTCCTTTATGGTTCATCAAGATACACATTTCTGTTCATCATAGTACACTTTACACAATATAGTGTTACTCGATGTACTGCGTTCCATGTTTTAATATAATCATATATATTTCTTAGGCGTGCTCTATTTCAATATATAACTTTTTTGTCAAAGAAAACGCATTAATTAATATAGTCCTATAGGTGTTGAACACAAATACCATATGCTTTTCTGGGAGATTTAGATCAATTACAGCAATGGTCTGAAAAGTGGCTAATGAAATTTAACACAAGTAAATGCAGGGTAATTCACATAGGTAAAAATAACAGTAAGTACGATTACAAGTTATTTGGAAATTCGTTAACAAAAGTGGACAGTGAAAAAGATCTCGGCGTAATTATCAGTAACGACCTCAAATCATTCAAGCAGTGTATTTCAGCCTCTGAGAAAGCAAACAAGATTCTAGGACTGATTGCGCGATCTTTTGATTTCAAAAGTCCATCACTCATTAACAAGCAATATAAATCATTAGTTCGTCCACATTTGGAATATGCTGTTTCCGTATGGTCACCGAATCTCATTAAAGACATTGACAGACTGGAAAAAGTACAACGGCGAGCCACAAAACTGATTCCAAATATCAAAAATAAATCATACGAAAATCGACTAAAACATATGAATCTGTTTTCCCTAAAAAAGCGTAGACTCAGAGGTGACTTGATCTTTAAAATTTTAAAGGGAATTGACAACATCAAAAGTGACAAAATTTTCACATTGAATGAGAATCAGACAAGAAACAATGGTCTCAAACTGTCCGGAAATAAATTCAATTTGGAAGTAGGTAGAAACAACTTTGCCAACCGTGTAGTTAATGAATGGAATAAACTTCCTGCACAGGTAGTGCAATGCAGTTCAGTTCGAAGCTTTAAGAATCATTTAGATAAACACCTAAGCAAGATGCTGTAAGGATTATAATTTATTTTATATTATTTGTTTTGTTTTGTTATCATTTGTCTGTCTGATTTTCATTTATTATTAGTTATGTGTCAATTTATTATTTTTTACTATTTACCTGTTTGTTTATTATCTAACTATACCTATGCATTTATTTATGTATTTTATTTGTTATTTACATTATTATATATTTTTTATTGTTTTATTATTATTATGATTTTTTTCGCATCCGACCTAGATATGGACCAAAAGGTCTCCTGTCGGCATGCTCCGCCTTTGTAATCCTTTGTAAAGTGGATGGCTTGCTTGGCTATAACCCTTATTAGAGGGAAGAACTATATTGGTATATGGATACATAGAAGCTTTGGCGTTAATGGTCAAACCTCTCAGAAAAGAAATATATAAATACTGAAGAAGAACTCAAGAATAGAAATGTCTCAAATACTATAGAATAAAATCCCCACAATATAGGTTTAACGTTTTATTTGCCACCTCATTGCTACCTTCTGTCAATCTTTCTGGGCATATCATAGATAGGAACACACGTTCACATCTTGCATGTATGTGAACCCAAAACCGGCATTTTGATAAGGTTGGTCACTTTGGGGACATGTCAATGTATCTCTTTATCTTCTTTGTCCATCGAACGAGCCCTGACGGCCATGGTAAAGGATCATTGTCTGTCAGGCTATAGGGAAAGACTTATTGTTTGTTTCCGACGAACTCTCTCTACAGTTCCTTTGGGAGACACTTGATACAACTCTCTTGAGCTACTCTCGAAGTATTCCTTTTATGGAAGAAAAAGGTTTCAGGTCTCCCATAAAAAGGCATTCTTTTACTTTTGTAGTACTGAACACTGGGAAAACTTAACTTTGCATTCTCTTGTATCCTTTTGCAGCGATACAGCATTTTGCAGATTTTAATCTTGCTGAAGCCAGACGGTTTCATTCAGCCTATGGAGAGGATTTAATACTTATAAATAAATAAATTCG
>NC_134810.1:4086370-4088870 GCF_046742065.1 Oratosquilla oratoria | reverse complement strand
AGGAAACTATTCGTAAAGGTAAAAGTATCAATGGGACCGAGCGCAGACATGCTTTAGGAAGACAGCAAATAATATGTTTGAAAGATACAAATGGAAAAATCATTAAATGCAGAGACGGAATGGTAAAAAGAGTAGAATAATTTTACCAAGAGCTTTACTCGTCGAAGACCGTAGTTAAGTCAGTAAATTCATTTGTAGACGTTAATAGTGTACAAGAAATTACAAAGGAAGAAGCAAAATTTGCTCTGAAAATATAAAACTAGGAAAAGCACCTGGGGAAGATGGTATATCGATAGAGCTGTTGAAAGACGCAGGGAAAGAAGTTCATATTTAGTTAGCCCGGACAGGAATATCGAAATCACCCGGTGCTTGCGTCAAGAAAACGTTCCTGAATCGTGGTGCAATACTATAGCGATTTTCCCTTATAAAAAAAGGAGACCAGAAGGACCTTAGTAACTATCGGCCGATTACCTTGCTATCAAATGTATATAAAATATTCTCCAAGATCCTTACAGTTAGACTAAGTAAAGTTTTAGATGGAAATCTACCGAGAGAACAAGCAGGCTTTAGGAGTGAATATTCAACTTTAGCCCATTTGCAGGCGATGAACCAACTAATCAAGAAAACAACAAAATACAATATACACCTCTATTTACCTTTTCTGGATTACGAGAAGGCCTTTGACTCTGTATAACAAATAGCAATACTAAACTCGCTACGCATCAGGGTACAAACGAACAGATCATAAGATACAGAAATGATCAAGATCGAGAAAGACGTACAGCAAGGCGATACAATTTCACCCAAATTATTTACAGCTTGCTTGGAAGTGATTTTCAGAAGGTTGAATTGGGAAGAAAAGGATTTGAAGATTAATAGCGAATATTTGAACCACCTAAGATTTACGGATGATATTATTCTTATTTCAGAAAAAGGAGAAGAGTTTCAAGATATGCTGAGTGATCTGAGCAAGAAAAGTCTCAAAGTAGGTTAAAAATGAATAAGAGTAAAACCAAAGTAATATTCAACACGAGAGTTCAAAATAAACAGATTATCATTGGTGGTGAAAGCTTTGAAGAAGTTGAAAAGTATAATTATTTAAACCACATGGTGAAAATTACAAAAGATCATGATAATGAAATAAAAAACGTACTATACAGTGTATGTGTGTGTGTGTGTGTGTGTGTGTGTGTGTGTGTGTGTGTGTTTTGTGTGTGTGTGTGTTTGTGTGTGTGTGGTGTGTGTGTGTGTGTGTGTGTGTGTGTGTGTGTGTGTGTGTGTGTGTGTGTGTGTGTGTGTGTGTGTGTGTGTGTGTGTGTGTGTGTGTGTGTGTGTGTGAGTGTGTGTTTGTGTGTGTGTGTGTGTGTGTGTGTGTGTGTGTGTGTGTGTGTGTGTGTGTGTGTGTGTGTGTGTGTGTGTGTGTGTGTGTGTGTGTGTGTGTGTGTGTGTGTGTGTGTGTGTGTGTGTGTGTGTGTGTGTGTGTGTGTGTGTGTGTGTGTGTGTGTGTGTGTGTGTGTGTGTGTGTGTGTGTGTGTATTCACTTGGTCTTTGGATCACGTGTTGGACTCGTGATCGACAGCTATTTCACCTCCTGGAAGAGAGCTCAGAGCTCGTAGGTCCGATCTATGGGTAGGCTATGACCTTGCACACACACACACACCCAACTCCCCGCCCACGAGAGTTGGAGTAACACCCCTCAGCGCTGCGATACTGATATTATTTCAGCCCCGGGCGAGAGTCGAACCCGGACCTCCGTAGTGGCAGGCCAGAGCTCTAACCACAGTGTGTGTGTGCGTGTGTGTGTGTGTGTGTGTGTGTGTGTGTGTGTGTGTGTGTGTGTGTGTGTGTGTGTGTGTGTGTGTGTGTGTGTGTGTGTGTGTGTGTGTGTGTGTGTATATATGTGTGTGTGTGTGTGTGTGTGTGTGTGTGTGTGTGTGTGTGTGTGTGTGTGTGTGTGTGTGTGTGTGTGTGTGTGTGTGTGTGTGTGTGTGTGTGTGTGTGTGTGTGTGTGTGTGTGTGATACTACAGACTCGATATGTCCCACTCACAATCATAACGAGACAGGAATATCGAAATCATATCCATGTTCGATACATATCACCTCCAAGTGTTGACATTAAAAGATCATAGGATGAATGTATGATGTCAATATACCATTAACATATATAATGGCGACACTGAACCTAAAAGTATCAAGGTAATCCACCGCAAATATGCATGAACACATGCACACAGACACACAGACACACACACACACACACACACACACACACACACACACACACACACACACACACACACACACACACACACACACACACACACACACACACACACACACACACACACACACACACACACACACACACACACAAACACACACACACAAACACACTGTTGGTAGAGTCCCTGTCTGTCACTACTGCGGTCCGGGTTCGAATCCTGCCCAGGGCTGAAATAATTTCAACATCGCTGCGCTTCGAGTCGTTATTTCAACTCT
>NC_134810.1:4071370-4073870 GCF_046742065.1 Oratosquilla oratoria | reverse complement strand
TGAGAAAACTGTCTTAGAAAAGAATCAATAATCTCTTTTTTCAGCTCCTTTTCTAAGATTTCCAATAACGTTTTATTTTAAACTAGACCCCTTTTGAATACCCACATGTCAGTGTCGCGTAACTGTCCAGAAGGATGGAAACACTGGTAAGCTACAATTCTTTTAACCTCAATGCACACTACATAAAGACGAGAAAACTCGTTTTCGTGACTGCACATAACTCCAAACTACCAAGTAAGTTTGGACATCATCCATGCCTACCAACGTACCACAAGAAGCATCCTGCTTGACAAACTTGACAGATTCTCTTTAGGGAATAAGAAAGTCGATTTTATCCAGTCATAGTAACAAAGAATTCCTGCTTGAACGAGGTTCTGATAAAAAAAAAAAAAGGACCCTTCAGAAGAGGGCGACACTCCTGAGATTAATAAAATGTTCCGTTCCGGGGTTTCTGACTGAAGGGTTTAATTTCAACGATGGGGCTGTTAGTTTGCCTTAATCCAGCAGTGTTGTTCTAAAATACGAACTGAGAAAATAAGAGGAGGGGGATGCATAAGTGGATGAGGAAGAGGATGTGGAGGGAAAAGGGGATGTGATGAAGGAGAAGGAGGATATGAAGAAGGTAGAAAGAAGAAGAGAAGGTGGATGAAGAAGAACAAGAGGAAAGATTACGAGGGGGAAAGGAGGAGGAGAAGAAGAAGGAGAAAGGAAAGGAAGAAGATGAAAATTAGAAGACAGAAGAGAAGGTTGAAGAAGGGAAAAAAGAGAGGAAAGAAAGGAGGAGAGGCATGAGGACGAAGAGGATGAGGAAGAGGAAAAGAAGTAGGAGCAACTGAAGAAAGACATAAAAAAACGTTGTAAGAAAATAAAGATGAGAGACCAAAGGGACGATAAAAAGAGTAAATGAAGAAGGGTTTCTAGGAGATAAAGAAGTTGTAAGAAATTATGAAGGAGAGAAGAAGCAAAAGAAAAGAAAAAAGAGCATGAAGAGGTTGACAGGGAAAGGAGAGAAGGGAGGGTGTGAGAGGGCGTAGAAGAAGCTGGCATTGGGGCTGGGACGCAGGAGGGAGGGTCAGTGCCAGGGGGCAAGAAGGACGATCTGCTGTACAAAAGCTATTGATTGTCGACCTAATGGATATCACGTGCGCGCCCGCCACACCCAACCCGCCTCTTTGAGTCGCTCGGTTCTCTTTTCCCTCCCCAACGGCCTGGCCATCGATACTTTCACCCATGCTGAGACACCTCTCTTTTCTCTCTTTTTCTCTCTTATTCTCCGTCTCTGTCTGTCTGTCTGTCTGTCTCTCTCTCTCTCTCTCTCTCTCTCTCTCTCTCTCTCTCTCTCTCTCTCTCTCTCTCTCTCTCTCTCTCTCTCTCTCTCTCTCTTTCTATCTATCTATATATCTATTTATCTATCTCTCTCTCTTTCTCTCCCTTCCTCATAATTTTGGGAGCTTAGTCTGTAAGCAATACTTTTCGCATTAGTCTCCTAATATTTTTTTTTATCTAATTTCAATATCTATTTTTCAAAACGTTATCACCACACCCACTCTTTAACTTGTCTCTCTTTATCAGATCTCCGTTTTATTTTATTTTACTTTTGTCTCTTTTTATCCGACCCTTGTTGTTCTTCCCTTAGCCAGATGCTTTCCCGTAGACCTTTGTCTAACCCTTCTCGTCCTTCCTGCAATTTTGTTCAATTGCTGTCTACTTTTCCATACGACTAGTCCTGCTTTGTCCGACCCTCGACATTTTTTCTTCACTCAATCTATTTCTCTAACTTATATATATATATATATATGTATATATATATATGCGTGTATGTATATATATATATATATATATATATATATATATATATATATATATATATATTTATATATATCAGTGTTTACTAAGATACTGCCATCTTACTTGTAACTACTTCTCCATCATCTACATCACTCTACTAGCAACAACTTTACACGGCACCCTATCTACAGCAACTTTGTCCGACTCCTTGTCATCTCACTGCTACTTTGTCCGACCCCTGGTCATTCCGCCTACGATAACTTTGTCCGACACTTGTCATCCTACCTACTGTAACTTTGTCCGACCTCTCAGTCTTACTACTTTCTTACGCACCTCCCTTTCGTTTGGGTTCCTCTTATTACTGACTAAAGTAGCCTGACCTGGCAATCCCCTTAATAATGTTCTTCCTTCCATTTTCCTTTTTTATTTATTTATTTTTTACTTCGTTTTTTATTTCATTTTCCTTCGATGCGTATGCTCACTCTTAATTCATCTGTATCAGTGACGAACTGTATTACATAGATCTTCTTGTGGCATATCAGTGGTATTTTCATCTAACTGAGAAATGGATTTTGGCTTGCAAGAAAATTTTGGTCAGTAAATGTTTTGAAGCGTCCCCTCCTTATGAATCAAATTAAATTGAATTAAATCAAAATAAGATAGAATACATAAAAATAAATTAGAGTTAATAAAAATATAAGAAGATTAAATA
>NC_134810.1:4048870-4051370 GCF_046742065.1 Oratosquilla oratoria | reverse complement strand
CAGGTCCTATACACTCCAGTTCCAAATGGATACAATTTGCACCGATGTTGCTTGTAAGGTACATGTACATTCCAATTCCAAATGGATACAATTTGCACCGATGTTGCTTGTAAGGTACATGTACACCACATTACTCTCCTTCCCCTGCGAACCGTCAAAGTCCCTACAAGCATTGTAGTCGGAGGGGCGTGCGTACCGGGAAACAGAGTGGGGCGGACTAGCATCGGGAGGAGACACTAGCACAGGCGGTGACGTCGGGAGCAGTGATGACGTCGGAAGCGGGGCGGCCGTGAGCGACGTCAATGGAGGCGAAAACTCCCTGAAGATGGCGCAGATGGCAATGCCGAAAGCGGTGACGTCGGCGGTGGCGACGTCGGAGGCGGGGCGGACGTGAGCAACGTCAAAGGAGGCGAGAACTCCCTGGAGGCGGCGCAGATGGCAATGACGGAAGAGGTGACATCGGCGGTGGCGACGACGGAAGCGGGGCGGCGGTCGTGAGTGACGTGCTGCAGCGGTGGTAGATGCGATGGCTGTGGTGATGACCACAGCGGCGGTAGCGGCAGCAACGGTGGCTGGGACGTCTGTGACGGTGGTGGGGTTGAGTAATGTCCAAGTAGTGCCTGAGCCACGAAGAACACCACACCCGGAACATTTTTTGTCAAGAGACTTCGTCTGTAGAGATGTGACTAAAGTCCCTAAAATATAACCTGCATGAAATATGCAGTTAATACTCCATACAAAAGGAGAGAGAGGAGTGGGGAGAGAAAGGGAGGAGATGGAGGTAGGAGCGACTGTGAAGGTTTAAGGGTTGAGAGAAAGGGGCTAGGAAAGGGGAACAAAGACGGAAAGGGTGAGATGGAGAAGTGAGAAGGAGAGCTGAGATAGAAAGCGTGAGAGGAAGGGTGAGAAGGAGCGCTGAGGTAGAAAAGGTGATTGAGTAGGTGAAAAATAGGTGTCGGAAGGGAGGGGGTGAGAGGGAATGTGTGAGAGAAATAAGAGAGAGAGAGAGAGAGAGAGAGAGAGAGAGAGAGAGAGAGAGAGAGAGAGAGAGAGAGAGAGAGAGAGAGAGAGAGAGAGAGAGAGAGAGAGAGAGAGAGAGAGAGATAGATAGATAGATAGAGAGAGAGAGAGAGAGAGAGAGAGAGAGAGAGAGAGAGAGAGAGAGAGAGAGAGAGAGAGAGAGAGAGAGAGAGAGAGAGAGAGAGAGAGAGAGAGAGAGAGAGAGAGAGAGAGGATGGATAGAGAGAGGGAGAGACAGGGAGAAGGGGAGGTGAGAAGAAAAGGAAGGAGGTGAGAGGCATAGAGAGGAGAAGGAGAGGGATGTGAGAGGGAGAGTGCTTGGGAGAGGGAAGAGGTAGGAGTGAGAGAGTCAGAAAGGGAGAGGAGGTGAGACAGGGGTTAGAAGAAGAGGGAGAGGCAGAGAAAGAGAGGAGTGAGACTTAAAGCGGAGGAAGAAAGAATAGAAAAAGAGCGTGGGAGAGAGGAATGATTTGAATGGAAGAAATATGATTGAGTAAAAGGACAAAGAGTCAGAGATTGAAAAGGAGTAGAGAGCGAACACAAGATAATTAGGGAGGGGAGAGGAAAAGACACGGAGAGAGAAAGTGAATTGAATTTGAATTAGAAATAGAGGCGGAAGAAGAAAAAGAGAGAACAAATAAAAATAAACGAAATTTTGAAACAGAAAATCCGCAAGAAGAAGGAGGGAAAGGAAGGATGAAGGTCAAAAAGAGGAGGGAAGGGAAGGGAACGAGGAAAGTAAAAGAAAGGTGAAGAGAAAGGAAGAATTAAAGTAAAACAAAAGAAGAAAGTAATGAAAGTGAAAAGAGAATAAGAAACGACTTATGACTGCTCAAAAAAAGTGAAAAATTATTACCTCGATATGTAAGAAAAACTAAGGAGACGAGGATTTTTCCCAGAGCTCCCCTTAAATAT
Source organism: Oratosquilla oratoria (assembly GCF_046742065.1). NCBI lineage: Eukaryota > Metazoa > Arthropoda > Malacostraca > Stomatopoda > Squillidae > Oratosquilla > Oratosquilla oratoria. The sequence goes on along the minus strand of NC_134810.1, from coordinate 4,049,435 downwards.
ACCAACACACATAAAACAGAAGATAAGTGGCAACGCATGAATACTGGAATTACAAAACAGCGTAAAATATGCAGAATGTGTATAAGTAAATGTACACGCGTATATATATGTATATATATATAAGTATATAAGTATATATATATATATATATATATATATATATATATATATATATATATATATAAGTATATATACATGCATGTGCATAGTGTATATGAGTAAGTTTTCATGCATATAATAATGTATTTATTCGAATTTACAGAATAAAGATCAACGTAAACATACATGCACACAAAAAACAATGTAAAAAACAAACATTTACACATAAGAGACTAGACACGTGTGTGTTGGGTCCCGGGAAGGATTTAGAAATACAAATTCTTATATGAAATCATTTGTTTCAATGGGGCAAGTAGTAGGCTTCTACTTTTAATTTGTAGAATCTTATCCTGATTCTTCTTAAATATTTTCATTACCGCTTCTTAGTCACGGGTTCAAGTTTTGAATTTCTCTTGAATCCTAGTAGTAACTGTCAATAGGTCCTGAAGTCCCCAAAGCGCATGGC
>NC_134810.1:4041370-4043870 GCF_046742065.1 Oratosquilla oratoria | reverse complement strand
ACATGTCTATTGTTTGTGGTACGAGGAGTATAATACATTGTACTGAATGTGGGATGGTTGCTCTCCTCATTACGTATGTATGACGCTGGTGGCAGGTTTCAGTTGGTGGTCTTACATACAAACCATATCCCCACACCCATCACCCACTCCCTCCACACCCTCACCCTCCCGCTCCTCTCTTCACTCCACCATCTCCTCACGAAATCCACAATGCATAACAAATACATCATTAAACAATGCATACTCATTATGCTGCCCTTTGTATGGTCATGATTATAAATAAACGGCTATTCCCTACTCCACATTAAGTACCATTTAAATGGCACTATATGACATTTGTATAAGTGATTAATGGCCATAATTATAAAGTCTTTTGGCAAGCTTGGAGGCCGTTTTGTACCATTAGACACTAGGATTATCATTAACCTCAAAAGTGTAGACAACTTTCTTTATTGAGAACTATACGGTTAGGCCATACACAACATTTGAAACAGTTCTGAATTATAGGAAATTCCAAGATAACATGGGTCTTTTTGTTCCAAATATTGTATAATTCCAAATTTAAGAGATCCCTAATACAGAGAACTATCTATATTAGTACTTTCGACTCAATAAGTTCATTAACGGATTTGGTTCTGTCTAATGCCATACGACGAGTGATAATATGGGGGTGGGGTGGGGTGGGAGCAGAAATGTAACCGCTACTAGTTAAGTAAAAGAAAGCTTTGTTTTCTTGCCTTCTTCTTTCAGAGTCGTATGGAGTCTTCTGGTGTTCCTGTAAGACTACACAAGAAAGCCAGTGACAAGGATGTGGTACCTCTTTGTATATTGATGATGAAGCAGCGTCAGTAAATCTGGTGTCATCAAAAATAGCAAATTTATGTTCAGTGTGGTTGAAGGTTTTTCAAAACGTAAACAAACAGATACATAAATAGACAAATAAGTAAATACATAAGTAAAAAATTGATAAAGAAATAACTAATCAAATAAATAATAAGTAAACAACACAAGTAAATAAGCGAATAGATAGATATTTTTTTTAGGGAAACACCTGATTGTACGTGGCAAGCGAGTCTTGTACAAAAAAAAAATTATCGTCATAGCGATATATGAAACCTTACAGTCTTCCTCTGGCCAGATAAACTCTTACATCACATTTATCATTAGAACTCCAAGTCCTCCAGCATCAGTTTAAAAAAAAAAAAAAAAAAAATCTGCCAAACAATTCCCTGAGAAGGAATAATGTCATATCAATTCATAGACAAACAAGGAGACTGGGCATCCCACACCGTGCTACACACTCAAAAATCCAGAACTCAGCATTTCAGATTTAATGTTCATATCTGACTTTTCCCGGTATTTCTGTCTTGTGTAGATATTGACAGACTTATAACCATATCTGTTTCTTGTTTGATGCTCAGGGAGTAGAACAAAATGTTAGAAATGTAGAACCATGGCGTATGAAGAAATTTTACTTCGACTTTCAGAGGAAGGAAGACATTCTGCTACAAAGTTTGAATCGGATAATAAGAACCCGGTTTAAAGCAAAGCAACACTTAGATTTACTTACGCGTTCATTATATATATATATATATATATATATATATATGTATATATATAAATATATATATATATGTATATATATATATACATATATATATATACATATTTATATATATATATATATATATATGTATATATATATATATATATAGATATATATATATATATATATATATTTAAGTTAGGGACAGAGTTTGAGAAGGTGTCTGAAAGAAAGGAGCTGAAGATAAATGTGGGCAAAAGTAAGGTGATGAAATGTACAAGGGGAGAGAGTGACAGAAGATTGGAAATTAGCTTTAAGGGTGAGAGACTGGAGGAGGTGGATAGTTTTAGATACTTGGGTGCGAATGTGGCACGAAAGGGAGGAGTGGGGGTGGAGGTAGAATGTAGATTAAGAGAAGCGAGTAAATGCATTAGTGGATTAAAAAGTGTAATGAGAAACTGACATCTGGGAATGGATGCTAAGAGGAGGTTATATGAAGGAGTAATTCTGCCAACAGCACTGTACGGAGCAGAAACATGGAACATAAGAGAGGAAGAGAGAAGGGGTTTGAATGTGTTTGAGATGAAATGTCTGAGAAGTATGATAGGAGTTACTAAGCTAGATAGAGTGAGAAATGAGGTGAGGAGGAGAACAAGGGTGGAAAGGGAGGTGGGAGATATGGTTGATGAAAGAGTATCAGGATGGTTTAGACATAGGGAAAGAATAAATGAAGAAAGATTAGTAAAAGAGGAGTGGAAGGCAGAGGTTGAAGGTTTGAATATGAGGGGGCGTCCTAGGATGAGAAGGATGGATGGGGTGAAAGGGGGATTACAAAAGAGAGGAATGTCTGTGGAGGAACAACGGGAGAGGACAGAAGATAGGGGTGAATGTATAATGGTTGTGTATGGATGATGCTGTGATGTATGAGGGGGAATGGGTAGTGGATAGGGGGTA
>NC_134810.1:4031370-4033870 GCF_046742065.1 Oratosquilla oratoria | reverse complement strand
GATATACATAAATATCCATTCATTATCTTTTAGCCACAAGAGTTCTGAGCGATTCTTCAGACGAATGAAATCTTCTGTTGCAAGTCGGTGAAATGTGCACAAAGTCATTCAAGTGATATGATACATCAATTCTTTTTTAAGATATGTAGGTTATATATGAGGAATGGTTGGAAAGAAGAATCGAGGAAGCATATGGTTTCTATAGAATAAAGACGCTAAGTCAAGCGCAAGCTGAGGAAGGCAAAAAGGAGAGCGGAATAAGTTATGTGGCGAGTGTTTGAGAATTTCTAAAAGAATAAAAGACCCTTTATAAGAAAGTGAAGAGTGTGAAGAGGCAAGTTAGGTTGAGAGGAGATTATAAAAGGATCAGATGGACGGTAGTTAATGGTTGTGAAGGCTGTGAAAGAAAGATAGGTAGAGAATTGATTGTTTCTTAATATAAAGAATAGTGAGGCTTCAAATGTAGCGGTGGAAGATACCAGGAGACAGACTATGATGAAAGAAAAGAAGAATAAGGTTATAGTGAAATGGAAGATACAAATGATACTGAAGGCGTTGAAAGCTGGAAAAACAAGTAGATTGGATGACTACTATGCAGAATAACTGACAACGGGTATAGTTGCATTAGAATAGCTGATGATAATGTTTCATGTGTTTTTAAGAAAAGAAAGTGTGCCGGTGGATTAGAGTGCGTATATATTCCTATGAAACAAGAGAAAAGGAAACAAGTATGAATACAATAGTTTTAGTGAATTAAGCCACGGAGAGAATGAGGATGTGTTTGTCAGGTGTTTTAGGAACACAATGGATTTAGTTACTGTGTAATGACAGGATATTGTTCCACGTGTGCTCAAGAAAAGGACGCGTCCCAATTCTACTAAACAAAAGAAAAGAAAGCTAGCATGAACTTAGTAGTTTTAGAGGGCTGAGTCCCTTGGGCGTGGTCAGGAAGATGTATGGGTGACTCTTAACCGAGAGGATTAGAAGGGGAAGTGAGGGAGTAACTGGGAAGGAGTAATTTGGATCAGGAGACGATGAGGGTGGTTAGATCAAGTGCTTCGAATGAGGCAGTTATTTGAAGAGTATTTAGCAAAAGTTAAGGATGATTTTAGGGGCATATTGTACTTGTAGAATATGTATGGGATGGTAAATGGAGAGGTATTGGGGGGGATGAATTGCGTATATATAGAATATGAGAAAGACCGTTGAAGGTGATTATCATTTACATAAGTAGCATAGCATATGTGAGTGTCGGGAATGAAACAAATGCATAACTCAAAATGTATGTGTTGCTCCCGCATGGTTATGTGATGTCACTATGACTAATCAATATATATATATATATATACACATACTTATATATATACACATATATGTATACTTATATATATATATATACAAAGATATACTTATATACATATGTATATATACATATGTATGTATAAATATATATATATGTATATATATGTGAGTTTGTGTGTGTGTGTGTGTGTGTATGTATATATATACACATATATACATGTATTATATATATATTTATACATATATATATGTATATATGTATATATATATATATATATATATATATATATATATATATCTATATATATATATATAAACCTTGACGTGGTGGATAGGCTTGAGAATCTTAATTATTACAAAAGCTATGTCGATAGAGAGGAAATCTCTGCAAGGTCAACCATATCGAACAGATTTTGTGAGAAAGATAAGACAAAGAGGAGCTCACACACACATTCGTAGGACCCACTACTAACTGGCACGTCCCTGATGGTAAACAGGGAAATTCCCCATAGATATATAGGGTACTGTCATAATGACGGCGTGGACCATTGAATACCCTACAAATATATAAAGCTTTACCGAATATAATTAATAAGGTGACACCAGAGAAATATCTCACAAGAAACTAGTTGGTAGGAAGGTGTGTTTACTGCCAAAAGCCCTTCATAGCAACTATGAACAATACAAACAAAGCAAAATCGGGCGTTCCTGTTGAATCGTCGTCTCTTAAAGGTCCAACCGCATTGCCTCATGTGCTTACGGGCAGTGTGCCACCGCATGTGAGTAACCACTGTCCAAAGAGATCCAATCCTTGGACATTAGAGAGGATGAAGGAAATGAAGATCTATAGATAGCACGTAAGAACTCTCTCAGAAGACCACAGGCTGGAGAGTTTAACGGAGAAACTAGATAAAATCAAGTGGGACATCGTAGGATTGTGCCAAATCCGAAGAGTGGAAGAAAAGCTGATAAAATTTCAAGATGGTCACCACCTGTTCTTCTATAGAAGTAAGGATAAAAAAAGATCTAGTGGAATAGGATTCCTGATCAACTGAGAGGTTGCTGGTAACGTAGTTAAATTCAGTAGTTTACCAGACAAGGTAGCTTGGTTTGTGATTAGGTTGTGTAAAATGTATACACAATTGAAATTGAATCCTTCTATGATGATTTAAGTCAAGTAATGGATAAAAAAAAAGTA
>NC_134810.1:4026370-4028870 GCF_046742065.1 Oratosquilla oratoria | reverse complement strand
TCGTTTTTATGCAAAGAGCTTCTAAAATTCCAAGTCATCTTGAGTTGTTTTTATTTGCTAACATGGTTGTACGTTTTGAATGTGCGTTCGAGAAAGCCTCATTTTTATGTAAAAGGCTTCTAAAAATCGAAGTTTTCTTGAATAATTTTACTTGCTAGTATTACAGAAAAGTTTATATATGCACTCTACGTGTCCTTGGCTACTTGCCTTATAAGGAGAAGTGGCCCTTGATATATAGATAGATATAAATCCTTATTTCGTCCAATTTTGAAGTTTCAAATAATCTTGAGTCATCTTGCTAGTATGATTGTGTCTTTTTCTAAGTCTTCATGGGTGAGAGTAAATTGATGTGATGTAAATATGTGTGGTTTAATCAACATTCTGAAGAAGACAAGTTTATCTTAAGAGTTTGATCCAAGTCATGACGATATACAATTCCTTGTGTTGACAAGACTGTAAACAAATCTCAACACTTTAAGAAACACTGTTACGTAACACTTGGTCTTGTTACCAGTTACCATTAAGGACAGAATTACGTTACTTATTTTCGTTCGACATGTTATAAAATATAATGATTTATGTTAAAACCTGTATTTAGCGTTTCAAAAACATATATGATTTAAATCTCAAATTTTGTTATCACAATGGTCCTTAAGTACTTTTTCTTTTCTGAGCACTGTCTTATCAATAAAAAACTATTTCTAATTAAACGTTTGAAAGTAGAGTTACATTATAGTTTATCTTCCATTATTCACTACCAGTATTAATAACAATAACAATATCAATAAAGTGTCCTTCGTTTAGATTAACAAAGTGCACGGGTATTATCTTCCAATAACTGTTCAACTGAGCGCCAAGCAGCCCACGTTCCCGAAATGTTAGCATCGACGTCGGATTTGGCGAGATTCCGTCAGCCTGTCGCCCTCTCGTTTGGCGACGAAAGCCCGTCGACATCCATTATGCTAACACACCGCCAATAATGCAATTAATTGAAGTTTGATTAGACAGATAATATTGCTACTGGTCCGAATCGCCAATATAAAAGTCCGGACATGTCCAGGCCGTAGCTAACGCCAAATTAAAAGGCAATCAAAACTGAATCACCAAAACGCCTGGTCCAGTTTATTCATTTATTGTGAGGCGCGCTGGCTTGCTGGCAGGAGGGACCGACGCGTCGACAGTGTCGGCAGGAACTAATCGCTGCCAACGCCAATGCCAACGCCAACGCCAACGCCAACGCCAACGCCAACAACAACCGTGCCACCGTGCCACCGTGCCGCCGCATGGCTCCTCTCCAACAAAATATTCTGCTTTCAACTGTGTACAAATCAGTACATGTACTTTTCCGTATCGTGAACACCCGTTCAATTAAGCGTAAGTGCTGTTTCAGAGTTTGTGTGTGTTTGTGTGTATGTGTGCGTGCGTGTGTGTGTTTACCTAATTATAGTATACAGGAAAGGAGCAACACTCGTTGGGTCCCGTCTCTTATTCTCTAAGTTTCTAACATACTTAGTCTCTAATTCATGTAGTTCCAACTTAATCTATATCCTTGGTTTCCAATTACCATACATAGCTTTCAATTCATGTGTTTGAGTTTGGGCTATATCACCTTCTAAGTTGTTTTACATATTTGTGAATTTATATATAAACTATATTTCTTCACATTCGTTACACATGTGGTTTTAATCTACCCCCATGAGCTCTTTAAACCCTCCCATCTTTAATTAGGAGATCTCTTCTGTCAATGCAATCTATCCCTTTTGGTGATGTAAATACTGTAATAGAATAAGCTCTTTCTCTTCAAATTTTCAGAGTTGCCAGACCCAGTACTTTCAATCTTTCCCAATATGGTTTATCTGTTTTGATTGGGACTAGTTTGGTTGCTGCCCTTGGTATTCTCTCGATCTTATTTATATCCTTTAATCTGTGTGGGATCGTACTAATGACGCACATTCTAGTCTTGAACGGATCAGGTATTCGATGAGTTTTTTTCATCATCTTTTCATACATATAGTGGAACGCCACTTTAATCTTCTGCAATAGTCCGTATGTCTCTCCCACAATCCTGAACCTTGTGGAACTCCGCTCGTCACTGGTCTCAATCTTGAGATCTTATTCTTTACTACGCTCCTCATCTATATTTCCTTCAAAAAGGCTTTTATTCATTCTAGTAGTTTGCCACTCGGTCCTCCAACGTGCTCCAATTTCCACATATGTCGACTGTGAAGTACTTTATCAAATGCCTTCTTTAGGGCGAGGTGCACACAGTCCACCCACCCCTCTTTCTCTTGCAGCGCATCAATCATTTTCGAGTAAAAACTTAAAAGGTTCGACACACATGACCTTTCAGATATGAAGCAAAACTGTCTGTCAGAATGTTCATCTCTTCAAAATATATGGTCCATCGACCTTTCACAACCCTTTAACATAATCTCACTATTGTGTTGGTTAGTGTTACTGGCCTATAATTTAGTGATGTTTCCTTGTTTCCACCTTTGTG
>NC_134810.1:4018870-4021370 GCF_046742065.1 Oratosquilla oratoria | reverse complement strand
TGTAGAGAAGAGCTTCCTCTACTCCCGTACAAACGTACATTTCCCCAGGGGCATGTTCCTCAGATACACATCAGGCCAAGTTTGCATACATGTATCTGAAAGTATAGCCTCAGGCCACAAGGGACAACACGCAACTCCCCTCGCCGGGCTCGCCCCCCCCCCTCCTTCCAGTGTCTCACCCCCCACCCCACCATTTTCTGGCCCTGCCCTCTTACAGATCCTACAAATGCTCCTCAAATCAGATATTTTATCTTGTATTTCATCAGATCTTCCACTGAACCGTACCTGGATTGCGCTTGTTGGTACAAGTAATATTAGTAGTAGTAGCAGTAGTGGTAGTAGAAGTAGTAGTACTAGTAGTGGTAGTAGAAGTAGTAGTGCTAGTAGTGGTAGTACTCTTAGTTGTACTATAACCAGTTGTAGCGGTAGTAGAAATAGTTACAAAGGATTACAAAAAAAAAGAGCATGTCAACAGGAAAACTTTTGGTCCATGATTAGGTCGGATGCTGGAAAAAAGTAGATAAATGAATAAAATAAACAGATAATGACAAATAATAAACAGACAAAAACAACAATAATTTATAAGTAATAAAAAATTAGATAATTGATAATAATTGAATAAATAAACAACATAAGTGGCAGGCATTATAGTACATTGCTTAAGTGCTTATCTAAATGAATCTTAAAACTTCGAGCTGTACTACATTGCACTGCCTCTGCAGGAAGTCTATTCCATTCATTACTATACGGTTGGAGAAGTTGTTTCTACCCACTTCCATATTAATTCTATTTCCTGACAGTTTGAGACCATTATTTCTTGTTTGATTCGTATTCAGTATGAAAATTTAGTCACTTTTGATGTTGGCAATTCCTTTTAGAATCTTAAAGACCTGCATCAAATCACCCCTAAGTTTTCACTTTTTTAGGGAAAATAGATACATATGTTTTTGTTGATTTTCGTGTGATTTATTTCTGATATTTGGGATCAGTTTTGTGACTCGTCGTTGCACTTTTTCCAATCTGTTAATGTCTTTAATGAGATTCGGTGACCATATGGAAACAGCATATTCCCAATGTGAACGAACTAAAGATTTATATAGCTTGACTTTACATAGATGGACTTTTAAAATCAAAAGATCGGACAATCAGTCATAGAATCTGATTTGTCTTCTATGGGGCAGAAATACACTGCTTAGATGATTTGAGATTATCATTGATAATTACGCCGAGATCCTTTTCACTATCCACATTTGTTAACGAATTTCGAAATGACTTGTAATTGTACTTTTTACTTTTACCTATGTGCATAACCTTACATTTACGTGTGCTAATTGTTATTGGCTACTTTTGAGACCATTGCTGTAATTTATCTAAACCTTCTTGAATATCTAATTGGTTTAAGTGATCATTTGCCATTCCACACAGTTTTGTGTCATCAGCAAATTTGGAGACAATAGATTTCAGTCCGTGTTCTATATAATTTATATATAATATGGATAGAAGTGGCCCAAGAATGGAATCCAAGGAATTCCTCTCGTAACATTTTTCCATCTATAAGTTTTGCCATTTAGAACAACTCTCTGTTTACGGTCGTTTAACCAATTACTAGTCAAGCTTAATAGGCTACCACTAATTCTGTGTGAAGCTAATTCAGCAAGTATTCTTTCGTGCGGACGGTATCAAAAACCTCCCCAAAGTCCAGATATATCAAATCTACATGTCTTTTTTTTTATAATTTTAGATATCTGTGTTGTAGAACCCGAGTAGGTTAGTCATGCAAGAACGTTTCCGTCTGAATCCATGCTGTCTATCATTTATCAAAGAAATTATATTAATATCAATAGAAGTACTAGTTCTGGCTGTAGTAGCATTTGGAGTAGCAGAAATATTTACAGAAATACTGGTAGTAGCTGTAGTAGCACTTATAGCAGTAGCGGTATTAGTAGAAGTATTGGTAGTAACCAGATGGTGTTCACAGAGTCAAATAGGACGAAACAATAAAAGTATAGTGTGACGTCAGATCTCTTGGCCAATCAGAAGCATCACACGGAAAGCCACACCAAAGCGTAGGCGATTGAGTCGCATTTGTCTTTTACCTTTCCGACGACATCCCTATTTCCCTTCATGTTTTTGTTTATTTGTTGTTTGTGTGTTCGCGTGCATGCGGGCATGCACGCCCGCGCGCGCGCGCGTGTGTGTGTGTCTATGTGTGTGTGTGTGTCTGTAAAATTCTTAAAGTTGAAGGAGTTAGTTCTTTCCCCCTTTCCCCCGCCCAAGCTCCCCTCAGCATCAAATCACACGGCGGAGCAGCCTGCGAGAGAAACTTCCTGTCGCCTACAAAGCTGAGTAAATAAAAAGGGAAGAGATGTTTGAGGTGTAGGGAAATAAGGACGAGTTGGAGGTGCAGGTGGTGGAGGTAGAGGAGCTTTGAAGGAGGAGGCAGAGGAGTAGGAGAAAATAAAACATTTAGAAAAGGAGGAGAGGAAAAAAAGTGGATGTG
>NC_134810.1:3993870-3996370 GCF_046742065.1 Oratosquilla oratoria | reverse complement strand
GAAGCAGGGGGAGGACGGTGGGAGAAGGAGGGTTGAAGGAGGAAGGGATAAACAGAGGGGGAGAGAGGGGAGAAGAGGGGAGAAGATGGAAAGCGGACAAGTGAGATGAAGAAAAAAGAGACAAGAGAAGGGCAGGAAACGAAGGAATAGGAAGTAAAGGGGAAAGAGGAAAAGGAGAATTGAATAAGAGGAATAAGGTGAAGACAATTGGTAACGATACGGAGAAAAAATGAAAAGGAGGAAGACAATACGAGAAGCAGGAGGATGAGGAAAAGGAGGCGAGGGGTAACAGGAAGAGGCGTAGGGATAGGAGGACAAAGAGGAGGACTTGTAGGAAGAGGAAGAGAAAGAAAAATGAGAAGAAGAAGAGGAAGGATTTAGTGAGCAACGAAACATGAACAAATTGAGATAGAAAGAGAAGGAGGAGGAACGAGACGAGGATGATTATGAAGGGGAGGAGGCAGAGGAAGAGGTTGATGAGAAGATGGAAGAGGAGATGGACGATAAAGAGGAGAACTAGAAAGAGAAAGAGGAAGTGGGAGATGAGAAATAAGAGGAAGAGGAGGAAATCAAAGGACGAGGAAACTGGAGGAGAGGTGAATGCATGTGAACGGACGAAGAAGGGCTCACCAAAGAGTCGAAGATCATCTGGGACCCTTGACTTCGTGTCCTCCGATTCTTCAAGAGCATGGCACCTTTTCCATAAATCTCTTTTAGGTGTCGCCAGACGATGTTATTCAAAAGACTTGGAGGGGGGAGGAGAGGAGGGGTAAATCTTTTACAGATAAGATCTCCATCGACCGGGAACCCACAAACTTAATATATTCCTCTGGTTTTACCAAAATCAAATTTTCGTGAAAATATAAGTATCTTACAGTGGATGACTTCTTGCATACAGTGGAAGCGATAACTATAGCTTCGATAACCAAGACTCTCTTCGTCATGCTCCATCTCCTCCTACTCCCCCGTGGCTCGCAACCACATGGGGAGTCCCAGAAAGTCCATGTTGACTAAAAGTGTCGTGGAAAGCCTTGGATGGTTGGGATGAAGAGGAAAGGGAAGGTGAAGGGGAGGGAGAAGAAAAAGAGAAAATGTGAAGGGGAAAGGGGAAAGTAACGGTAACGAGAAGGGAAATGGGAATGAAATGGGGAAGGAAGGGAAAACGTTAAGGGAAGGGAAAGAGGAAACGAAAGGGGAAGGGGAATGGGAAGGGAAGGGGAAGAGGAGGGGAAGGGGATGGGTAAAGGGAAAGAGAAGAGAGAGGTGGGAGGAAAAGGGGAAAGAAAGGGGGAGGTGATCAAAGAAGGCAGAGGGGAATGTTTGGAAGAAGGAAAAGGGAAGATGGGAGAGGAGATGGGAGGCAGTAAGGAGAGGGGGAAGACGAAGTGGGTGGAAGTAACATGGGGAAGGAAGGGCGAAGGGGAAATGGAAGAGAAGATAGAAGAGAAAGGAGAGTGGATAAGGGAAGGGGAAGGGGAAGGATGGAAAGAAGGGGGAGACGAGACAGAAGTGAGTGAATTAGGGAAGGGGAAGGCGGAATGGGTCAAGTTGGAATATATAACACGTAGTGAGAACATAGGAAGATAAAAGACGGGCAGCCAAAAGGAACGGGAGACAAAGGACCAGAGGTGTGAAGAGAGAGGAAGAGTGCGAGGAGGAGAGAGAGTGAGGTAGAGAGAAAAAAAAGAGAAGAAGAGAGAAAGAGAGAGAGTGTGTGTGTGCGCGCGCATGTGTGTGTGTGTGTGTGTGTGTGTGTGTGTGTGTGTGTGTGTGTGTGTGTGTGTGTGTGTGTGTGTGTGTGTGTGTGTGTGTGTGTGTGTGTGTGTGTGTGTGTGTGTGTGTGTGTGTGTGTGTGTGTGTGTGTGTGTGTGTGTGCGTGTGTGTGTGTTCTTCCTCTTTCTCCTCCCCCTCCTCCTCCTCCTCCTCCTCCTCCTCCTCCTCCTCCTCCTCCTCCTCCTCCTCCTCCTCCTCCTCCTCCTCCTCCTCCTCCTCCTCCTCCCCTCTTTCTCGTACTCCCTCTCCTCTTTCTCCTTCTCCTTCTCTCCCTATCCTACTCCTCCACTCCTCTTTGTCCTATTACTACTATTACCCCTCCTCTTTCTTTTCCTCTTCTTTCCCCTCCCTTCCTCTACCTCCCTTTCCGGGAGGTTGAAATCTATGAAGAAGAGGAAAAATGTTCACCTTAGGCTCTACTGACTGTCAACCCGCAGACCCTCAGTATTTGGCAAGAGTCCACGATACCTCCCACAGATCTCTCCAGGAAGAAACGTTGAACCGTTTTCTGTGTCATATTGTGTCTGCATGTTTCCATGTTACCGAGTAACCGCTAGGATGAGAGAGTAGGAGGAAGATGAAGAGAAAGAGATGGGAGAGGAGGAAGAAGAAGAGAGGTGGAAGAGGAGGAATAGGACGAGGAGCACGAGTAGGTAGGCAAGGTGGAGGAGAAGCAGGAGGCGGTGGAGGTGAGAGAGGAGGTGAAGTAGGAAGAAGAGGGCGAGGA
>NC_134810.1:3963870-3973870 GCF_046742065.1 Oratosquilla oratoria | reverse complement strand
CCTCTCCTGCACTACCTACTCCAAAACCTCCAGTAGCACTTTATCTTGGTGTGTGTGCCTAAAGGTTAGAAATTTACGGAGTTATATTTCAACGTCTGTTCACACGCCTCTTTGACATTAATCGCCAAAAATAGTCGATTTTTTTTAGAATATTTCTTATAAAGTTAAGATTACATTGTTCCAAGATAAAAGGAAGGTTAGACAGTTGGGGAGGGAGGGGGGGGGGTCTGATAGTGTTTGGGGACCTTTTTTTTTTAGGGGGAGGGGTTATTATGGTACAATGACACGTCATTAAAAGTAAGGCATACACCCTCCATATTATATAATCACCTCCATATAATGTAAAATTAAATTTTTTAACATTTAGATATTTTTCTGGCTAAAGCTGGACGATTTCATTCAGTTTAGACTCCCTAGAGGAGCTTGAATCTTCTAGAGACGAAGACGTAAGGGCAAAGAACTTTCTTACAGAAATGAAAATCCACATGGGAGGAACCCGTGGACATAAACTTGAGGATGTGGGTCGAGAGAGGGCCAATCAATACGCCAGCACAGCTCCCGAGAGACACATAACAGCAGACACGCAAGACGGAGATAAAAGAGAAAGCAAAAAAAGGAGCAATAATAATAATAAAACGTAGACAACAACTACCTTTTAACGATTGTGTTTGAGCTTAATTATAAAGTGAATGATCTTAATGCTGTCTAAATATCCCTTGCGGTAAATACCAGGCCAACGGGAATCCCTAGTCTGAATGCTGATCATGAAGTTATTGGTCTAAATGCGGTCTACTTATTTGTTGCTGTAAATCTCAGTCCCTTATAAACAGACCAATGGTCTGGAACGAACCTGGTCGGAACGGTCTCTCAAAGTTCCGTGACCCCGTTTCTCTCTTTCAGAAATAAAGTCATTTGGTACTCGGTTAAACGGTATTTAATCCGTGAGCCACTGCACTAAAGGGGTTAACCAGAGAGTTAATGGTGATTATAGTCATCAGATATGGTTCAGATACTTATTTGTCTCTGCCTACGGGTTCGTTATTATTAATCTGAATGTATATACAATTAACTCAACAAAGGGACAGTACGATCCCCTTTCCTCCCTTGTCTCCTTTACCACTCCCACCTTCAACTTCACTCAAATGCATATCAGCGAAAGATCACTAGAATGTTTGTGAATGAGCACGCTTACACGCACATGAGTAATGATTAAGATAGGTAAAAAAGATTAATGTAAACATGCACAAACAGACACATAAATATACGTGTAGTACACATATATGCACATTATCTCTCTCTCTCTCTCTCACACACACACACACACACACACACACACACACACACACACACACACACACGAGAGCGCGCGCATCCTCCAGCTGCAACCTGTAAAGTCGCTTATCATTAAATAGAATAAATATTATGAATTTTACCGTAGACGTAAAGAGCTGAACAGCTCACAAGATTACAGTTACTTAGGAACCTATAGTACTTGTCTCCAGCTGTCATGCACCCTAACAGGCTTGTCACTGCTAACTACGTTAGTAACGATTGAATAACTTGGTTACTGACGAGGTTCTTATGTGGCCTAGTCTTCTTGTAACCGAGGAGAGCAAACTCTAAATCCTAACCCATTTACTAGTTTCCCTACCTAGTTACAATGCCTTCTAGGTCTAACATAGCTCGTTTCCTACCTAAATAATATCATTTCAAGTTCAAGTAGGGTAGTTTCCTAATAATCTACGATTATTATGTATTAACGCCATCCACGATTTGGTTTACTTGTTCCATGGCCTAGAACATTCAACGTTGTCATATCAATGAGCTGCTAAAATACTCATAGATAAGACTATTCCGTATACGTCTTGTGGGTAATCCAATTGCATAAAGCTGTACGACTTACATCTGCACAGTAACACCTACAGGATCTCAATCGCATATTCTTATTCATTCATCTATTTACTAACTTATCTATTCATTGCCAATTATATGTTTTGCTTATTCATTATTTAATCTTATTATTACAAATGATATTATCATTATCTTTTATTTACATTTTTAAGTTATTTATCTATTTACTTATTTGTTTTTATTTTCTATTTATCTATCTTTTTACTTGCTATTGTACAAGAACTTAACTCTGCTTAGACAGCTACCTCCTATAATCTAGAGGCTACAAAAGAATTTATTTGGCTGAGGGAGCTTTTTTTCTGGTCATTTAGAAATCAAAACCCAATCTAGGAAAGGACAACAGTCTTTAGATTTTTTATGGCTACCGCTAAACAATTCTTTCAACTACAGGAAACACTAAATCATATACCGATTTAATGTCAACTAGTTCTCGCTTAGAAGGTCTGGCACTCTCTAAACACACCAGCGATCCTAGATCCCTTGCATCCTATAACTTGACCGTGCTACTTACTTAGATCCCCTCGTAGTCTTTTACTTGATACATTTAAGTGCATCATTAATAGCCAATGAGCCAGCAGCGCTTAGGGCCGTTTCTCAGCATATGAGAGTTCTGTCAACATTCCTTTCGTACATAAGAGACAACGTACATGTCCATGATATTACATGACTAATTTTATCATATATGAGAATTGGGGTGGAGGAAGAACAAGCGATGGTGTGCTGGGACTCCTTTATTGCTTATATGCTTCGACCGACTCGGTCTTCTTCAGTAAGCTACAAACAGCGTGAGCCTTACATTTGTACACATTCAAGGTTGGAAACTCGGACAGTCCATCCCGCTGGCTGTTTGGGGGTTCCCGTACCAGTTACACGCTTCCCTATTTAATTTATTATTGGTTTGCTTATTACCTTCGATAAACATACGAAACTTTCCCTCCCATTCGTGTTTTCAAAAGTATTGATATAGGTAGATTCAACCGTTTTTCTCATGTCCCTATTTAATCCCGTGTGTAGAATTTCAGTGGGGCAAATGTCCGCATTTGTCAGCACGCTGAACGAGTGACTTCGATGTTCTGTGTGATCTCATGTCCCCTTATGTTCAGTTAAGCATTTCTCGATGCCTCGACCTAACTCACCGTAGTATGTAGAGGTCATCTGCTACAAGGAATGCGTTAAATGTTACTGAGGACATTCTGGGGCAATATTTTTACCTCTTGGTATTGAATTTTTTTCCTAGATTTGAATTACAAGCCTCTGCTATTTTTACATCACCTTTCATAAGACATCTGTCAATGTCTTAGGTTTGCTTGGATATATGTAAGGTTCACGCTGTTTGTAGGCAGTTTACTGAAGAAGACCGAGTCGGTCGAAACGGATAAGCAATAAAGGAGTCCCAGCCCATCTTCGATTGTCTTTCTCCACCCACACTCTCATCTGTCAGAACCAATCATTCAATATATATATATATATATATATATATATATATATATATATATATATATATATATATATGCAAGGTTCACCACGAAGAAAAACTATTAAAGCAGAGCGCTTTCGTGTATTCACACCTTCAGTGCAAATTATTTGCACTGAAGATGTGAATACACGAAAGCGCTCTGCTTTAATAGTTTTTCTTCGTGGTCAACCTTGCATTTTCAAGAACACACGCTCCCAGTGTTTTTCCTGCTTATATATATATATATATATATATATATATATATGCATGTGTTGTTAAAGTCGACAGCATTGAGAAAGTTTTTAATCTTCTTATAGGTATCGTCTGCAAAGAGACATCTTCAGGAAAATATGTAACATAAATATTATCGACATGCAGAAATAAAGAAAAAAGGTGTTAACCTAAACAAAAATTCACAATTATGGAAATAGATATCAATAAATCAGCAATAATTCAAATCCTATCTCGATACATGGGCCGTTGGGGACCACTACTTACAAAAATTAAAGGTCCAAAGAAATGACGAAGGAAATCGACGGTTGGTGACTTATGTATGCAAACCTAGCCGGCTTGGGTGGTGGAAGGGGTAGTGGGGGAAGGGTTAGTGGGAGGGGTTGACTTCTCATTATGTCGGGAAGGAGAGGGTCGAGGAGGGGGGGTTGGGGGTTTGGGGGTTGCGAGGTCGGTTGGGGGGAGGATGGATGGAGTGGGTGGGAGGAGGTGGAGGGGGGGTTGGGGCGTATTGACATAGGGTGTGGTCACGGGTGGTGGTGGCTTCACTGCATTGTTAAACAAACCAATGACGGAAATCATGTTGCTTTGGATATTTATTATAGGGCTATATTCCCTTATAAACATAGCTTCTAAAAGCTTAAGTTTATGTACATCCCTATTGCTTGCTATAATCCTGGTGTTCTTAACTAGGCATTCACGGATGGCTGTTTGGTTATGATATTTCAATAAATGATGTTTAATAGCCCCGTTTTGCAAGTGCATTGATATTCTCCTACTGAGACTACATCTAGTATGACCAATATATGATGAATTTCGGGTTACACAGTCCCCGGTAAGACATTTAAATTAGTACACAATGTTGGTTTTAGACATGGTCTCAGTATTACTATTCAAGTTGTTTGTTATTACCAATGAGCTAGTTTTTGGGTTGGAGTAGAATACAACCACGCGGATTTCCTTCTCTTTAGAAACTGGGTGGCAGTTTCTAAAGAGAAGGAAATCTGCGTGGTTGTATTTTACGAAACGTTGAATAAATGAATCATTTTGGCAACTTGGTTTATGCCCACCCTCCAAATGGCAGAGTATTGGTTAGAAAGCTGGAGAATACCCATAAGAACATTAACAACCTCCTTAATGCTGTCGACTTTAACAACACATGCATACAAGAGAATCTGCCCCCTAGATATTCATATATATATATATATATATATATATATATATATATATATATATATATATATATATATATATATAGATATAGATATACATATATATGTATATATATACATATATATCACTGATGAAAATGTAGTTGCACATTTGTAAATAAAAAATAAAACCAAAGTCGGAGCAGAAGAAAAAAATGGAAACGGCATATTTCAACTGTAAGCTACAGTCCTCTTCAGTATTTACAAAAAGTGAAGAGGGTACTATACTTATATAGCACTCTCTTACAAAAGGAGGGACAGGGAAAGGACTAAAGGACACACACACTTAATCAAATGGTAACCTAGGAACCCTGTGTTGTGGGGTCAGGAGGAAGATGCCTGTTGATGATGTTGGTGATCAAAAGTCCTGATATTATGTCCGGAGACCACTGCGCCTTTGAAATGTTCATATTGGGAGTATATTCTATCAATGTGGATTCCACCATCTTCTTCCTGAACCCACAACCAGATTTATATATATGATCAGCTTTGCCCCCAGTCGAGGCAGTGATTAAACTGACTAACGTGATGGAACAGTGCTGAACTCTCTTGCCCGTATCTGATCGAACGTATGTGTTCGTTCAGCCTTCTCAGTAAGTCTCTTTCTGTTTGGCTAATGTATGCTAAATTGCAATCCTTAGATAAGACCAAAGAAACACTTGGATTGTGTAATTGATTGGTGTAAAAATATGTAAAACCCGAAAGACGTCACAAAATAAACTATAATCATTCATACTTAAAGACACATTGTTACATTTTCGGGCAACACGTCACACAACCGAACTGTTTCTAACACTTACGAAATTGATTAAATAACTATATTTCAAATTTGAAGTTATTGTATGCTTCGGTCAGGACAACAGCGAACCCCACCTCCTAGGAGGAACTGCGTCCTTGTTTCTCAATGTATACCATCACCTTCACCCCGAAGTCATATTCCTTTGAAGAAGCGTAGAGCGAAACCGGTCAGGAATAAATTCTCACCTCGGAATTAGACCCGTGACTTCTTTTTCCACCTTCCTCATATAAATTATAAATATACACACACCTGCAGATTATCAAATATCACTCCGTATTAATTTTTAGCTCCTTTTTCTTTATGTTCGTATTCTTCTTTTTCGTTTTTTTTTTTTTCGTCTTCTTCCAGCTGGCAAAAAGCGATTTTCTTCTGTTTACTAAAACGCCCCGCTTTTGCATGTACTAATCGTCCCTCCCCCTGTCTTTGATGTTCATATTTTCCGGTTCTTGTGCTGTTGCTCTCTACTGGGGCCTTTTAGTGAACTCCTTTGCCAACAAATGAGCTAAAATTTTACTTAAGATTGGCAGTAGTTTTTATTTTTCTTTCTTTTTTATTTTTACTTTCTATTCTTTTTCCTAGTATAGAGGACAATGTTCTTTTACAGTTGCAATCAAAAGTCTCAGGCATTTTGGTTTGACCACTATGCATAGATGTGTCTTATATTACATAGTATACACAGAATAGACAATTACTTATAACGTCATATTTATGCATTATATTTATACGTTATATTTACAGTGAAACAGAAACCTAGTAATTCTGATAATTACTTTTGTGCAGTGACGTTGCTATTAGTAGGAGCAACAAATATAATAGTAAAATATCATTATCAACAGCAGCAGCATTAGTACTGGTAGTAGATATAACAGAAGATGTATATGCCAGAGTGATAACCCCAATAATAGTTGCA
This sequence comes from Oratosquilla oratoria, assembly GCF_046742065.1. Lineage (NCBI taxonomy): Eukaryota > Metazoa > Arthropoda > Malacostraca > Stomatopoda > Squillidae > Oratosquilla > Oratosquilla oratoria. Next base: position 3,967,352 of record NC_134810.1, on the reverse strand, counting down.
AAAGTGAAAATGACAGTATTACTGGCACTGACAGAGATTGCTTTGTTGGTGGTAGTGGTGTTCGTGTTCGTGTCAGTTGTGGTGGTGATGACGGTGTTGGTGCTGATCTTGGTGACGGTGGTGGTGTCGGTAGTTGTGTCGGTGGCGTTGAAGTTAGCTACGGTGGTAGTAGTAGTAGTAGTAGTAGTAGTAGTAGTAGTAGTAGTAGTAGTAGTAGTAGTAGTAGTAGTAGTAGTAGTAGTAGTAGTAGTAGAAGTAGTAGTAGAAGTAGTAGTAGTAGTAGTAGTAGTAGTAGTAGTAGTAGTAGTAGTAGTAGTAGTAGTAGTAGTAGTAGTAGTAGTAGTAGTAGTAGTAGTAGCAGCAGCAGCTTTCACCACACAGTTCCACAAGGATGGAGGTCGTGTATAAAAAAAGTAGCGGTAGAAGTAGCAGTAGTAGTAGTAGTAGTAGTAGTAGTAGTAGTAGTAGTAGTAGTAGTAGTAGTAGCAGCAGCAGCAGCAGCAGTAGTAGTAGTAGTAGTAGTAGTAGTAGTAGTAGTAGTAGTAGTAGTAGTAGTAGTAGTAGTAGTAGTAGTAGTAGTAGTAGTAGTAGTAGTAGTAGTAGTAGTAGTAGTAGTAGTAACAGTAATAGTGGTGGTGGTGGTCGTGGTGGTGGTGGTGGTGGTGGTGGTCGTGGTGGTCGTGGTGGTGGTGGTGGTCGTGGTGGTCGTGGTGGTGGTGGTGGTGGTGGTGGTGGTGGTGGTGGTGGTGGTGGTGGTGGTGGTGGTGGTGGTGGTGGTGGTGGTGGTGGCGGTGGTGGTGGTGGTGGTGGTGGTGGTGGTGGTGGTGGTGGTGGTGGTGGTGGTGGTGGTGGTGGTGGTGGTGGTGGTGGTGGTGGTGGTGGTGGTGGTTGTGACTGAGACGATGATAATTAATCTATCAAATATGGGAGCGTCAAGGAACAAAGGCACAGGACGGAAACTTTTTTACTGGGGTTGCGTTTCAGAATTGCTTTACCTTACTAACGGCGAGGTTGGTTTTTAACATAAATACCTAACACAAACTTTATCAAAAGAGACCTCCAACTGTGAGTCTTATATATAAGTCTTCTGGAAGAATCTTATATGATGTCTTATACTCTATATTGACTTTATAAAAGGTTTTAGTGTGAGTTTTCTGCAGAAAATATTTACCTTTTTTTGACCCTTAAACATTGAAGGATTTTTTTTTATTATTATTATTTAATCACCCCAGGTCAAAAATTCTTAAAAGGAAATGGTGGAGTCAAAATTCTATAAAAGAAAATCCCAGAGACAGAAAAAATTACGGAAATATGTAAAGATAAAATAATAAACTTTTTCAACATTTCTTAAAGAAAAAGGTGAAAATAATCAACATCTCTTAATGAAATTCAGAAAAGAATAAAATAAAATGCGTAAAAAAAAGCCTTAAAGAAAATAGTATAGTTGTTCAAAATTTCTGGAAGGAATTGTCAAGACCATAACATTTTTTAAGAAAGAAGTCTATCAAAATAGACCCCAAACGATTAGACAACTTTATGGATGGGGATGACAGGTGGTGATGGATACGGAGCTGCCTAGTGTAGGCCTTATGGTCTCTTGCAGTCTCCTTCATTCTTATGTTCTTATGTTATGAGGAAAGAGCCTTTATTAGTACAAAATTTGTGAAGTACATTATATGTCGGCAACTGCCACTTTCATACAAAGAAAAAGATCGAGCCAATTTTTCTTAGAGAAAATCGAAGTCAAATTTTCTAATGAAAAATCGTAAATAAAAAATGTAAAAGAAAATCTTTAGAGAATAAGAAAAACATAAGTTTAATAGAAATATCTTACATAAAAAATAGTAAAGCAATTTTTTTTCAAGAAAATTGTAAAAATAATTTTTGGACTTGTGTTCAGTAAGGGATCATGGTACAACCATCTATAAAACGCGTGATCCTGCGGAAGGAACTATAAAATCTCACGCTGTAATGAGGACAGAATGGAGGAATTTCTCACATTTTTCTGGCAATATATGGCTTCTCATGGTTTTCGCTTACAACACAGTTTATTTACGACGTCGATACTTTCCCCGTGAGAAGGTAAATATATCTTCCTTAATATAAGCCGAATGGAGCTGGGAGGTGAAAATGTGCTTAAAGTCTTTGTTTACTCAAAAAAAAAAAAAAAGGAAAAAAAAAAAAGTAATCTAGCCAGTAGGGCCACCAAGAAGTGCCAAGGAAGGTCGAGCACTGACCTGAAGGTCTGTCGGTGTCTCGTTGATCTCCTGGTCGTAAAACGTGAGATTCCTTCGGAGGAGGAGGAGAAGGAAGATGATGAGGAGGAAAAGGAGAAGGAGGAGGAGGTGGAGAAGGAGAAGGTGTGCAGGAGAAGAAGGAGAGGAGGAGGAGAAGGAGGAGGAGGAGGAGGAGGAGGAGGAGAAGGAGGAGAAGGAGAGGAAGGAGGTGGAGGAGGAGGAGGAGAAGGAGAAGGATCATGGAGAAAAAAAAGATGAGAAAGAAAAAGAAGAGGAGGAGGAGCGGAAGGAGAAATGGGGGAGAAGGAGGAGAAAGAGGAAGAAGAAGGGGAACAGGGGGAGGAGGGGAAGGAGAGAAAGAATGAGGAAGAGGAATAGAAGCAGGAGGAGGAGGAAGAAGAGGAAGATGGGGAGGAGGGGGAGAAAAAAAAAGGCGATGAAAAGGACGAGGTGTAGGAAGAGGAGGAGCAGGGGTAGGGACAGGAGGAAGAGGAAGATGAAAAGGACGAAGAGGAGGATTAGGGGGAAGAACAGGGAGAAAGAAATATTTTACATGGAGAAGAAAGGAGAGGAAAAGAAGAGAGAAATAAAATAAATATAGGAAAAAAGGATAAGGAGAGAGAAGAAGAGGACGAAGAGAGAGAGGATGAGGAAGAGAAGGAAACACAGGATAAAGAGGAAAACCAAGAGAAGGATGAAGAGTAGGAGGAGGAGGAATAGGAGGAATATTAAGATACAAAGACAAGCCAGCAGGGACATCAACTCCCTAGAGTCTAGGTTTCAACAACAAAACAGATCAATAAATAGATATATGAATAAATAAGGATAGGTTAAATAAATCAATCACAGGGTTACACATGCATGATCTCACATTTATCAATGTAATATATGTGCAACTTATATACATTAGATGGGTTCGTCCATGTTCGTCAAATGTAGAGCTTATATTCCCGCAGCTATATCCATCTCTTAGATATGTTACACTTAGATATGTTACACTTATCATGTTCTCACAAGATTACTCAAGTAACAATACCTTATATTAATATATGTATGTATGTATGTATATATATATATCCTAACACGTACTTGTATAATTATATTATGCATATTACAAGCTAACAAATGCATCCACATACATGTATAAACACAAATGTAGATGATAAACGTACACAATACACACACACACACACACACACACACACACACACACACACACACACACACACACACACACACACATGT
>NC_134810.1:3951370-3953870 GCF_046742065.1 Oratosquilla oratoria | reverse complement strand
TATAGTATAGTATAGTATAGTATAGTATAGTATACTATAGTATAGTATAGTATAGTATAGTATAGTATAGTATATTATAGTAAACTATAGTGTAGTATAGTGCAAGGATATTCACATAGGTAAAAATAACAGTATGATTACAAGTTATTTGGAAATTCGTTAACAAAAGTGGATAGTGAAAAGGATTTTGGCGTAATTGTCAGTAACGATATCAAATCATCTAAGCAGTGTATTTCAACCTCTGAGGAACCAAATAAGATTCTAGAACTGATTGCGCGACCTTTTGACCTCGTTAGTTCATCGCTCATTAACAAGATATATAAATTGTTGATTAGTCCACCTTTGGAATATGCTGTTTCCCTATCATCACTGAATCTTATTAAAGACATTGACTGATTAGAAAAAGTACAATGGCAAGCCACAAAACTGATTCCAAATATAAAAAATAAACCATACGAAAATCTACTAAAACATATGAATCTGTTTTTCCTAAAAATGAGTAGACTCGGAGTTGACTTGATATAGGTATCTAAAATTATAAAGGAAATTGACAACATCAAAAGTGACAAAAATTTCACACTGAATGTGAATCAGACAAGAAACAATGGTCTCAAACTGTCCGGAAATAGATTTTATTTGGAAGTGGGTAGAAACAACTTCGCCAACCGTGTAGTTAATGAATGGAATAAACTTCCTGCAGAGTCAGTGCAATGTAGTTCAGTTCGAAGCTTTAAGATTCATTTAAATACCTAAGCAAGATGCTGTAATGACTGCCATTTATTTTATGCTATTTGTATATTTCTTTGTCATTATTTGTCTGTTTATTATTTTTTGCTTGATTTTCATTCTGTTACTTTATTATAATCTAATATTTACCTGTTTTTTATTATTTGATTATACCTATGCATCTATTTATTATTTATAATTATTTATATTATTATGATTTTCATTTAGTTATTCTTTCATCATTATTATATTTTTTCGCATTCGACCTAGTTTCTTTGTAATCCTTTTTTAATATTAAATATAGTATAATATAGAACAGTATCATATAGTACAGTTTATTTTAAAAAATCCCAATCTACAGAATGTAAGATATACATAGATAAATAGACTTAGACATATAGATAAATGAACATAAGTGGATGGAAAATAGATATATTTTTGGACAACTATACAATGGCTAAAATACTTTTACGCATCTGACGCAGATTACCCTTCTTACGAATACAATACATACTGATTTATTTCTTCATTTATAAATATATCTTTTTACTTATCTATTCATTTATCTATTCTAACTTGACTTAAGTAGGAGGTTCGTTAATCCTGTGACCGAATTTCATGATTTACAAAGTCACTGTAACTGTCCTAGAACGATTTCTTTCTTTCAGATAAAAAAAAGGATGAGGAAGAAAAAGAAGAGGAGGAGGAGCTGGAGGAAAAGTGGGGGAGGAGGATGAGAAAGAGGAAGAAGAAGGGGAACAGGGGGAGGAGGGGAAGGAGAGAAAGGATGAGGAAGAGGAATAGAAGCAGGAGGAGGCGGAAGAGAGGGATGATGGGGTGGAGGGAGAGAAAAAAGAAAGGCGAGGAAAAGGACGAGGTGGAGGAAGAGGAGGAGCAGGGGTAGGGACAGAAAGAAGAGGAAGATGAGAAGGACGAGGAGGAGGATTAGGGAGAAAAACAGGGAGAAAGAAATAAAGTACATGGAGAAGAAAGAAGAGGAAAAGAAGAGAAAAATAAAATAGATATAGGAAAAATGATAAGGAGAGAGAAGAAGAGGACGAAGAGAGAGAGGATGAAGAAGAGAGGGAAATGCAGGATAAAGAGGAAAATCAAAAGGAGGATGAAGAGGATTATCATTATTATTAAGATACAAAGAAAAGCCAGCACGGACATCAAATCTCTAGTGTTTGGGTTTCAACGACAAAAAAGATCAATGAATAGATATATGAATAAATAAGGATAGGTTAAATAAATCAATCACAGGGTGACACATGCATGATCTCACTTTTATCAGTGTAATATATGCGTAACTTATATACATTAGATGGGTTTGTCCATGTCCGTCAAACGTAGAGCTTATATTCCCGCAGCTATATCCATCTCTTAGATATGTTACACTTATCATGTTCGTCCATGCATTTGCATCAAATCCACCGTCGTATTGTTCTCACAAGATTACTCTAGTAACAATACCTTATATTGATATATGTATATATATATATATATATATATGTATATATATATGTATATATATACATACATATATATATATATATATATATATATATATATATGTATACACACGTACTTGTATAATTATATCATGTATATTACAAGCTAACAAATGCATCCACGTACATGTATAAAAACAAATGTAGATTATAAACGTACAAAATACACACACACACACACACACACACACACACACACACACACACACACACACACACACACAAATACACGCACACACAAATACACGCACACACACACACAC
>NC_134810.1:3936370-3938870 GCF_046742065.1 Oratosquilla oratoria | reverse complement strand
TTTCTGTATTATTAGCTAACCTGCTACATCTAGAGGAGAAGAGCAAATGTGTGTTTGCGTGTGTGTTTGTGTGTATGTGTGTGTGTGTGTGTGTGTGTGTGTGTGTGTGTGTGTGTGTGTGTGTGTGTGTGTGTGTGTGTGTGTGTGTGTGTGTGTGTGTGTGTGTGTGTGTGTGTGTCTGTGTGTGTGTGTGTGTCTGTGTGTGTGTGTGTGTGTGTGTGTGTGTGTGTGTGTGTGTGTGTGTGTGTGTGTGTGTGTGTGTGCGTGTGTGTGTACGTGTGTGTGTGTGTGTGTGTGTGTGTGTGTGTGTGTGTGTGTGTGTGTGTGTGTGTGTGTGTGTGTGTGTGTGTGTGTGTGTGTGTGTGTGTGTGTGTGAGAGAGTGAGAGTGAGAGAGAGAGAGAGTGAGAGAGAGAGAGAGAGAGAGAGAGAGAGAGAGAGAGAGAGAGAGAGAGAGAGAGAGAGAGAGAGAGAGAGAGAGAGAGAGAGAGAGAGAGAGAGAGAGAGAGAGAGAGAGAGAGAGAGAGAGAGAGAGAGAGAGAGAGAGAGAGAGAGAGCGGCAGGCAGATAAACAGACATATACAGTAGAGAGAGGGTTAGGGTTATGGAGAGAGTATAGAGGAAAGGAGAAATTCCGTAACAAAAATGTCAATGAAAGAGACGGATGTACTTTTTTTTTTAGAAATTACCAAAGAGGGGAGGGAAATTCTCTGTAAAAATATAATTGAAATTGACAGAGTCAGTGACAAGTTTTAGAGAAACAACAAGAAAGGAATTAAGGGGATCTGTTATAAAAATATCCGTAACATAAATTGGTAGCCCAGCGGCGGTGGGAGGTGGGGAGTGGTCTCGTTTTGGAGAAACTAGAGAAATGGAGGAAGGATGGGAGAAAACTCAAATAACCGAAAAAAAAGGAAAGTGCGTGTGTGCGGGGGAGGCAATCAAGAGAAAAATATTTCTGAACAAAAGATCTCTTCGCGTTAAAAACATTTTGTAAAAAAAAAAAAAAAAAAAAAAAAAAAAAAAAGAAAAAAAAAAAAAAAAAAACAAAAAAGAAAAAAAAAAAAAATAAAAATCGAAAGAAGTACGAAAACTGAAACTAGATATATTCGCACCTCCAGGAATAGAATGTTCTTTCAATCTGATATTTGTATCAAATCTATATACCCATGCAAAATTGAAAAATATTTGCATTACACAAGCATACAAACACACACAAACACACACACATACACACACACACACACACACGCACACACACACACACACACACACACACACACACACACACACACACACACACACACACACACACACACACACACACACACACACACACACTCATACACACACACTCACACACATACACAGACATACACACACACACACACACACACACACACACACACACACACACACACACACACACACACACACACACACACACACACACACACACACACACACACACACACACACACACACACATGGGGGTGGGGAGGTATGTGTGAGAAGGTAAATTGACGCAGCCCGAAGGGTTTTCTCCCCGTCTTCTCCTTTTCTGCATGAGGGGACGGAGAGGGGGGGTCGTCGAATTTATAAAGCGGCCTTGCTGTGGATGCGCTGTGTCTTGCGACACTGCTTCTGACCCAGGGCAGTGGACAGGATGCAGGGATGACCCGTCATCCAGGAGGTGCCAAGATAAGAGGGAGGGAAGAGGGTGGAGGGGAGTGGAATATATAGGAAATGGAACGGGTGGGAGTGGTTTCTATGCCTTTTTCTTTGTGGCTACCCCCCATGTAGGGGGAAAAGCCTTTAGGTATATGTATATGTATTTTATATATCGATCTTTGATGTTAACGGCTAGGGATGAAATGATGAAAATCTTTTGAGAAACCAAAGAAGAAATTCAATGTTGCACTTCGCGGTTCTACAGGGAGAGACTGAGGGCCTTTCAAGAAGGAAAAAGGATTTATGGATTATGGTTTAGGGGGAAAAGGAGTTGTACAAATACAGAAAAAAGCCAAACAAACTTTTGCCACAAAATAAGGAAGACTGACATGATGTTTGATTCCGACTGTGAAAGTTCCTCCGGCCTCTTGGAAAAAAACATCAGGAGGTGGTGAAGGAGAGAGGATTGAGGGGAGAAGGAGAGGAAAGAACTAAGGGTGGGTAAAAGGGTGAGGAGGAATTACATGAGGAGGAAGAGGAAGAGGACAAGGAGGTGGAAAAGGACGAAGAGGAGAATGAGGACGAGGAAGAAGAGAAAGAGGAGAATAGAAAGGTGATGAGGAGAGAGAGGAGATGAAGTAGGTGAAGGAGGAGTAAAAGGCAAAGGAGGAGGAAGAGAAATAGGAATAAAGAAGGAGAAGGAGGAGAAGGTAGAGTAGGAGGAGAATAATGAGAAGGAGGAGAAGAAGAAGGAGAAAGAGAAGGAGTCGAGTAAAGGTGGAGAAAAAGGGGAAAAGAGGAGAAGGGAGAGTAGGAGAAGAATAATGAGAA
>NC_134810.1:3913870-3921370 GCF_046742065.1 Oratosquilla oratoria | reverse complement strand
TCTATAATGAAAATATAATAGCCTGTATTGCTTATAAATAACCTTGCTCCTGATATATCAATGGTAGCGGGGGATGGGGGTAGGGGGCTGGGGAATGAAGGTAGTGCTGTTGGATGTGTGTTGGTGGTGGTGGTAGGTTTGGTGGTAGTAAAGAACCAGACTACTAAAGGATAGCACTGTCACTGAAAAGGATAAATAACATAAACACACACAAACACACCCACACAAGCATAAACACACACACACACATACATTATATATACATACATATATATATATATATATATAGGTATATACATATTAGGATGTAGTGTCTCAATAATTTTTGAGGTACATTTCAGGTTTTGTTCAGTAGGCAATCCAAAATTTGGAAATGGGAACGAAAAAACAAACAAACGAAAAAATCGTAATATCCCCTTTTTAGTGTCTCAATAAATTTTGAGATATATTTCAGGTTTTGTAGAGCAGACAATCCAAAATTTGGAAATGAGAACGAAAAAAAAAAAAGAAAAATCGTAACATCCCCTTTTTAGGTGCCAAATTTTGCTTTAAAAAATGCTTATCTTTAGGGTTAAGCTGGTTGTATTTAGTTATTATAGTTTTCGTCTCTGGAGCTAGAAATGAGCAATTTTCTTACAGGAAGAAAATTTGCAGTTTAATTAGTTATGTATATAGGGTTAAGGTAATTTTAGATTGAAGAATTCCTTGTTTGTAAACTACTAGGAGGACACTATAAATTCAATGATATATGACAGATTTACGAGATATTTACAGAATAAATATGGCTTCACTTTTTTGAGTATATGCTATAGATTCATTTCCTATGCCTCCTTACTCCTACCAGGCAGTCATTAATTGGTTTACGACAGTTGAGTGAGCACGTGTCTTTCATCCTTCTGTCAAGCTCTGTTTTTCATTAGTTGTAATTTTTTTTACTATACCCGTAATTTTCTTGGTTGTGGTAAGGATTAGTATGGGAAGATTATATTCATCTGACAAGGTGTTAAAACGAAAATATGAAAAATAGTGAATAAAGAGCAATTCTTATTTTTACTAGGTAAAGTATTATCACTAATAGGCTGGGGCTCCATCAGACTAGTCTCTTTATCAAATGTATGAGTAATTGTGATATAATTTAGCACCCTGCATGTCATTGGCATCACATATATTATTCCTGTTCTATACTAACGGGTCTTTCTATTATCAATTTCGATGGCTAAGATGAGTAAAAGAATAAGAATATCAACAAGTCACAGTGTCTTTGGCTCCCCACTTCCAGAACTTCCTTATTATGAGCTGCCAACAAAACAATAGGTTGAAAGATATAATCAATACGTAAAGACAATAAGTGCAAGAGCAATAAGGATTTTATTCCTAATGTATCCAAGGCCTTTAATGAGATCTGAAAAATGAAGTACTCCAGTTCAGCCGATCAAGAATGTTAAAACCAAATTGCTCCGATTGGTGGAAGAATTGCCTGTGGAATCAAAATAAGGGATAAATTCCACTAAGAGTGATAAGTTTACTTTATTATTGGATCAGCCTTTTGATGGGGCAGGCTGCCAGTGTCCTGATCTCTTCTTGGAGTGCAAATGTGAAAATAACCTGAAAGAACCACGTCGAGAGCATGAATTTTTTATTGACCAAAGAACTGGGAGTCAGATAAAAATTGAAGGAGTGGATGTACAAGCAAGTAAAATGATTAAGAAAAAAGGAAAATCAGGAAAGGTAGAATTAAGGAAAGAAGAGAAGAAGAGTCACAAAAAGAGAATACGGAAGAGAAAATTACAATTTCAGACGAAGCCTTGGATGAAGAAATCTCATCATCTGACATTTCTGATGATCAATGGAAGGAAGTCTTTGTGAGAACAGAAAACATTATACCAACAATTGGCATGGAAGCAGATCGGTATTCTGTATCAAACAGCTGTTGCTGTTATTAGTAGTCCACCCCTATTCAACTATGGTATTATAAATTCAGAAGACAACTCCCATGTAATTCACTATCACAAAGTCTGCAGGGCACGCCACAATTTACGAAGGAATTTTACCGAATGTGAATGTTTGGAAGATAATAAGATTACTGATTTGTGATTGATGACAGGAGAGACACAATACCAAATAAAAAGAAAAACGAAAACAAATGTTATAGAGCAAAAGAAATCCAAGATCACTATGTGCTTTTAGGAGAACCTGGTACTTTCTCTTTAGATCATCGAACTCTTGAACAAGGAACAGGTGCAGGTAATGCAGATGGACGAATGAAATGACTTGCTGAAATTTATATTAAAGATGAGTTTGTGTGTATACATCCACATGTACATATACGAGTATACATGTATATCAATATATTGTATGTATATAAACATACATATACGTATATATACTTCTATATATTTTCTATGTGTATGACTGCCTGTATATATTACACGAAGAAACGTGTCTGCTATACTTGCACAAAAAATAAGTAGAAACTTACTTCATCTACAATGTTCCCTCAAGACAGCTGACTTCCTACCTGAAGCCTTTAAACAGCAAAGACCTGACCAGTAGTGTCCTCCCGTCATATGACTTGCTCTTACCTGAAATGGATAAAAGATTATCAAAACAGTTATCAAATATATTCTTTAGTTTAAATTTTACTTGGCATCTTTACATAATATTTGTTATGAAAAACAGTAAAAACAATTATGTGATGTTTTCTATGAGTGTCACAAATTGTCTAAGCGATTATGTAAAAATATTGATAAAATAGTTACAGTAAAATAGAGCATGACAAATATATACATAACAGATACAACCTAGACATTCATACACACACGCACATACAGTATATATATATATATATATATATATATATATATATATATATATATATATATATATATGTATGTATATATATACATATACATGTATATACATATACATGTATATATATGTATATATATATATATATATATATTGTATATATATATATATATATATATATATATATATATATAAATTTATATATATATATATGTGTATATATATATAAAAATATATATATATATATATATATATTGAAGTATGGAAGACAAATGAGTGGAAGGGCGGTGAGTTGAACACAGAGAACAGTTGAAGTTTTATTCACTGACGTTTTGTCCTTACCAGGACATTCTCAAAGTACATTGAGAATGTCTTGGTAAGGACGAAACATCAGTGAATAAAACTCCAACTGTTCTCTGTGTTTAACTCACCGCCCTTCCACTCATATATATATAATATATATATGTATATATGTATATATATATATATATATATATATATATATATACATATGTACAGTATATGTTTATATAAACACGTATGTGAGGGCGTAAAGGTATGTGTACGTGTGTGTGTGTGTGTGTGTGTGTGTGTGTGTGTGTGTGTGTGTGTGTGTGTGTGTGTGTGTGTGTGTGTGTGTGTGTGTGTGTGTGTGTGTGTGTGTGTGTGTGTGTGTGTGTGTGTGTGTGTGTGTGTGTGTGTGTGTGTGTGTGTGTGTGTGTGTGTGTGTGTGTGTGTGTGTGTGTGTGTGTGTGTGTGTGTGTGTGCATAAAAATTATACTGCAATCGTACGATCAAATCTTGATCAGACTAATTTTCCTCAGGTTACCTAATCCAGTTGTGATCCAGATTAAGACGCACATATTAAGGTTAATGTGAGGAGCCTACACCAGGAGGCACTGAGTAGCTGTGTCCGAAGTCATCACCTTTATCCTACCCTATGTGCTTGAACTGCTGGAGCAGGTAACAGTCGCTACTGGAAATCGGAGAGGACTGCGGGGTTCGAACCCACAACTAAACGAGAGCCTAACGAGAACGCTTGTTTACGCAATCAGAGCAGTTATAGATAAAGTGTGAAAATAAATGCTTCTATTCACCTTATTTTCGTCACTCGAAGACATGTAATTTACAAACAAACACACAAGCATAAATAATCATAATACTGTTCCCCAGTCTACACACTAATGTACTTTATAGGTATCATTCTGGCTATAAACAGGCACTTTCAGTCATCTGATAGCGGATTTTGACTCAAGGTGGCAACGTTATGTTTCGACCCGTGTCAGGTGAATAAGATTGTCTGTTCTTAGGTAGAAAAAATTCATAAAGTTTGTCAATTTGGTGATGGGATGAAGACGCAGATATATGATGACATTTATAATGATAAATAAAATTTTGCAAAAAACGAATGTGAGGAAAAAAAGAAAGAATAAAAACACCAGTTCTTAAAATAATTCACAAAAATTCATGAAGAAATAGAAATATATACTGAAATTCTCAAAGCATTATAAATTATTTCTGGTTTTCAGAGCACGCTAAAATAGTTAATACAGAAAAAGAAAACAAAAACGAAACAAGCGTACAACAAAAATAAAATAGAAAAAATATATATGACCTAAAATAAGGTGGTGAGATGGTGACATATAAATATGTTACAAAACACGAAAACCTCGCGAAATTAAGAGCACACGAACGTGGAAATACGCGAACGTTAAATCTAGCCAAACACGACCCGGAAATATCACGACACAAGCACGGTAGATTCTGGAGGGAATATTCAGACAAAAATGAAATTCAAACAGTTAAGATTAGAAGACACAAAAATACAGTATAGCACCGCACCGAAATCATGGTAAGATTTTTACACAGACGGAATTCATAACATTTCAACACTGATAAAGATGAAACACAAACATGTACACATACACGCAAGCGTACACACATACATACATACACACAAACACATGTACACACACACAGGCACACACGCGGTTGGTAGAGTTCCCGACTGTCACCACGGTGGTCCGGGTTCGAATCCTGCCAAGGGCTGAATTAATTTCAGTATCACTGCGCTTCGAGTCGTTACTCCAACTCTCGTAGGCGGGGAGTTGGGTGTGTGTGTGTGCGTGTAATGTCACGGCATTATCCATAGATCGGTCATACGAGTACAACACGTGATCCAAAGACCATAAAGAATCACACACACACACACACAAACACACAAACACACACACACACACACACACACACACACACACACACACACACACACACACACACACACACACACACACACACACACACACACACACACACACACACACACACACACACACACACACACACATACACACACACATACACACACACACGCGCGCGCACAATACACGTACATCTCTTAAGAGGTAGGATTTAAATTATTTGCACCCCTCAATCATCCCTCATATCATGAGTAATCACAATTACTAGAAACCTGGACGTTAGAAACCAATATCCTCACCATGCTCTAAAGACCTGAAACCGACAGAGGAGATCTATATTTGTATATTACTTTTCCCTTTTATCATTATGCCTCACCACTTCTTCTTTCCTTTCTTTGGCTCCCTGGTGCTCCCTCACCCCCTCCCACGTCTCTTTCTCTCTCTCTCTCTCTCTCTCTCTCTCTCTCTCTCTCTCTCTCTCTCTCTCTCTCTCTCTCTCTCTCTCTCTCTCTCTCTCTCTCTCTCTCTCACCTTCCACTTATCCTCCTGAAGTTTGCAGTCTTCCTGTTTAACCCACCTTCGCCTCCTTTTATCCCCCCCAAGGATGGGATTGCCCCTCCTCCCCCCTTTTCCCTCTTCGCCCCTCCCCCTGCCGGTGGTCTCCCTCTTACCGAGCCTCCAAAAATTTTCATCCGGGGAAAATCATCCAGGGCCTCCGCCCGCTGGAGCCGCTTTTACAACTCTGCCTCATCGTCTTTAATAATGATTGCTACTGGAGTCAACCTTTGTACAGGCATGCCCTCAGTCCCTCTCCCTCTCTCTCTCTCTCCCTCTCCCTCTCCCTCTCCCTCTCCCTCTCCCTCTCCCTCTCCCTCTCTCTCTCTCTCTCTCTCCCTCTCCCTCTCCATCTATCCTTTTCTCTCTCCCTCTCTTCGTCTCTCTCTCTCCTTCTCTTCGTCTCTCTCTCTCTCTCACTCTCTATCTATCCCTCTATCTTTCTCTATATCACTCACTTCGTCTCTCTCTCTCTCTCTCTCTATCTATCTATCTATCTATCTATCTATCTATCTATCTATCTATCTATTGCTCTCTTTCTCTGCATCTCTCCTCTTTCCTCCGTGCCTTATCTATGGAACACTTTGCAAGGTAAGGATGTTACTTGGCTAACCTGGTTGGCTTGTTCGCTGTGATGATTCTTTTCGCTCTATTGTTATGACTAACGGTAAATGCTTTTATATAACTGGATGCGGGATTCTGTCCAGAAGAGGTAAAGGTTATTTTGTTTAAGCCATTTGATACAATGAAGGTTTTTGGAGGTTTAGGTTTGCTTAGGGTTTAACTACTCTACTCTGAAAACCTCAACTTTGAGCAATATTTTTTCAATTTATTTATCATCATTTTTTCTATGAGCTTAGGTAATCTTGGAACCAAAGGTGGGTACTTCCTCGTAGTTGTCCTGCACGATGGATAGCGATGATGCCCAATTTTAAAACCCGTCCACTCATCAGGGGTTGCGGCTGACATTCAGTATGTAGACTGTGACCAAAATCTCTTTATCTATATCAACTTCAGATGTGTTTCTTACAAGTTTTCACACTTGGAGAGCTAACAGCCGACCACTTCCCCACTTTTCCTACTACTTTCAGTTGGTGAAAAAGAAACATTTCCACATTGATACAACACAGACAACAGCCCAAAGTTTCTTCACAGAGAAATCTATGGAAATATCTAAGAAGCAGTGGAAATGTCTAAGAAGCAGTGGGAATGTCTAAAAAGCAGTGGGGATGTCTAAAAAGCAGTGGGAATGTCTAAGAAGCAGTGGGAATGTCTAAGAAGCAGTGGGAATGTCTAAGAAGCAGTGGAAATGTCTAAGAAGCAGTGGAAATGTCTAAGAAGCAGTGGAAATGTCTAAGAAGCAGTGGAAATGTCTAAGAAGCAGTGGAAATGTCTAAGAAGCAGTGAAAATGTCTAAGAAGCAGTGGAAATGCCTGAGAAGCAGTGGAAATGTCTAAGAAGCAGTGGAAATGTCTAAGAAGCAGTGGAAATGTCTAAGAAGCATTGTCAACAAACATGGTGCTGCGGAAATTCCACTTAGCGAAAACTCGAGGCGACAATTAGTTACTCTTATTCAGATAAGCTTTTCAATAAGCTACTGTAGGTTAAGTTAACCCTTTCCAGTTAAGAGATCAGTTTAACGATTAAGTCCTGGCTTAGTAGCAATAGATCACGGAGACGATTTCAGCCAGATTTATAAAGTTCCCCAACACCAAAATGGAAAAAAAAAAAAAATTATCTGGTGTTTGAAAAATGAATAAAACAATCCCTGAAAAATCATAGGTACTCATAACAGAGTTCACACACTTTCAAAAGTTTTGTTTTTGCTACAGTATATGTACACTTAAGACCATTATTTTGAACGTTATATAATGATACAGAGCATACACTAACACACACACACACACACACACACACACACACACACACACACACA
>NC_134810.1:3898870-3901370 GCF_046742065.1 Oratosquilla oratoria | reverse complement strand
GTGTGTGTGTGTGTGTGTGTGTGTATGTGTGTGTGTGTGTGTGTGTGTGTGTGTGTGTGTGTGTGAGTGTGTGTGTTATGTGTGTGTGTGTGTGTGTGTGTGTGTGTGTGTGTGTGTGTGTGTGTGTGTGTGTGTGTGTGTGTGTGTGTGTGTGTGTGTGTGTGTGTGTGTGTGTGTGTGTGTGTGTGTATGTGTGTGTGTGTGTGTGTGTTTGCTTGTGAGTGAGTATGTGTGTGTGTGTGTGTGTGTGTGTGTGTGTGTGTGTGTGTGTGTGTGTGTGTGTGTGTGTGTGGGTGAGAGAGAGAGTGAGAGAGAGAGAGAGAGAGAGAGAGAGAGAGAGAGAGAGAGAGAGAGAGAGAGAGAGAGAGAGAGAGAGAGAGAGAGAGAGAGACAGACAGACAGAGAGGGAGAGAGGGAGACAGGGAGAGAAAGAGAG
This sequence comes from Oratosquilla oratoria, assembly GCF_046742065.1. Classification (NCBI taxonomy): domain Eukaryota; kingdom Metazoa; phylum Arthropoda; class Malacostraca; order Stomatopoda; family Squillidae; genus Oratosquilla; species Oratosquilla oratoria. The sequence goes on along the minus strand of NC_134810.1, from coordinate 3,900,934 downwards.
GAAGAGGGAGAAAGAGTGGGAAGGGAGAGAGAGAAACAATTGTGACTTGTAAATTTATTTTGCCTGCGGAAAACCATTTTATTGAATTAGGAAAATCTCCTGTGAAGCGAACGAATTCATTGTGTGCAGACTTATAATACACCATCCTTCGAACTGCATTCTATTTAATCCCATTTAAGTCCAAAAAGCTTCGGTTCAATCTTGTCAGTGACCGGCACTCACCCTGGCTACCTCAGAGCAATAAGATGGCCTCAACTTAACAGATTTAAGCCTTTTACTTCCATAGTATACCTAAAAACTCTTCCAAAACTACAACCTAATCCACAGAAAATTTCCAGTTAACTTTTTTTTTTCACGAAATTTTCATTTTCGAGGAAAGGGGGGGATCACTTACTGGTAAAGATTAGCAAAACGATGCAGCCGTGTGGAAGAAAGAGGAATTTGTGGTGGTGGATGGAGTTCTAACAACGTGGAACAAGGGCTCTTAAGGTGGAGAAAAGTAAGTGAAGGTGGAAAAAGATCTGTGGATGTCTATGGAGTGTCTTCAGAAGTGGAAGGCGGCCGTGGACTCTCGAGATCCTTCAAGAAAATTAAGGTGTCTGTTGACGTGGGGAGAGTCTGTAGTTAATGGTGAAGGTTTGCGGAGACAGTAGGAGGTTTGGGGAGGTAGAGGGAGTGTATGAAGGTGGGAGGGATCTATGTAAACCGTGAGGTATTAGAAATAAGAGACTACAAAGAGGAGACAAGACGATCAACCAAGAGGAAAAGGTCTTTGATGCCAGAAAGCTTCAAGAGAAGCCAGACATTTGTGGAGCTAAGATGACAAATTGGAGGCAGGCGTGTATGGAGGCCAAAAAGGACAGATGAAATGAAGGCAGGAGTATGTAGAGCTACAAGGACAAATGAAAACAGGAAGCTGTAGAGGAAACAGAATAATTGTGGCAACAGTCTGTGGGTCTGTGAAGGCAGAAGAACAGAATGAAGGTAGGGGAGAAGAAATGTTCATGAATAAAACCAAAAGACTTAAGGACCAGTCGAGGTAGTCAGGTAAAAAAGAAATAGAAATGGAGCAAGCTAAGGAAGTGTAGAGAAAGTAAAGGAAGAGAAGGAGTGGAGGATATGAAGTAGAGGGAATAGGATGAGTATGAGGAGGAAAAGTAGGAGTAGGAGTAGGAGGAAGATGTAGTGGAGGAATAGAAGGAGTAAGAGGACTAGGCAAACCAGAAGGAGGAGGAGGAGGAGGAAGAGGAGGAGGAGAAAAAGGTAGAAGATGAAAAGAGAGGAAGCAGCAGAAGGAGAGTAAATGGGGAAGATGGAGAAACGGGAAAAGAAAAGACAGAGAAAGAGGATGAAGGGAGGAGGAGGAGGAAGCAGTGGAGGAGGAGGAAATAGTGGAAGAGATAGAGAAGGAGTGGAAGAAGAGGAGGTATTGGAGAAGAACGACGGGGTAGTGGAGGAGGAGAGGAGGAGGAGGGCGAAGAAGAGAAACGAAATTTGCATAACAAATTTCACATTCGTAAGTTGTCACGGATTTAGGAAAAGTTGCTTAAACTGCCAACGCCGTCCATGAATCACGTAACTCACGTGGAAGGCGAGGTTGAGAACAAGAACGAGGCCGAGACCAAGAACGAGAATGAGGACTCCAGTCTTACATCATATTCACATATCTAGCAATGAACACTTCGGTTGAACACCATAAACATCTGATATCTCCCATCTAGAGATAAGTTTTAACTTTAGTACATACAGACACACAAACACACACATACTGCCACCGAGGGTTCCCACATCATTCATAGAAGACGACAAAAACGGTACGGGAATAGCATTACGCATACTACTCCCTGTAGCAACAAAAGAGACATTACTTAAAAAAAAAAAAAAAAAAAAGGCAATGGTATAAGAGGGTCTGGGATTGAAGATGGTTAAAGAAATTTGAGAAAAATGGGAGATAGGCCAGTTGTTGTTTGCTGACAACTGCGCTTGTATCAGGACCAAAGAAGGGATTAAAGAAGTTAGTGACGGAGTTTGGGAAGGTGTGCGACAGAAGGAGATTGAAGATAA
>NC_134810.1:3866650-3871650 GCF_046742065.1 Oratosquilla oratoria | reverse complement strand
GATGAGGAAAGAAGGGAAGAAGAAGAAGTAGAAGAAGACAAAGACGAAGAATAAGAAGAAAAAGAACCATTGACACAGACACAGAAGAAAGAGAGAAGCAGGAAAGTGAGAGAAAAGGGGAGGAGGAAGAGGAGGGGAGGGGGATTTGGAGGGGGAAGGAGAGGGGAGGGGGAGAAGGAGGGAGATGAGGGAGAGTATGAAGGGGAATTCACCGTGGGATACTACCCTTCCTTACCAGATGCACTTTCCTCTCATTCCTGCTGCATTGTAACCGTTTTTTGTTAGTTACATAAGGGGGGCTTACCGGATGATGTAAACCTTGTTCGGTTTTCTAGGTGTTTATTGGCAGATACTTTAAATATATCTACGGGTTGGGATATTCCCCCAAAAGGGAATGTCTCCCATAGCTAGATAAGGGAAAACGTTTCCCCTAGCTCCTCTGTCTCTAGCGACTGCAGTCGCCTGTTATAAAGGGTGAAAATATCCGTCTAGACACTTTTGGTGTGGTTGTTAGCGAATACATTTGGGGTTAATACGATATATGTGTGTTAGTTGTATTGTAATGGATGGCTATCTTTCGTGGATGTGGCTAGACATAGTGTACGTATTGGAATTTATAATTATGTAGCTTGGTAGGTATAAGGAAAGGTTAATGAAATACCTGGTGACATTAGGTACCTGTGTCGGTTCCCTGCTGGACGACGGGGTAATGGTGTTGTTGTGATATATTTGTATTCTCTGAGTCAGATGCTTTGATTAAGAAATAGTGTAGTCAGCAAGATGGGAGGTATTGGTAAAGACGGGTAACTTCTTGCGTATATATGGATACATTGCCTCCCCGACTTCTTGAGGTATGTTACCTTGGATTAAGGTTGTGACTGTGAGGTTTGGCATACAAAATTGCAAGGAAAAGATATGATAATGTGTCACGTTGCTACTAGGAGATACTGACTTGTAAAATTCATTATTGTTTTGAATATGTAAAGGGGAGGTGGTTTACGTATATTATCATATCTTGAAATGCATTCAATAGCTATAAAATTGCACTAAATATGTCCCTTTACACGTAATTAGTCTTTCTCTTTTCAATGAGAATTTATGTCTGTCACTGTAGTTCGGGATCTCTTTTCAATGATATATATATATATATTTGTACACTAGGTACCACTCTCACCGTGGGTGTTTTTATCTTACTGAATGCAAGACATCCTAAATTTCAGTATTTGTTAGTTTGTGAAGATATTATAAGAGTGTGTTTGTTGTTACACAATTAAATATAATAAGTATAAAATTACATAATTCATTTACATGATTCAACGGGGAGGTTTGGTAAACACTTTTACGAATGTACACATAGATTTCAGTGTGTGTGTGATATCAGGTTCTCTATTTTGCATAATGATCAGGTAGGACTATAGTGTATGAGCTTGGGATTATTTCCTATTTATTTGTGTTCTTTGTTGTCTCTGGGAAGTACTTAACATATTTAACATCTCCCTTCTAGGAGAATATCCCAACCTGTAGATATATCTAAAGTATTTGCCAATAAACCCTAGAAAACCGAACAAGGTTTACATCACCCGCTAACGGTTGTATATTGTCGGCAGCGGTGATAAGAGTACTCACGCCCATCGAAAAAAAGAAAGAAAAAAAAAACGCGGTACTGCCATCGTAGGCCAACCAAAACGGTTACACGCATTCAGGCTATTATATTCATACTATGGGTCTCTCAGCATAATTTTTTTCATTTGATTATTTATTCATTTATTCATTAATTTCAACAGAATCCTGGACGTCCTGAAAGGTCAATAGAGAGTATCCTCGGGATGAGATTCCCACAAATGTAATAAAATTAAATGACGGATTATACGTTGCAAATTTGAAACAACTGCGTTGGTCTCAAGAAGACGAAAATCACGAGCAACAGGAGACACAACATCTTCGATACAGAGTCATTTTTTTTTCTTCTTTTCTGGTCGACGTCTGCCAATTTTATTCAGCTGTGGGACAGATTAGCTGAACTCTCAATCATGGAAACCCTATTTCGGACTGAGTCCCACCTTTCAGATGAAAAAAAAAAAAATCAGCTGGCGTTGAGAAAAATATCAAATAAATAAAGACCTATAAATGTACGTGGCAGATTAGGATATTAGAAGTGTAATTTGTAAACTAAAACTCAGTAGCATTATAGAATATCTCTCTCTCCTTCTCTCTCTCTCTCTCTTTCTCTCTCTCTCTCTCTCTCTCTCTCTCTCTCTCTCTCTCTCTCTCTCTCTCTCTCTCTCTCTCTCTCTATCTATCTATCTATCTATCTATCTCTATCTATCTCTCTCTCGCCATACCATATCTATCTATCTCTCTTTCTTTCATGCCATATCAGAAAACATCCCACATACAAACATGTTTTGGCTCGGCAAGATGACAAAATGAAAGACGATAAAAAATGCAAAATTTTCCTTATTTTCTCCTCTGCCATTTTACTTGCCACCCCAATATTTAGAATATGCGTAAAAACATTCAAGTTTGAAAAAAGAACACGACACTTTTGCAAAACGTACCTTCAATTTTTCGAATAAAAACTAAATAGAATAGAAAAATAAAATTACGAACAAATTCGTTTAGTTATGAAGGGGGAAAAAACGAGTGTCTTCCTAACCTGTTCTCTACAAACACAACTATTTTTTTGCTATGACTCGAAAACTTCACAACCCCAAATGCGTCTACAACACGGGAAAGATATTCCTGTACGCCATCATCAATTCTCGTTTTTTCATACAATTATTAATTTATATACCAATCTCTTCGCATCCGAAGGGGCAAGGTAGGAATCAACAGAGATATGATATAAACATCTTCGCTACACACACACACACACACACACACACACACACACACACACACACACACACACACACACACACAGATAGAGAGAGAGAGAGAGAGAGAGAGAGAGAGAGAGAGAGAGAGAGAGAGAGAGAGAGAGAGAGAGAGAGAGAGAGAGAGAGAGAGAGAGAGAGAGAGAGAGAGAGGCGAAAATTAATAAATAGCTTGGCAACAAAGAGATTGTTAGAAAAAATGCAACCCGATAATTAGGTACTAGGTTAGGTTGGGTTAGATTAGGTCAAGTTAGGTTACGTTAGGTTAGGTTAGGTTGGGTTCGGTTAGGTCCGGTAATTTATGATATAAGAAAACGTAGAAGATGAGGATAATGAAGAAAAAGGAACAAAAGAAGGCGAAGATGACAAATAAGATGAAGACGACGACGAAGATGAGGATAATGTACAAAAAGAAAAAAAAAACGAGAAAGAAATAGAAGGGAAAGAAGATAAAGACAGAGACGAGAAAGAAGATGATACAAAAATACACAAAAAATAGGACAATGAAGAAGACAAAGAAGACGAAGAAAAAAAAAGAAACAAAGAGGAAGGTAAAGAACAAGAGCAAGAACAGAATTAAGACGAAGAAGAACAACAATAACAAGGAGAAGTACGAGAAAGAGAACGAGAACACAAAGAAGATTTCACAAAACGCAAGTATTCGCCCAAACCGCTTTTCCCACGCTGGTCGAGAGAGCTCACCACTACACCACGACATGCCTATGGAGAACGAGAAACTAATGAGAAACACGAACGTAAAGTCGGGAACGTAAGAGGTACAGCTGCACAGAGAACGTAAAGGGAATGTGAGAGATCATGTTACGCAAGGAGTACGGTGTGCGTACATGTATATACATATGTCATGTGCGCAGATATTTTTTCACTTAGATATACACACAATACATACATATACACACACGCACATACATATATACACACGTGTGAGTGTGTGTGTGTGTGTGTGTGTGTGTGTGTGTGTGTGTGTGTGTGTGTGTGTGTGTGTGTGTGTGTGTGTGTGTGTGTGTGTGTGTGTGTGTGTGTGTGTGTGTGTGTGTCTGTGTGTGTGTGTATGTGTGCGCGCGTGTATAGTTACCATCAGTAACTGAGACCGACTACCGGCATCTTGGATTTGAAGAAAGATCCATAATTATTTTTAGGCATATTAGTCCAATACATTTTAATGAATATGAATCGAGTTTAGGGGTGAGAGTGAGGGTAGAGTGAGGGTGTAAATGAGTCGATTTCACGTGCATGCACAGATAGCAATTTTCCGAGATCTATGCAATACATTAAAGCAGCCCGAAGGGATTTCTCCCCGTTTTCTCTTTTTTTGTGTGTGCATTAGGGGATGGAGAGAGTGAGGAGTCGCCGATTAAATGATCCAGCCTTACTATGGATGTGTGCTGTGTCTTGTTACACTGCTTCTGACCCAGTGCAGTGGGCGAGATGCAGGGATGACCCGTCATCCAGGAGAAGCCAAGATAAGAGAGGCCGAAGGGGTTGCATGAGAGTGGAATATGTGAGGATGGAATGGATGGGAGTGGATTTTATGTCTTTGTTTTTTGGCTACCTCCCTTGTAAGGGGGAAATAGCCATTGGTATATGGTATGTACTGTGGACAATGGACGATGACTTACTTTGTGGCTGGAATGTGGAAATTTATCTTGGAGGATTTTCTATACGAATGCAGTTTTTTATATAAAGAATTGCTTTAGTTATGATAATTACTATCATTACTGTCGCTACTACTACCATCATCTCCATCAACATCATCATCATATTATTATTATATCATTATCATTGTCATTATATCGTCATCATTGCTACTACTACTATTACTATTTTCAATGTTATTGTTATCACTGTTATTTTCATTATTAACTATGACAAGACCTCTTAGAAATAGGGAAGCTTCCTCTGTTACGTTGAGTCTGGCATTGACAGTACCACTAAAACTTTTTTTCTGCTAATTATCACAGTTCCTCTCCCCTTCTCCCTCATCCCTCACCCCCCTCTCCCCTCAATGGCGTCTTCGTTTATCGATCTACCAGCGCCTACACAAGACGCAAGAGGATAAGAGTGATTCTGTGAAGACTTGGTAGTTCGTTCTCCTGTGTCCACACA
>NC_134810.1:3844150-3849150 GCF_046742065.1 Oratosquilla oratoria | reverse complement strand
AATAAAAGTCACATTTGCATAAACAAAGAGCAACCCCTCTGATGGTAGTGTTTATCTACACTCACATATGTACTAATACCTTACAAATTAAGAAAGAAAAAATAAAAGAAATGGTAACATGAAATAAAATTAATAATGTTAAAATTATAACAATAACAACAGTAATTATAATAAGTATAATAATGATATTGATAATAATATTATAATAACAATAATATTAAAAACAATAATGATAATGATAATGTTAATAATGATAATAGTATAATAGCAATGATAATGATAATAATAAAATGATAATGATACATAATGATAGTAACAAAAATAAAATAAATAGCAATAAAAATGATAATAATAATAATAACAATAATAATAATAATAATAATAATAATAATAATAATAATAATAATAATAATAATAATAATAATAATAATAATAATAATAATAATAATAATAATAATAATAATAATAATAATAATAATGATAATAATAATAACAACAATAACAGAAATGATATTAATGGAATTAAAACAAAAACGTATGAATATATTTGAGGGTGGTTATATACTAGCCTTAAAAAATAAATAAATACTCCCACTAACATTCCAGGGACAGATTGAGTCATGATACACATGCAATGCCATGCATGTAACAAGGAGAAGAGAGAACTCGCCGTGTTTTGCAACAAAGAATGTAGTCATTCCGTGTAACAACGAATACAGTCACGTCCTGTGGACGACCTGTGGCCAGGAGGCCACCCCTGCTCGGCCCATTTGCATAAACTGGGCCACTCTCCTCCTCGTTGCAGAGGGAAGAAGAGGAGGAGGAAAAGGATGGTAAGGAGGAGGGGGAAAAGAAGTGAAAACATGAGAAGTTAAAGCCGGGGGAAGAGGAGGATAAAAAAAGGAGAAGGAGAAGGAGAAGGAGATGTAGGAAGAGGAGGAGGGGGAATTGAGGTAAAAAAGGTGGATGAGGAAGAAGCAGAGGAATGGTAGGAGGAGGAGGAAGAGGAGGAGGAGGAGGAAGAGGAGGAGGAGGAGGAGGAGGAGGAGGAGATGGAGGAAGATGAGCACAATACGCATAAAATAAGAAACACTACAACCCATTAATGTCAAAACAATTACTTAATGCCTAAGAATGCCAAAGTCGATTCATGTTTCTATTCAGGCTGTCGTTAGGCAATTTTATTCAGCTGAATGAAACGCTCCATTCAAATGAAACACTATAGAAGATGAGCACATGAAATAAGAAACACTACAACCCATTAATGTCAAAACAATTACTTAATGCCTAAGAATGCCAAAGTCGATTCATGTTTTTATTCAGGCTGTCGTTAGGCAATTTTATTCAGCTGAATGAAACGCTCCATTCAAATGAAACATTATATACTTTTGAATATTATCATAGACAATTTACCCTTTATTCTAGTTGCTGTCTTACCATTTCATTTAGCTACAACTTCCGGAAGTTAAAGGGCTAAGCAATCCCCAAAAAATTCTAATCTCGACAAGACAATTTGGATATTACAAATACCATCATACAGAACATGCACAAGCACATCTAAATCCTGATACAATACCCCAGTTTATACATACAACATCCCATCAATATTTCAAAATCTCCCCATTCCCAAAATCTGAATATGCATACATATAATGATAAATTACAACATAAGTAATAAATATTATAATAATAATATCACTCTAGTTTGTAATGTGTAAATAAAGCTTAATTACTCTAATTTACACACAAGACATCCTGACAATACAAAGAGCTTACTATTTCCATACTGCATATAAGAAATAAAAACACAGCTGGAGAATCTTTTTCTTTTTCTTGGTATAGACATAAACACACAAGCACTCAAGATCTGTGACCTCAAGGGCTTGAAGAGCCTATCGACACGTTTTACCAAATGGAATTCCGTTGTCTTCAGGCTCCTCACGTAGGACCTAACATGGCCTCGAGACCTCTTTTCCCCCACTCCCCCCCCCCCAAAAAAAAGGGGGAGGGAAGATAGAATATATTATTGAGAGGAAATTTCTAGGACAATTTCTAAGAAAGCTGCATGATATCTGAAACTCTTTTCTTCTCCAAAGATTTAAGAAATAGGAAAAATAGTCCTATGCTACCCTATGTTTCTATATATAAGATGCATATCTAAGTGCGCGCTCTCACACACACACACGCACACACACACACACACACACACACACACACACACACACACACACACACACACACACACACACACACACACACACACACACACACACACACACAAACACACACATCCACACAGGTATAGACTGTGCATAACACGATCGGTGTCAAGTCGCCAAGGGCTGAGCAGATGATCGCCTGTCCTTGTCGCGCAAGTATGCAGGTGAGAAACGGCACTCCACCCGGCACGACCAAGAGCGATTTTCACTGGATGCTGTTGAGTGGTCGACCGCCAATCAGATGGCAGAGATGCAATGGCGTCGTGTTGCTTGGCACAAGATGCGCACTATGCGCATCTTGTTATGTCTAGCCATTTGTACAATTATGTGACTTTCCTATTTGTATTCATCTATATGAATTTGTTTTCCCATATTCAAGAGAACTTTCACCATCACCCACCTACGCAATCACATCAGAAGCCTCAAGAAAAACACATGGGAGATCCTAGACACTAAAGAGAGGAGATTTGATATTTATTGAAATAGAAGCTAATTAGATCATCTTCATCCTAGATCCATACTAGACCAGGGAAAAGCGCTTCACCCGCATGACCGTATCAACTAGAGATAGGATATCCAAGGATGGTGATGTCAGGAGAGCATCCTGGAGGTCTGTCATCACTATCAGACAACCCTTCGAGAGTGGAGACCAAGGTGGAGATTCTGTGTGAACATCCGTGTGTACACGCGGCCTTGGAAACGTATGTACGTCCAGGCACAATGAGGTTGTTTATGGGTATAAATAGTGCTTACTCAAGTGTGTGTGTGTGTGTGTGTGTGTGTGTGTGTGTGTGTGTGTGTGTGTGTGTGTGTGTGTGTGTGTGTGTGTGTGTGTGTGTGTGTGTGTGTGTGTGTGTGTGTGTGTGTGTGTGTGTGTGTGTGTGTGTGTGTGTGTGTGTGTGTGTGTGTGTGTGAGAGAGGAGAGAGAGAGAGAGAGAGAGAGAGAGAGAGAGAGAGAGAGAGAGAGAGAGAGAGAGAGAGAGAGAGAGAGAGAGAGAGAGAGAGAGAGAGAGAGAGAGAGAAAGAGTCTCTGCGATGATGTTTTATGGGGAAAGTTGTAAGGTTAGCTCGGCAAGTATGGAGGAACGGTAAGTGGAGGGGCGTGGTTCTAGGGGGAGGACAGGGGCGGTATTTTGCAGGGAAGTTCACTCCAATGGAGATTCAGGGAATTAGGATGGACGGGGGGAGGGTCAGGAAAAGGAAAAGGAAAAGGGGGGAGGAGGAGGAAGATGAGGAGACGGACGAGGACTAGAAAGAGGAGGATGTAAAGGAGAATGTGGAAAAGGAGGAGGAGGAGGAGGAGGAGGAGGAGGAGGAGGAGGAGGAGGAGGAGGAGGAGGAGGAGGAGGAGGAGGAGGAGGAGGAAAAGGAGAAGGTGACGAAGGAAAAGGAGAAGGAAAAAACGGGAAGAATAAAAATGAAAAGTAGAAAGAATAGAAGAAGCAAAAAGTGAAGGAGGAGAGGGAGAAGAAGAAGAGCGAGAGTAAAGAGAAGTAGGAGCAAAAGAAAACGGATAACAAGAAAGAGGAGAAGAGGGAAGGAAGGAAGAAGGGAAGTAGAAGAATGAGGATGGAAAAACTGACAGAAGAAATGCATTTGAAAGGACCTTTTCGTCTATGCAATAGCAATATTCTCTCTCCCTCCTTCCTTCCTTCCTTTTTTCCTCTTCTCTTCCCTTATTCATTTATCCCTCCTCTCCTCCCCTCTTATCCATTCTTCGTCCCCTCCCCTGTTCTCTTTCTCTTCCCTCTCCTCTTTTTGTATTTACCTTTTTCCTCCACTCCTATTTATATTTCTTAATCTCTTCTCGCATCTTACTTCTTTTTTATCCACTTTACTCTCCTCTCCCCCCTTGTTCCTCGACTCCTCTCTCCTCTTTTTTCTTATCCTCCATTTCTGTTCAATTTGCATTTCCTCCTTTCTTCACTCTTCCTCTTCCAGACCCTTTACCTCTCACCGCTACTATACTTTGCCTTCTTCTTCTCTCTACTTACCCTAAATTACGACTTCTAGGAGACTTCTTATTTATTTTGTTATTTTTTTCCAGAACCACACTCAAATGTCACACAAAATAATATATGCGTCTCAGAGAACATACATTGTTGATTGCAGGTTGGGTGAATTCTATCACACTGAAGATTAATATTTGTCTTCATCTTACTTAGCTTGAGGTGCCAATGTAGTGTTGTGTGCTTACATACAGCTACTCTAGTGTATATATATATATATATATATATATATATATACATATATATATAATATAAGTATATATATACATATATATATATATATATACATATATATATATATATATATATGTGTGTGTGTGTGTGTGTGTATATATACATTATATGTATATATATACATACTGTATATATGTATATATATATTATATAATATATATATATATATATATATACATATATATGTTTATATATATATATATATATGTATATATATGTATATATTTACATATATATGTATATATATTATATGTATTATATATATATACATATATATATATATACATATATATATATATATATATATATATATATGTGTGTGTGTGTGTGTGTGTGTACATATTTGTATATCACAACTAACACCACAGTCGGACGAAAGAAAGAGTTACGTAAGCGAAATTATATATTTTGATTGCTGACTGCAGTCCTCTTCACTACTGAAGAGGATTGCAGTTAGCAATCAAAATATAGAGTTTCGCTTACATAACTCTTTCTTTCGTCTGACTGTCGTGTTAGTTGTGCTTTACAAAGGTGTTAC
>NC_134810.1:3834150-3836650 GCF_046742065.1 Oratosquilla oratoria | reverse complement strand
ATTTGCATAACAATGGCACAATGGCGTCCTTCTTCCCCCAGACCCCATCTAGGGGGCACGATAATTCTTGGGAAGGATATCAAATTGCGATTCTTAGTCTTCTGTGAATCAGGTAATTCTTCTTTTACGTCTTTTTTAAGACAATTTACCTTATCTATCTATTTACTTATTTGTTTATCTATATCCGAAGTATTTATTTATATATTCACTGGATTTATTCATTTCTTGATTTATATATTCTTTATTTGTCTATCTACCTATTCATCTACGACTCCACTTTAACCCCAAGGACAAAAGAAGCGCTAGTTAATGGCAACGAAATATGAATACCCATACTCCATCACAATACCAACTCCACCACCAAGGCACTCCCAACACTAACCAGACTCCCCAGCGGCCGCAGTCGGGCGAGCAGGTGGCAGAGCCCTAGGCAGCCTTCCACGTATGGGAGTCATAGAGAGGGACAGACACGTCCAATGCTAGGTTTATGGCAATCTAGAGAGGCCCGGATTGTCTAGTTTTTGTGGCTCTGTCTGCGAGTTCGAGTCTTTTATAGGTGTCTCGTTTTGCCCTGTTCGTTCGTTCTCGGGAATTGTATTTGGCTGCCGATCTTCCCGATTATATGTTTGTGTTTGTGTATTATATCTATGTATGAATGTATATGCACATGTGTATGTATGTATGTACGTATGTATGTATGTATGTATGTATGTATGTATGTATGTATGGAAAAGCATACCTGCGAAACTAGTCAGGAATAAACTCAATACTAAGACTCCTGTGTTTCCTACTCCACTTACGTCAACCTGTCAGAATGTCTCAACCTATGTATGTATATGTGTATGTATGTATGTATGTATGTATGTATGTACGTATGTATATATGTATGCATGTAAGTATATATTTATATACGCGCAATAAAAGCACTAGGAGCGTGTGTTCATAAATGAGTAAGTAACCACTAAGAAAAGTAAACTAACGAAGCAGAGTGCTTTCGTATAATTACATCTTCAGTGCAGATACAAAGAAGGAAGTATAAAATGAAGAAACAAGGTACAGAATATATGACTGAGTGAGACATAGTGAAGAGGGCATTCGGAGAGGTAGTGGAAGAAATACACGTGACGGACGTTTGAACCGTCCTGGTAACCAACAAGTATGGGACAACTGCTCATAAATTATATTACAATTTAGATAACTTTGAAATCTCATGAGAAATATAACTATCTCATTTGTACAAACCTTGATGGAGATTAACATTTATTCCCTTACTAGATTTGATCAAACTGATTTTAATTAAATTTCTTTCTGTTATATTGTTGTTGTATGTGATGACTTTAGCGTTATCCCAGTCAACTGGGTGGTTAAAATGGTTCATGTGGTTGAATATACCGCTAGATTGGTTTCTCTCTCTAACGTATTTCTCGTGTTGATTGATTCGTGTTTTGAGTGTTTTAGCAGTCTGGCCAACATAAAACTGATTACATGATTTACAAGGTATTTTGTACACACACCCTTTATCAATATTAACAGAATTATTTATGAACAATTGTCTTACAGTGTTCTTATTGTTAAAAATTACATTAATGTCGAATTTACGTAATACATTTGGAATGTAACATAACAGAAAGAAATTTAATTGAATGCAGTTTGATCAAATCTAGTAAGGTAATAAATGTTAATCCCAATCAAGGTTTGTACAAATTAGATAGTTATATTTCTCACGAGATTTCAAAATTATTTAAATTGTAATATAAATTATGAGCAGTTGTCCCATACTTGTTGGTTACCAGGACGGTTCAAACGTCCGTCACGTGTATTTCTTCCACTACCTCTCCGAATGCCCTCTTCACTATGTCTCACTCAGTCATATATTCTGTACCTTGTTTCTTCATTTTATAATTCCTTCTTTGTATCTGCACTGAAGATGCAATTATACAAAAGCGCTCTGCTTCGTTAGTTTACTTTTCCTAGTGGTTACTTTCTCATTTATATACGTATGTACAGGGTGGCCCAAAAATTATTGTGGGGTTATAATTTTAATAGCTTTTTCATTTTTGTATGTACAATTACGAAATTTTAACACAATATCAAAAAGATTACGAAAACTTATTTCCATGAAGTTACAAATAAGATAAAAAGTCATTCATGTATGAAAAATAATGTCTTTTAAATGTCGTCCATTTTCAGCCTCGCGCATCCGTGCCCTTTCCAAAACAAGCTCCATGACGGCTTCGAGGGTTTTCTGCTTCAATCTCCCTGATTTCCCTCCTGATGTTCTCCTTCAACTGTTCCAGGGTTTGAGGTTCATTGACATACACCTGGGGAACGCGATCGAGAACTTTCTACCCCCAGCGATTCAAAATAGGCCAGATTCGTGGTTCCAGTAGGACGCGGCAACTGCTCATACCGCAAGAGAGACAATGCAGTTGCTGAGGCAATGGATCTGCGAGCTGAAAATGGACGCCATTAAAAGGTCGTCATTTTTTCATACACAAAA
>NC_134810.1:3821650-3829150 GCF_046742065.1 Oratosquilla oratoria | reverse complement strand
GTAGTAGTAGTAGTAGTAGTAGTAGTAGTAGTAGTAGTAGTAGTAGTAGTAGTAGTAGTAGTAGAAGTGGTAGTAGTAGGAGCAGTAACAGCAGCAGCAGCAGTAGTAGTAGTTGTGTTAGTAGCAACACCTCAGATGAAGTATGAATGGATGTCAGCGCAAGAGGTTTCTGGACACGGGGACAACTGGCCTTCTTTGACATGCCAATATTTGATCCGAGGGCCCCCTGTTACAATAACCTAACTATTGAGGCGTCCCACTCACGGAACGAGAATGAGAAAATCAGGATGTACGAAGAGCGTAAACAAAATGTAGACAAGGGCTAATTCACTCCCATAACCTTTACGACTTCAGGTGGAACGTGTCCAAGGGCAAAGGCATTCTACGCTCGTCTGGCAGAGGTGATAGCAGAAAAAACAAAAACAACCAAAAAGCAGCATTGTATCGTGGATGAGATGTAGACTGTCATTCTCACTCTTAAGATCAGCCTTCGTATGCCTGAGAGGTACCAGGTCCCCACCGCCCAAATCAGCACAAGTACAAAACCTCGATCTTGGGCAAACTGTAGTAGATAGTCGGATGAATAAATTTCTGTATTATACTTCATTAAGATATATAAAAGGGTAGCCGACCACAGTTATTGGCGAGAGAGGGCCCAATGAACTGTGTCTGTGGAGACAGATCCTGACTGCTTTCACCACACAGTTCCACCAGGATGGATGTCGTTAAAAAAGTAGTAGTAGTAGTAGTAGTAGTAGTAGTAGTAGTAGTAGTAGTAGTAGTAGTAGTAGTAGTAGTAGTAGTAGTAGTAGTAATGGTAATAGTAGTATTAATAGTAGTAATGATAATATTAGTATTAATAGTAGTAATGGTAATAGTAGTAGTTGTGATAGAGGCGACCACAAGTGCCGTATATGTGGTGATGGATGTGGTAGTGGTGAATAAGTATAGTCAAGAATGAGGCTGTGATGATGCATCCTGCACTGGTTACTCATGGGGCAAGTGTTAGTGAATGACTTAGTGATGATGTTGTGAAGGATAAATGTGATGCAAATGTGGTAGATGATGATCTGTCAAAAGTGATGAATATGATTGTGAATGTGATGGTTATGAGTGTGGTGGTGGTGTTAGTGGTTGTAGTGGTAGTGCTGGCGGTGGTGATGGTGTGGAAAATAGAAGTTGCTGTAACGGTGGATTCACAATAATAATGACAAAGATAACACAATAGTAGTAAAGCGAGTGATAGTAGCAATACTAACGATACCAATGCGGTTGCAAGCGGTGGATACGGCGCCAAGTGAGTTAGATAGCCTAACCTAACCTAACCAGCAATGACACTATTAAAACTCGCAGTACTCCATGACTGAAGTAGTAATCGCCCTTCTTAAGCTTAAGGAAATACGCACTGGAGACTCAAATTACCCCGTATCGAGCATAACTATCCACCTCATCATTACATAATCACTATCCTCATCATAGTTTCAACATATCCTCATAATGTCTACCCTGAGTGTGCCACTTCCAGGGACACAAGGGTCATTCACTTTTCTATCCTCAAGCGCTCTTACTTAGCTCCTCACTGCCAGGTACTCTTACTTAGCTCCTCACTTCTTTCCTCATTCTTTTTCATGCTGCTTTCATTCCCCCGTCTCCCTCAACTCTTCATAAATCTACATGTACCCTTTTCCAATCTCACTCTTTAGCCAGTGCTGTTGCTTACCCTAAGAGACCTTTTCCTTAAGGATAGAAGCGGTGATAAATTATCGAAGATGGAATGAACAGAATCCCTAATTAAGCTTATTTCACTCATATTCACACGTACCTAATTCAGATTATCTCACTACTCTATGCGAACATTGCGTGAGATTTTTTTTACAATGCTTCATGTATCTTGGATAATAGTGATCATGTCTGGTCGATACAAAATATTTTTTTTAGAGAGATATACAGGATCTCTGGTTAATACGGAAATTACATGTCATGATTATCAATACTAAAAGCGTTGTCAGTACCGTAGTTGTCAGTATAGTAATCTTAATTTGCTTTATTTCCTTTTGGTTATTAACTCATTTCGTTATTAACTCATTCTCATAGTTAGCAGTCACGAGCTCCTTTCTTGAGTCACTAATCCAGTTGATCTTCACATGTGGTCCACAGACCTTTACTGGGTCAATAACGAGTTCCACAAGTAGTCCCTGATGCTTAACGATACTATTGGATGGTAAAGAACTGCAAAAAGCATGGGGTAAATGAAAAAATAGATTGGGAGTTTCAACAGTAATCACTCCTTCAATCCTTCCGCCCTTCTTATCCACAAACTCCCTCCCCCCACCGCAATTCCTTTACCTCCTATACAATTCCTTATTCCCAACACTAGGAACGCGTCGCTACTCCCACGTCAAAGCGTATTCGTGATCGGTAGGCACTGTGACTCATGCGGGCATTTCTAACACTAAGTATAATGGAAGAGTCTTAACTTGGTCCAGTTCACTTCAATTTAATTTAGTATTTCGTTCATCTGTTCCTTATACATGTACACTGATGGCGCAATCGGAAACGTGACGGTCTCGTATTTTTTTGTCACGGGTTCGAGTTTCGTACTTCTCTCCGATTCCCAGTAGTAACTATTACCTGACCTAACAGTTCCTAAAGCACGTAGGGCAAAAGTGACGCCTTCGGCCACAGGTGCGCGCCTCCTGGCGTAGTCTTCTTACCACCAACACAATCCAATCACACCTTGTGTCTTTTTGTTCCACTCCATGGAAAAAAAATATAATTTCCTCTATTTCCTCTCTGCCAAACAAAATTTTCCCATCATCCTCATCTTTGTCTTCCTCGCAAGGGAGAATGGTGTCATCGTATCGTTCTGTCCTCCCTACATTCCTTTCTCTCTTCTCCTACCTTCCTTACACATATTCGTTTCCACATTTTCCTTTCCTCACGTCTTTCCCCAATACTTTCACGCCGCGGTTTGACACATTCGTCTGACGTTAGCCAAAACAAAAAGAAAAGTAGTTCTCGATAATCAAAAAACCATGATGATAAATAAAATTGTCTGACGACAGGTAAAAATAGGGACTAAATACTATTCTCTTCTTCCGCTTTCATCACCTTTTTCTTCTTCCTGTAGCCTCCTCCTCCTCCTCCTCCTCCTCCTCCTCCTCCTCCTCCTCCTCCTCCTCCTCCTCCTCCTCCTCCTCCTATTTCTCCCTTTTAACTTCTTATCCTTCTCCCACTTCCTCCTTTCCTCTTTCCTCTTTCTTTCCTCTTCTGTTAAACCTCCTGTCCTCCTGCTTCTTATTTTCTCCTCTTCCTCCCTCTTCGTCTTCTGAATCTCTCCCTTCTTTTCTCCCTTTCACACATCCATTGGTCTCTTCACAATCCATTACCAGAACAATATACGAACACTCACCTCCTCTTCTAACCTCTCCTCTCCCTATCTTCTTCTCCTCTCCCCTGCACTCTCCTCCTCTCCTCTCCCCTCATTTACCTTACCCTCCTCTCCTCTCTCCTCTCCTCACCCCGTCACTCCTCTCCCCTCTTTTCATTTCCACCCCTCTCCTTTTCTTTTCTCTCCTCTCCCTTTTTTATTTTCCTTTCCTCTCTTCTCCTCTCTTCTTATCTCCTCTTCTCTCCCCCATTCAGTCTTTGGCCACTCTCCTCTCTCACTCTCTCCCTCATTCTAGATGGGAGCACCTTCACCCCCCTCATCCAATATTCCAACATCCTCCCCTCTCCCTCCTCCCTCTCCCTCCCCCAACACCTCAATTCCCTCGTCTGTTCCTCAAACAATGGAGGGTTGTGATGGTTCGATGATTATAGTGCTCAGCTCATGGGTTCAAATATGTCCCATTCGGCAATTTAATTCCATACTTGATTAAGTTTGTAATGCCTTTCGTGCCTGTTGGCCCTTTCTATATGGATGCCGGCAGGTGATTTTATTAATTTCCTTAAAGCACCACCACCCCATCCTCCTCCTCCTCTACCTACTTCTTTCCTTTCGCCAGGATATGATGTTTTATCGTCTCCTTTATCAGACTTTTCATTTTCCTGCCAAATCACGCCTTCATTCTCCCATAACACACACCGTGTCCTCCTACTCCTCCTTTTCCTCGTCCTCTTCCTTTAACTCCCTCCCTCATCTCTCTTTATCTTTTCCTTCAAAAGCGTTTCATTCGCATCCAATTTGCTCCAAATTGATTCTCCTTTCTATTCCTCTTCCTCCTCTTCTTCATCTTATTATTTTTCTTTTTTTCTTCTTCTTCCTCCTCCTCCTTCTCCTCAGCCTCTTCGTCATTATACTTTCCCTCCTCCCTCCCACCACACCTAATGTTCTTTTATATCCATTTTCTCTTTATCTCGTGAGTGACCTCTTTCTTACGTTTTCTATTTAAATTCTTTAATGAAACTCGACAGAGGGCACCCCACGAAGACTCCTTGGTACTGCAGTCGTATCTCTTACGAAGGAAGTTCTCGTGAAAAGACAGGATCTTCGTCTTCTTGATCTCTCCCTCTTCACTCCCCCATGCTCCCCTTACTATACATTTATATCTCATAACCTTCACTCTTTTTTCGTAGCTTTGTATTTTGCTCTCTTCACTCTCTATTCCTTTCAACCTCACGTAATTCCTTTTAGCTTCCTCTGCATTTTTGCTCTTTTTCTTTTCATTCTCTCAGTCCATTTCCTTCCCTCCCTCCCTCCCTCTCACTCTGTCTCTCTCTGTCTCTGTCTCTCTCTCTCTCTCTCTCTCTCTCTCTCTCTCTCTCTCTCTCTCTCTCTCTCTCTCTCTCTCTCTCTCTCTCTCTCTCTCTCTCTCTCTCTCTCTCTCTCTCTCTCTCTCTCTCTCTCTCTCTCTCTCTCTCTCTCTCTCTCTCTCTCTATCCTTTCACCCCTCGATAATATTTTCCTACTATTTTCATTATAATCGAGAATTTCGTTTTCCATTACCGTTGGTTTATGCTCTTGGTCTTCCTCGGCATCATTTGGCAAAGATGTGATGGGATTCTGCCGTGCAGGGAGGGAGGGAATGAGGGAGTGAGAGAGGTGGAGGGAGCGATGAAGGGGGAGGTAGGTACAGAAGGCAAGGGTGCACGTACGTTTGCATACGGAGAAAGGAACCCTCAATGCAAACACACACACACACACGCACACACGCACACGCACACACACACACACACACACACACACACACACACACACACACACACACACACACACACACACACACACGACTCGATGGCGCAGTTGGTAGAGTTCCCGGCTGCCACTACGGATGTCCGGGTTCGAATCCCACCCAGGGCTAAAATAATTTCAGTATCGTTGCGCTGTAAGTCGTTACTCCAACTCTCGTTGGCAGGGAGTTGTATGTGTGTGTGTGTGCGTGTAAGGTCACAGCATTACTCATAGATCGGTCATATATGAGCTCTAAACTCTCTTCGGGGGGGGGGAGCTGTCGATCACGAGTCTAACATATGATCCAAGACCATGGTGAATAACACACACACACACACACACACACACACACACACACACACACACACAAAGCCACACAAACACAAGAAAGACGTGCACATAAACTTACAAAATTAAACGTAAACACAGACATGCTTACATACAGTACAGAAACATGGATTATACACGGGCGCTTACATAAAAAAAAAACCGTACACAAACACGTACACACACATGTTCACATGTACAGGTGTACACAGAGTTCCAACCACATTAATTCGCGTTGGCACTCGAGCCTTTTCTTTCATCTTTTTTTCCAATTTTCTCACCTGATTTCCCCTCCATGGCTTCAGGCTCACTGTGGGACTCCGCTCTCCATATTTCGCTTTTTCTTTCTCCTCTGGCTTCCTCACCCTCCTCATCCTACTTCTACTTCTTCTATTCTTCGTTCTTCTCCTCCTATTCCTATTTCCACTCCCCCTACTCCTCCTCTCTCTAGATCTCCTCTCTTCCCTCTCCCTCGGCTTCCTTCTCTCCTCCTCTTCCTAATTGTCCTCTTCTTTCTCCTTCTTCTTCTTCTCCTCCTCCTAATCCATATTTCGTTTTTTCTTTCTCCTCTGGCTTCCTCACCCTCCTCATCCTACTTCTACTTCTTCTATTCTTCGTCCTTCTCCTTCTGTTCCTATTTCCACTCCTCCTACTCCTCTTTCTAAACCTCCTCTCTTCCCTCTCCCTCGGCTTCCTCCTCTTCCTAATTGTCCTCTTCTTTCTCCTTCTTCTCCTCCTCTTCTTAATTGTGCTACTGTTACTAATTCTACATCTCTTTTTTCTCCCTTTTCTTCCTATTTTTTCTTTTCCTCCTCTCTTTTTCTCCTTTTTCCTCCTCCTCTTTCTGCTTATCTTCTTTCTACCCTCTTCCTCTTTCTGTTAGTTATCTTCGTCGTCATATCCATTTTCCCATTCTACTCCTCATCCTACTCTTTATCTGATGCTCTTTATCCTCTTCCCCTTTCTCTCCTTCAGCTCTTCCTTCTCGTACTCCACCTATTTGTCCACCCCTTTTCTTCATCCTCCTCTACCTCCTTTTTCCTCTTGTCTTATACCTCTTCCTTCTTCGTCTCGAATTCATCTCCCCCCTTACCAACTTCGCTTTCTCTCTTTCTTCCCACTCCATCTTTTCAGCTTTTATTTTTCTCCTTCCTTTTGTCCCCTTCCCTCCTCCTCCGCCTCTCCCTTCCCCCTCCTCTCTTCTATTTTTTTTTGCTTTCCCTTCCTTTGTCGGTCTTCTTCTCTAAACCTATTCGCATAAAGACAATCTCCTCTCCGTCATTGTCTGCTCCTCCCCATCCTTCTCCTCTTTCTTCCTCCTCCTCTATATCTTTCTTTACTACATCCACATCCTTCTTCACCACAGCCCCATCACTCTCCTCTTCCTTCATAACGTCTTCATCTCTTTCCTCTTCCTCCTCCTCCTCCTTCTCCTCCTCCTCAATACCCATCTTTACCACATTCACATTCCTCTCCCCCTCTTCCTCAACCACATCTACATCCCTCTCCTCTCCTCTTCCTCTTCGTCATCCCCATCGTCTTCGTCATCGAGGTTACCTTTGAGGTCCTCACCAAACCTTGCAGTTTTGGTAGTCCTCCTTTTCCTCCTCCTCCTCCTCCTTTTTCTTCAAGGTCCAACTTTAAAATATACTTTCGATACTCGGATCCTCCATGTCTTCGTTCTACTCGTCCTCCACAATGATGGAGTCTTCCTTCCCTTTTTTTTTTTCTTTTCTTCTTCTTCTCCTCCTCTTCCTCATGATCTTCTTCTTCCTCCGATTCCTCCTCCTTCTCCCCTTTTTCGCCTCCAATTCCTCTCCCTCTTTTTCCTTCTTCTTCTCCTCCTTTTTCTCCTACTCCTCATCCTTTTAGTCTTCCTTTTCCTCCTCCTCCTCCTCCTCCTCCTACTTTTGGATTTCTACCTCCTCCTTCGGCAACTCTTACTTCTCCTCTGAGCATCTACCCGCCTCCCCCATCCTCTTCTTCCTGTTCCTCTTACT
>NC_134810.1:3809150-3814150 GCF_046742065.1 Oratosquilla oratoria | reverse complement strand
TGGTAATAATGAGGGATTGAGGAGAGGATACGTGACTTGATGGCATGTGAAATAAGCAAAAATATCGTACCACGGTATATGCATATCTAATAATAGAATAAGTGGAAGAAAGATGTAAAGATTAAAGGCTGAAGGCTAGCATTTAGTTAGAGTCGTAAGGTTTGAGAACAGAGTATGTAAACGGTAACAATGGAGCATTTGTGGAGAGGATGCGTGACTTGATGACACATACACACAAATACACATACAAACACATTCACTCACACACACACTTTCATACCTGACTTGAAACCATAAAACTGATAGAAAGAATGAGTACGCACATTGACCCTGGCTTAGCAGTAAGTTAGGCAGAAAAGCAATAAGAAAAAAATAATAATAAAGAGTAATGGAATAATAAATCAATAATAAAACCAATAAGGACTCCGCCCACAACAGCAATAAAAATAAACATAAACATTCGCATCTGTCCAAGAAACCACGGATCATTATGTCATATGACATGAAATCTTATTGCTTCTAAGCACGCAAGGGTCATCGTCAACTAATGGCGTATGAGACGTTCCGATTTACGACCTAAATACCTGAGTGATATTCCAACTTAGGGCCTAAATACCTGATTGATGTTTTGACTTACGACCTAAATCCTTCGTTGATGTTCCATATTACGACCTAAACATCTGAAGCTTGTTCCTACTTACGAGTAAAACCCCTTTTTGAGTTTCCGCCTTACGACCTAAACTTCTAGCGGATGTTCCGACTTACGACCTAAACACTTGACGGATGTTCTGACTTACGACCTAACAAATGTTCCAACTTACGACCTAAAACCCTTTTAGATGTTTCAAACTGCATCTTAAATCCCTTTTAGATGTTTCGGGTTACGTACTAATACGATGACGGGTATTCCAACTTACAAAAACTTTTCCAGATATTCATACTTACGAACTAGACCCACTCGCTACTGAGGGATTCACACACTACTAACAAAAATAATCTCGCTACAGGCACACAGAGAGAGCAAGTAATACCTCCTTCATCTGGACAGCCATTACGTGAACCTCGCCAATATCCGAACAGGACCTAAAATGTCTCATGAATCCAAACAGAACCCCTGGGCAGTTTGAACTGGAGTGAAGAAGTGGAGGCTAAGGTAGGTGGTAATATTTTACCTTGCGTATCCAAACACTCCTTAAACCCAAACGCCTTTATCATACTACTATTTACATAATATCTAACTCAAAACTAATTTGTTCTCCTGAACGAATGACCCAGCTTGATAACGTTAAACAAAAGGTTCACGGCACAAACGTTTATACGTCGCGTCAACATATGCAATATTCGTTCAAATTCGTATCGTGCAAGCGCCATTGCATTATTTTTGCAACATACACGTCACTCATTCTTAGCTGACGAGTATGAGAGTTCAATACACATTCCCCCTTAGAGCTTGACCTGGTTTTACGCATTTTTGAGTTCACAAATGTTTTGTTCATTCTGTTCGTTTATTCAACGGGTTTAAATATTTGAGTCTTTAATGCAGTCACCGTGCACGAATGTCTACTCGGCTGCATGCCTTCCCCTCTTACATCAACCTTCATTGCAACTGCCGACAAACGATTTCATTTAATTACGGGAAGAACCTTCCAGGAAGAAATATCTAAACCCCAGTGAAGTCTTTTGTTGTGTTTTACTTGTATATTCATTCTAGCTCCTGCCAGACAAATCTACTCAGTTGAAGGAAAGGGTGACAGCTCTTCACTTCTTTTGTTGTTGTTCCTCTTTTCGCTTTTTTTTTCTACAATTTTCTTCTCTTCCCTCTCTTCTCCTTTTTGTATTCCTCATTCTTTCCCTTGTTTTCATTACCACTCGCTTTTCTCTTCTCCTCTTTACTACCTTGTCTGCCCCGCCCTCTCTCTTCTCACGCCTTCTCCTCTCTTCCCCTCTCTCTCTGAACCCTTCTCTGCTCCTGTACCTTCCTCCTCGCCCTCCATCTTCCACGTTTTTCATCTCATTCTTCCATTTCTCTTTCTCATCAGTTCTTCTTTTCCTAAGAAATAATTACTGTAATAAATAGCTAATCGTGGATCTCCCCTCCCTTGCCCCTCGCCTCCTATCTTCCTCTCCCCTTTCTCTTTCAGTCCTCAGTCTTCATCCTCCTCTTATATCTCCTCTTCTACTCTTTACTCTCTACAATCTTGTTTCTTTTTTTGTTTAATCTTTATTCACCTATGATTTCTTCTTCATTTTTATAGTTCTTCTTTCAGGAAGCTATTCTCTCTCTCTCTCTCTCTCTCTCTCTCTCTCTCTCTCTCTCTTTCTATATATATATATATATATATATATATATCTCATTCCCCCCTCCCTCCTTTCTTCTCCCTCTCTTTCTAAATCTCTCTCTCTCTCTCTCTCTCCTATTATTTTTATTTTTTGCTTTATCCCACCTTTTCTTTCTTCTCCTTTTGATCCTCTAATCAAAAGTCAACCCATTTCCTTCTCTCCCCTTCTTTAATCCTTTCATACTTTCCCTTCTTTTCCCTCTCTGTACTTCTCTCTCCCACTCACCCTATCACGTATCATCAACTTTGTTCTCTTATCTTCTCTTTTAACTCTAATCATCCTCATTCCTTTTTTTCTTCTTCTGCTGATCCATTTACTCCTCTCCTCTCATCCGTCCCCACCTTACTCCACCTCTTCCTCCTCCTCCTCCTCCTTCCACTCCTCCTCCTCCTCCTCCTCCTCCTCCTATTCCTCTTCTTCCTCCTGTTTCTCCTTATCTTCCTCCTACTACTCCTTATCTTCCTCCACCTTCTTATCTTCCTCACGTCCTAGAGTATAGAACCCCTAGTAAATTAAAGTCCATCCCACCCAACGTTTATTCCATGGAGAAACGACCTGGGAAGTGCGGGATTCGAACACATGGAGCTCTCTGAGAGTGGCACGGCAATCAGTCCGAAGCAGCAGAGCAATGTCAACACCCGACAGCGCGCCACATCACTGAACTAGCAGCCAATGATGGCGAGACTCTCCGGCGCTTGTTTGGATTTAGTTCGCCAGCCAGGAAGCAAGTGGCCACGGCTGCAATGAAGCGGGAGAGGAAGTGGAGGAAGTGGAGGAAGTGGAGGAGGGGGAGGGAAGGGGTGGAAGGGAGGGGGTGGAAGGGAGAGGGTGAGGGGAAGGGAGGGGGGTGGAAGGGTGAGGGTGAGGGGAAGGGAGGGGGCGGAAGGGGGAAGGGAGGGGAAAGGGGGAAGGGGGAGGGTGAGGAGGGGAGGAGGAAGAGGAGGAGGAGGAGGAGCTGGATGAAGTGGAGGGGGAGCATGAGGAGGAAGAAGAAAAGAAGAGGAAAAGAAGAGTAGGGGGAAGAAGAGGAGGAGGAAGAGGATGATTTACAAGTGGGAAGTGTTGCCTGTCGTGACAATTGAAGTTCTGATGTTGGTGATGACGCATGTGGTGGATGTGATGCTTGCAGTGGTGACAGTAATGATGATGATAGTAATGTAGATAGTATGATAGTGTGATAATAAAGACGTTATCAACTTCATACGAGGTTATAAGGGCAATTGGTGATTTTAGAAAGCGTTTCCTAAAAAAAACTGAAGAAGACAGACAAAGGTGAGGAGTCTACGCTGAGTACCTGCGGCCGAAGCCAACACCTTTGCCCTAATACTTGCTTTGGATACTATTCAGGTAAGTAAGAGTACCTGCTTGGAATCGGAGGGGAATGCGGGATTCGAACCCACAACTAAGCGACTACAAGACCATAACGCTTCCGATTACAACTCCAGCGCACTAAGCAGACAGAGGACGTACAAAAAATTAAAATATAATGTTGCTTCAATTACGCCAGCGGTTCTATCCTTAGAGACAATATTGCGCCGGAGAGAGATTAGATAGGGCAGCAGGAAGAAAGGATGATAGTAGACAAAAGTAGTCACCATTATTCATCTATTCATTTACATGTCTATCTTTTTATTTATTAATCTATTTACTTATTTATTCATTTATTGATATATTTATTCATTTAATCTTATTTATCTATTTAACAGCTTATTAATTTACTTATTTAAGTGCAGACGAATCTCTAATCTTCAAACAAAATAAACTATTCAATAGAAACAACTCGAGACAAATTGAACATTCATTCATATTTTTATGAATAAGCTAAAACCAAAAAAACTAAATTCTTTACGAACGCTATCTAGGCCTACGTCGAGCTAAAAGATAAATATTATAAAAATGCTACGAATACTCTTAATGAACATCCTATGAAAACTTCAATGAAGCCTTAACGAAGATTCGATGAAACATCGGTTCGGGGCTCAATGTAGCGTTAATGAGGCTTCAGTGAAACGTCAACGAATCCTGATTTAAACGTTTCTGAAGCCACAATGAAACTAATATAGGAATTTCATGATTTTTGAGGGACATAAAAATCCAATTCTGATTCAGAATAAAGAATGAACATACATGTATACATATATATATATATATATATACATATATATATATATATATATATACAGTATATACATATATATATATATATATATATATATATATATATATATATATATATATATATATATATATATTCCTCTGAAGAAGCATAGAGCGAAACCGGTCAGGAATAAACTCAGTAACTCGGAACTAGACCCGTGACTTCTTTTTCCACCTTCATCAACTTGTCACAATGTACCAACATATATATATTATATGCACACAAAATACGGTACAATTAAAATGAAGATGGCAAACATTTGACCCCGCCAGCAGTAACCGGCGCTTCTATCCCTTGGGGTAGGATGGCGCTAAAGAGGTGGCACTTATACACGTGATAAAAGAGAGATTTTAGGAGAGTAATGGAAAAGAGGGATAATCGATTTTAAGAGTGATCATTATTTTTCTTCAATTGGATATTAGTTTCCAATCATGAGAAAAGGTAGCGTTTTTCTGTTCCATAAGGGTTTATTAGAGCTACTAAAGTATCGACTGTATTCAGT
>NC_134810.1:3802805-3808650 GCF_046742065.1 Oratosquilla oratoria | reverse complement strand
GACCTAAAACACTTAATCATTTCTCCCACTAACACGAAGAGGACATCTCATTACAGCATGTTAATGACGGATGAGGAGTGGGAACGAGGGGGGGGGAGAGGCGGAGAAAGGGGGAATAGGGATTGAAAGGGAATATGAAGAAGAGGGGATGTGGAAATTATCAAGTGACACGGTGAAATGAGTATTGACGAATGGAGGTGGAGGGGAGGTGGAGGGAGGAGGAGGGGAGATGGTAGAGATGGAACAGAGGGGAAACATGGAGAAAGAGGGGAAACATGGGAAAAGAGGGTAGACATGGGAAAAGAGGGGAAACATGGGAAAAGAGGGGAGACATGGGGAAAGAGGGGATACATGGGGAAAGAGGGGAGACATGGGGGAAAGAGGGGAAACATGGGGAAAGAGGGGAAAGAGGGAAAAGAGGGCTGGCAGAGAAAAGAGGGGAGACATGGGAAAAGAGGGGAAAGAGGGAAAAGAGGGCTGGTAGAGGAAAGAGGGGAGACAAGGGAAAGAGGGGAGATATGTGAGGGAGGGGATATAGTGGAATGAGGGGAGAGAGGGGACAGAGGGGAGAAAGAGAGAGAGGGGAGAGAAGGGAGAGAGGGGAAACGTACAAGATTCATCTTTCTTAGAATAGATCATTCCTGAAAATGTGGTCGAGAGAGCGAGAGAGAGAGAGAGAGAGAGAGAGAGAGAGAGAGAGAGAGAGAGAGAGAGAGAGAGAGAGAGAGAGAGAGAGAGAGAGAGAGAGAGAGAGAGAGAGAGAGAGAGAGAGAGAGAGAGAGAGAGAGAGAGAGAGAGAGAGAGAGAGAGAGAGAGAGAGAGAGAGAGAGAGAGAGAGAGAGAGAGAGAGAGAGAGAAAGCAATAAACTCAGGGAAAGAGGAGTCATCTATTTAGGAACAACAGAGGTCGTCGTCACTTCCGTCCTACGTGCCCGGACTTCCAGGCTAAACTGAATTCACCGGGAGATGTTGGGCTCGAACTCGGGCCTACGTCTTACGAAATTGTGATCAAAACCGAGCCGCCCCATTAATGTCTGCATTTCGTCACCAATAACTAGCGCTTCTATCCTCCGGAACAAAATGGTGGCGAAATGGTAAAGAAGAAATTCCAGAAGAAAAAGACTGGGTGAGGATCCTGCGTGAGGAGGCGCGTAGCTGCGGCCGAAGCCCTCATATTTGCCCGATGCGCTTGAACTGTTGGGGCAAATGACAGTGACTAGTGAGAAATCGGAAAGGTGTACGGGATTCGAGCCCACGACTAAGCGAATACGAGGCCACCATGTTTCCGATTATGCCACCAGCTAAATCCTATAAGTCAACGAACGGTGATATTCGCGTGGCAAGTGCTGTACCCTTCACCAAACAGGCAGGGGAAGAACCGCTGCCGAAGTGAGTCGACGACGGCAACGACGTCCGGCGGAGGCGGCGGCGGCGGCGAGTAATCCGCGGTCGGGTTTCATTCTCGTTGTTCACCGCCTATGTGTGGAGGGGGGTGAGATGGGAGAAGGAAGGGAGAGGAGGGAGGAGGGGGAGGAAGTGAAGGAGGGGGAAGATGGGGAGGAGGAGGCTGAAGAGAGAACGAGAGGGAGATGGGAATGTGGAAGATAAAGAGGAAAAAGGAAAGGAGGAAGAGTAGGAGGAAGAGGAAGAGGAGCATGGGGAGGTGGAGGAGGAGGAATAGAAGAGGGAGAAGAAGGACGAAGAGGAGGACAATGGGATTGGGAAGGGGAGGGGAGGGAAGGAGTAAGGGGAGAAGGAGGAGAAGGAGGAGGAAGAGGAGGAGGGGGAGGAGGAAGAGGAAGAAGGGGAGAAGGTAGATGAGGAGGAAGAGGAGGAGGAGGAGGAGGAGATTGAGCAAGAGGAGGAGGAGGTAGAGGAAGAGGAGGATGAAGAGTGGGAGAACGGGGATGGGGAGGGGAAGAAGATGGGTGGGGGGAGGAGGAGGAGGAGGAGTAAGAGAACGGGGAGGGGGATAAGACGGAGGAGGAATGTAAGACCGAGGAGAAAGACGAAGAAACCTAGAAGGGGAATAAGGGGAAATGATGAGAGGAAAGAGCTGGAGGAGGGAAAGGAAGAGGAGGGAGAGGAGGGGGAGGGAAAGAAGGGGAGTAAGAGGAGGAGGGGGAGAGCAGGGGGAAAGGTGGAGGAGAAACTGGGGGGAAGATGGTGGGTAGATACGGGGACAGTGTGGGAGAAAAGAGGAAAGAAGATACAGAAAAAGCGAGAGGAGACATGAAGGGAAGAAAGAAAGAAGGGAATAGAGACGAGTGAGAAGGAATGGGAAAGCAAAAACGAAGATAGATAAAAGAAAGAAGATAAAAGAAAAAAAGAAAATAATGAATACATAAAAAAGAATAAGAGAAAAAATCTTGCGACGCCATTATGGCAATTATTTTCATATAGATGATGCAATACTACCACGAAGGTAGGATGACCGCGTGGGGGTGGGGTTGGGGGTTGGGGGTGTATGTGTGGGAGACTAGGGGTAATAGGAAAAGATAAAGGGGAGAGAGAGAGAGAGAGAGAGAGAAAGGAGTATTTTTCTAGGAAGAGTTTATTATTGCGACGGCAGCATAATGTCTTTTCTCGTGAAGACTCCCGCCGTGGTCTTCGAAAGATCTGGTGAATAAAGAGCAAGTCAAGAGAAGGAAGTGGACACAGGGAGGAACAGGCGTAAGGGAGGCGAAGGGAGAAGTGTGGAGAAGTGTAGAGAAGGGTGGAAGAGGGTGGAGAAGGATGTAGAAAGGTAGAGAAGGGTGAAGAGTGAAGGGAGGCGAAGGGAGAAGTGTGGAGAAGTGTAGGGAAGGGTGGAAAAGGGTGGAGAAGTATGTAGAAAGATAGAGAAGGGTGAAGAGTGAAGGGAGGCTAAGGGAGAAATTTGGAGAAGTGTAGAGAAGGGTGAAAAAGGGTGGAGAAAGATGTAGAAAGGTAGAGAAGGGTGAAGAGTGAAGGGAGGTGAAGGGACGAGGGAGAAGGGAAAAAGGCGGAAGAGGTAAGAAAGCGGAAGGGAGAAGAGAGAAGGGCCATGGAAGAAGAGAGCAAAAAAGGACAGGGATTCTTTTTTTCATTTTTAGATTAATTTTTACGACAGGATGGTCACCCCTTATCCTCCTCCTCCTCCTCCTCCTCCTCCTCCTCCTCCTCCTCCTCCTCCTCCTCCTCCTCCTCCTCCTCCTCTTCATCATCATCTTTCACCTCCTCCTTCACTTCCTCCTCTTCCTCCACATCATCATCACCAGCATCCTTACTATCACCACCATTCTCCTCATCACCATCCTCATCCTTCTCATCCTTGTCACTATCATCATCATAATCATCGACGTCATCAACATTCTCATCCCCACCATCATCACCCTCACAAGCGACATGCTCACCACCTTCATCCGCATCGTTTTTATCCTCACCATCATCGTTGCTCTTGTTGTTATTACTCACCGTTGTTACCAAGAGGCCGCCTAGCCTGGGCACAAAAGCGCTCATGTCGAGGTCGGAAAGAATCATCTCTACTAGAGCGCCTGAAGCCAAAGAGAAGGAGGAGGAGGAGGAAGGGCAGGAGGAGGAGGAGGAGGAGGAGGAGGAGGAGGAGGAGGAGGAGGAGGAGGAGGGGAGGGGGAGTTGGAAAAGAGGGGTAGAGAAGGAGGAAGAGGGGGAGGGAGGGGAAGGGGGGTAAGAGTACGAGAAAAGAAGTCAGGGAGAATGGGGAGGAGATTTGGTGGTAGAGGGGAGGGATAAGGGAATGAGGGGATAAGAGGAAGGAACGGGGAGAGGAAGAGGAAGAGGGATGGGGAGAGGGGAGGGGAATAGAGGGATGGGGAGGGGAAAGGGGGAATGAGAGAGGGCTAGGGGGGAATGAGGAGTGAACATAAAAACATAAGAAAGAAGGAGACTGCAAAAGACCATAAGGCCTACACTAGGTAGTTCCATGTACATCACCACCTGTCATCCCCATCCATAAAGTTGTTTAACCATTTCTTAAAATAACTGGTAGTTTCAGTGCTCACTACTTGGTTACTAAGTCTATTCCATTCGTTGACCAACCTATTAGTAAACCAGTTCTTGCCTATTTCCCTCTTAAATCTAAATTTGTCCAGTTTAAAGCCATTACTGCGAGTCCTGCCCCGTTGTTTCAATATGATGACCATGTTTGTATCACCCTTGTTAAAGACTTTGATCCACTTGAATACCTTTATTAGATCACCCCGCACTCTGCGTCTTTCCACAGAGTGTAAGTACCTAAGCCTCCTTCGTGAGGCAAATTTCCGAGTCCATGTATCATTTTGGTCATTCTTCACTGTACTGATTCTAGTGAATTGATATCCATTCAATAGGATGGAGACCAAAACTGTACCGCATAGTCAGGGATGGGTCTAACTATCGCTATAGTTTAATAATTACCTCTGCACTTCTATTCGTTACCGTCCTAGCAATGGAACCTAATGCTCTGTTAGCTTTATTCCTGGCGCTAATGCACTGTTTCCCGATTTTAAAGTCCGAACTCACTAGAACTCCCAAGTCTCTCTCGCACTAAGTTTTCTCTAATAGCAAGTTATCTAAGCTGTATCTACTTTCGGGGTTGTGTAGCCCTACGTTTGACACTCTACACTTAGAGATATTGAAATTCATTTGCCATTTCACCGACCATGTGAACAATTTGTTAAGATCATCTAGCAGAATCTCTGCGTCGTCTCCTGACATAATTAGGCATCCTATTTTAGTGTCGTCCGTAAACTTACTAACATCACTATCTATACCATCGTCTAAGTCGTTTATATACATAATGAACAACAAGGTACCCAAGACCGAGTCCTGGGGAACCCCACTAGTAACATTGCCCCACCTGGCTTTTGCTCCATTTATGGTGACCCGCTGTTTTCTGTTACTGATCTAAGCTCTAACTCATTGTAAAACTTTTCCTCCTATGCCATGGACTTTGATTTTATTTAGTAGTCTCTGGTGTGGCACCTTGTCGAACGCTTTGCTAAAGTCAAGGTAAATCACATCGTAATTATCTTTGTTATCTGACGCCTTATATACTTTAGTGTAAAAGGATAGAAGATTAGTCACACATGACTTACCCTTGGAGAAACCATGCTGTGTCACGAATTAAATTATGTCTTTCGAGGTGTTCTCCGAGTCTATTTACTATAATTGATTCAAGCATTTTACCTATAACTGATGTCAAACTATTGGCCTCTAGTTGCATATAGACGATTTATCTCCTTTCTTAAAAACAGGAACAACGTTTGCCTGCCCCCAAGCAGTAGGCACAAAACCAATGTCTACCGATTTGTTAAATATTTCAGTTGACTGGTTGCAGATTTCAAATTTACACTCCTTAAGCACTCTCGAAAAAAATTCATCTGGACCCGGGGATCTTGTAGTTGTCTTTCAATCTGCTTGACTATTTCCACTTTACTAATGCTGGTATCAGACAGTCTACTTTCTTCATTCCCTCTGAAAATGGGTTTTCAGTCAGGTACCTTATCTAGCCTCTCATTAGTAAACACAGAGAGAAAATATTTCTTAAACTCCTCACTCATTTTTACCTCCAATTCTATCATGACATTTTCATCGTTTTTAATTGGGCCTATTCTTTCTTTATTTTTTGTTCTGTAGAGATGAAAGGAAAGAAGGTAGGTGAAGAAGGAAAGGAAGATGATGAGAAGTGATAGAGAAAGAAGGTGCGTAAGGTAAGGAGGATGAAATGGGGGAGAAAAGTAATATATATACATATATATATATATATATATATATATATATATATATATATCTATATATATATATATATATATATTAATATATATATATATATATATATATATATATATAATAACAATGAGGTGAT
>NC_134810.1:3787805-3790305 GCF_046742065.1 Oratosquilla oratoria | reverse complement strand
CTTGTATCTTAGCTTTCTGTAAGCATTCTGCCTGAAGAGGCCTACAGATAGTAGTCGAAATATACAGTTTCTCTTTATTTCCTTTATTATTTCCCCGATAATGGGTTTACAGTGAACAATATATACATATATATATATATATATATACATATACATAAATATATATATATATATATATATATATATATATATATATATGTCCATATGGATACGTGTATATAAATACATATATATATGTGTGTGTATACACATATATACATAAACATATGCATATATGTACATATATATATGCTCACACATACTACCTCACCCCCCATCCCCCTGCCCATTCCACCTCATGGATCACAACATCATCCATATACAACCATTCTCCATTCACCCCTGTCTTCTGTCCTCTCCCGTCCTTCCTCAACAGACATTCCCCTCTTCCCCGAAGCCACCTTCACCCCATCCATCCACCTCATCCTAGGACGTCCCCTAATGTTCACTCCCTCCACATCTGCCTTCCACACCTCTTTTACAAGTCTTTCTTCAATTATTCTTTCCATGTGTCCAAACCATTCTAATAATCTTTCATCAACCCTATATCCCAACTCCCTTTCCACCCCCGTTCTCCTCCTCACCTCCTCATTTCTCTCTATCTAGCCTAGTAACCCCCATCATACTTCTCAGACACCTCATCTCAAACATATTCAAAGTCCTTCTCTCTTCCTCTCTTATGTTCCATGTGTCTCCCCCATACAGTGCTGTTGGCACAATCACTCCTCCATACAGTCTCCTCTTAGCATCCATTCCCAAATGTCTATTCCTCATTACACTCTTTAATCCACCAAGGCATTTACTCATTTCTCTCAATCTACATTCTACCTCCACCTTCACTCCACCTTTTCCTGCCATATTTGTACCCAAATATCTAAAACTATCCACTTCCTCCAGTCGCTCTCCCTTAATGCTCACTTCCATTCTACTTTCACTTTCACCCCTTGTACATCTCATCACCTTACTTTTACCCACATTTATCTTTAACTTTCTTCTATTGCATACTCTCCTAAACTCTGTCACCAACTTCCTCAATCCCTCCTCCGATCCTGCCACAAGCGCACTGTCGTCCGCAAACAACAGCTGGCTCACCTCCCACTTTTCTCCATTTTCTTTAACCATCTCCAATCCCTGACCCACACCCTTGCATTTACCTCTCGCACTACCCCATACCCCGTCTGGGGTATTGGCTGCTTGTTATTGTGGCAAAGTAGCATGCAGTTGAAACTTTAGGGTCTATATGGGGCGCCCCTACGTACCAGAGTCACACATCATTTTGTCTATGATAGAGGAAAACTCTGTTCATAGAGAAATTATGACACTTTTATACTACGACTGTCCCTCCGTTATGCTGTCCCCCAACCTCTTGCTGCTGTCCTGTACCATTTCTCTGAGTATTCATTTTCTGTGGTGGGGGAATTCCCTGTGGTGGGGGGAAAAGAAATTTGCCACCAAGTATTTCCACTTGGATCGTAAGAGGCGAGAAGAAAGAGACGGGGAGTGGGACTAGGCATCCTTCTCCTTGTAGCCCCACAGGGGACATTCCTAAACGAAAAAGTAAATGCATAAGAGGGTCTGGGAGTTTTCCGACCAGCACCCTAAGGTTTGGGTCTTTTAATGTGCGTGGATGTGGTACAGATGAGAGTAAAAGGGAAGAGATAGGTAGTATGTTTGTGAGAAGAAAGATGGATGTGTTGGCTTTGAGTGAAACTAAGTTGAAAGGGAAGGGTGAGTGTAAGTTTGGGAGTGTAAGTGGGAGGTTATCAGGAGTGAAGAGAGGGCGAGGGAGGGAAGGGGTGGCTATTCTAGTAAGTGAAGAGATAGGTAAACGTGTAGCGGAGTGGAAGGAGGCTTCCTCAAGGATAATGTGGATGAAGGTGAGACTGGGGAAGGAGATGTGGGTCTTTGTAAGTGCATATTGGCCTGGCAGTGAGAAGAGTGTAGAAGAAAGGGAGGCCTTTTGGATAGATTTAAATGAGTGCATAGAGGTTTAGGGAGAAATGTCAATGTAATAGTACTGGGAGACCTTAATGCTAGGGTAGGAAATGGTCCAATTGATGGAGTGGTTGGGAAATGTGGAGTTCCAGGAAAGAATCGTAGTGGAGAGTTGATGGTAGAAATGTGTCTAGAAAGAGAGTTGATGATAGCAAATACACTGTTTCGGAAGAAAGTCAAGCATAAGTACACATGGGAGAGGGTGCTCGATGGAAGGGTGGTAGATAGAGCGTTGATGGATTATGTAATGGTAAATAGGATTATGATAGGAAGAGTTAAGGATGTACATGTGCTAAGGGGAGAGGGTGGGGGAATATCAGATCATTTTCTGGTGGAAGGTAAGTTGAGAGTGGAGGATAGATGGAGAAAGAGGAAAGGGACAAAAGGTAGGGAGGTTCTTAGAGTGAACTCTTTGAATGAAAAGGGAAAGGAGAAGGAGTACAAGAAGAATCTGAAGGAGGAGTGG
>NC_134810.1:3780305-3782805 GCF_046742065.1 Oratosquilla oratoria | reverse complement strand
ATATATATTATAAATTCCGATATCACCGTCACTGGTGATTCTATTCATATATATCTGTTAAAAACGACAGCAAAGGAATTATTAATTAATTTCTACGTGAGCTCTCAAGCTTGCGAAAAGTAGATTTCTGGTAGGGGGAGAGGGAGTAAATCAAATTTCCAAAACTCATAGGAAACACAAAAGTTATAATTAGCACAAAAATATATCACACAGTAAACAAAACACAAGAAATTATTACAAAAAATACAGAAAAAACAAAACAAATCTTATATCAAGACGTTTCGCAGATACTTCTGCATCCTGAGTTCAAGTAAAGAAAAAAGAAAATGGAGCATATTTTAAATGAAAAGAAAAGCACGGGGAGAAGTCACCGTGTAATACTGGGGGAGGTCACACGTATGACCACGGAACACTGGGAGAGATCACGGGTATGCGGAAACTGTACTTGGAGAGGTCACTCCCAAGTTCGGCGCCAATCTGCTTCTCAGTCTTTGAGAACGCCGTAAGGCAGGAGGTTCTTCCTTTTGGCGGGGAATAGAAGGCCTCTGTGGAGGAGACTCCGATTTCTTGGAGTCTTGGCCTCCACAGAGGCCTCCTATTCGGGTTCAAGACCCTTCTTCAGTAGCAATAGAGATATTCTATCTTTCTAGGATAATAATTAATCCGAAGAGTCTTACTAAAGTTCTAAGTTTTATATTAGAGTTTCTTACTTGCTAACCACTCAACGGGAGGTCACCCGGTATCTCGGGCAGTGACGAAATGTCACGTGCACTGGGAGAGCCTCCGGGTTCGTGTTGTGGAGGAATGTGGTATGCTTGTGGCTATAGCGTTTTGTCTTGTGTTAACACTGGTGGCGTTTTGTCTCATATTGGCGTTTGTGGTGATATGTCTCATGTTTGGATTTGCAACGGTTTGTCTCATGCTTGGGAGGGCTCTAAAATGGCCCATATACGATCAATTATATTGCGCAATTTCATTGTCAATACTCTGAATTGACAATTAAATTGACCGTGTATGGGCAATATATCGCCCATACATGGTCAATGTAACTGTCAATTCAGAGTATTGACAATGAAATTGCGCAATATAATTGATCTTGTATGGGCCGCTTAAGGTCGTTTGCTTGTTTATTTAGATTTGGACTTAACTCCTTAATATATAATGCTTCTAAAATTGGGAGCTGTCTATCGTCAGTACATAAATCCAAAATTTCCGTATTTTTCTATAGGTTCTCTCTTGATAGTGTTATGCCATGGGCTTCTCTTAAGTGATTTTTAGGGGCTTCAGATGTCAGGTGATATGAGAGGCGATAGGATAACCTCATTGTCGTCATGCCAATGTAGGTGGATGGGAGGGTTTCACAGTTCCCTCGTGTACATAAGAACCTATAAATGACATGGGATTTCTGAAGTTCCTTTTTCTCTTGTTGGGGCTCTTTCTAATAAGGAGGTGGCTAGTTTTCTTAGTTTTAAAATGAATATCTGTCAATCTATCTATATATATATATATAAATATATAAATATATATATGTATATATATATATATATATTTAAATATATATATATATATATGTATATATATATGTATATATATTACACATACACACACACACACACACACACACACACACATACACACACACATATATATATATATATATATGCATAATACATATATTATATATACATATAAAAGCATATATATATAGATATATGCATATATAAAAATATATAAATACATATATATATATATGTATATATACATATTATAAATATATATATATATATACATATATATATATATATATATATATATATATATATGTATCACTCACACACACACACACACACACACACACACACACACACACACACACACACACACACACACACACACAAACACACATATATATATATATATATATATATATATATATATATATGTGTATATATATACAAATATATATATATATATTATATATAAACATATATACATATTATATATATATATATATACATATATATATATATATATATATATATATATAAATGATTTGGATGATGGAGAACATAAACACAGGGGAAGGCACGGAACCCAAAACACACTAACGTTTCGTTCGCGTAGAACTTCTTCAGAGAGTGTACGGAAGACTGTAATTGAAGTTTATGTACTAAACTTAATTATCTTGTCGGATACTTGGGAAAGGTTGCTTTTCTGGCGTGTTATAGAATTTAAATACTAGTTTTTTTTTAGCTAAATTGATAAACCCTCCTCGATGGTTCGATGAATTCTTAGTTGAAATATATGCTGATTCTATAATTCTTCTAGTGAATTTATCAAAACCTTTATGCAGCACTTGAACTCCTCTTCAGTTTGGTAAATGATCAAATTTTTCCGCATTAGCTACTAAAGAATTAGATGTTCTATGTGCTTTTATGTCCTTTTTATGTTCATAAATTATTTTATCTAATCCCCTTGATGACTCGCCATAATATGCCAT
>NC_134810.1:3767805-3772805 GCF_046742065.1 Oratosquilla oratoria | reverse complement strand
GGAGGAGGAGAAGGAGGAGGAGGAGAAGGAGGAGGAGGAGAAGGAGGAGGAGGAGAAGGAGGAGGAGGAGACCCATGAGGAGAAAATGGAGGGATAGTGGGAGAAGGAAGAGGAGGAGGACAAGGAGACGGATGAGGAGACGTATGAGAAGAGGAGACAGGGGAAGTTGAGGAAGACATGGAAGACAAAGATGACGAGAGAACACAAGAGAAGCAGAAGACCCTGCAATTTACAAGCCTGGAAGGAGGGAATACCAAAGATCCCAAGTCTTTACCCGAAGGCTTTACTTCAGGTCTTCGCCCGCTGGAAGGCTCCGGAAGAGACCCTTGGATGGAAGACTCTGAAAGCCAAGAAGGACGAAGAGAATGCGGAAGTCTCGGGACTTCGGGTAAAAGAGGACCGTAGGCTCTCCAAGTTCTTATTGTCAAGGCCTTGGCTGACTTTCGAGAAATTGAATAAATAAATATACAAATACAAAATAAACAAGTAAATGAAAGATCAAATATAAGTAAATAGATATAGATAAGCATGTATAGATACACAAATAAGCACTAAAGTGAATTATCAATAATAAGAAAGAATTCAACTAGTCAATAAAATGTACAAGTAAATAAAAAATCACTTAATATAACAAAACAAAAATAATGACAATTCTTAATGTAGTCACTGTACAAGGTGAATAAATGATAATAATGAACATAAAATAAACAAATGATAAAGATAACATGAATTGTTTATCCTGAATAAACAAGTGAATTACGATGACACCGCACCTGGAGCACAACACACAAAATATAAGTATCTAAAATATTTATCTTAGAAAAAATACAATCAATATTACAAGCTATATCCTTCTAAAATATACCTCTGCCAGTACCATGATTCTCCCCGTACATCTTTACAGCTCACAACGGTATCGAAAGGGTATGGGACTTAGGTTATACACCTACGGACCAGAGTGACGCAGAATATTATCGATGATTGATATCCACAGAATGTTGATCACTTTTAATTTCTAGAACCCATTCTTTGTATCATCTTTCTCAAATCTTCACCTTTACCACCTCTGACTTCATCTCATCACCTGGAAACTGCCTCCGCGGATGAACCGATAAAGATAACATCATCTGACGCCAACGCCTGACCCATAAGATCAAAATCTGTAGATCTCGTGGCACATTGACACCTTGCCGCTCGCATAACTGGAGGCACCGTGGCCATGCGACCCACCCCCGTCGTGTCGCCGCAATGCTTCACCTCAGCGTATGGATGCTCATCTCGTCGCTGCTGAACCGGCCCCATAAATCTTTTCGCCTCACCAAGTGCTCGCTTCTGCTCCTGCATACCGGGATGAATTAATGCCCCCAGCTATTAAACCCTGAAAGCAAGAGAGCCCCCGCGCGTATGTACGTGCATGCATACGCGCGCGCGTGTGTGTATTATGTGCATGTATGCGTGTGTGCGTATTCACCTTGGTCTTTGGATCACGTGCTGGACTCGTGATCGACAGCTATTTCCCTCCCGGAAGAGAGCTCAGAGCCCGTATGACCGATCTATGGGTAATGCTGTGACCTTACACGCACACACACACACAACTCCCCCGCCAACAAGAGTTGGAATAACGACGCGAAGCGCAGCGACACTGAAATAATTTCAGCCCTGGGCAGGATTCGAACCCGGACCTCCGTAGTGACAGGGACTCTATCAACCACGCCACCGAGTCGTGTGTGTGTGTGTGTGTGTGTGTGTGTGTGTGTGTGTGTGTGTGTGTGTGTGTGTGTGTGTGTGTGTGTGTGTGTGTGTGTGTGTGTGTGTGTGTAGTACGCGAGTGTTTGACGCGCATGACTGTACGTAAGCAAACGCAGATGTGTAAAAACGATAACTACAACAAGGACAAGTCCCTCCACAACCACCAAAATCATCTTTTCCTATTTGCTTGACCCTCCGGCTTCATCACTCATTATTCATTCTCAATCTTCTATCCCAATTACCGCCCGCCCTCCCTCTTTCTCTTTTTCTCTCTCTCCCTCTCCCCTCTCTCTCTACCTCTCTCTCTCTCTCTCTCTCTCTCTTTCTCCCTTTCTCTTCTCTCATCCATCGTTGTGTTGACCCATCATGGTGAGGCCGTTGTGGCTTCAGCTATCGTCTTATCTAAGGATAGAAGCGCTGTTAAAATATAGTCCATCATAACAATGGGTTAAGTAAGACGCTCACAGTTACACCATGCCTTCATCTCATCACCATACCATCAAAATGTGTCCACAATTCCAACATATCTCGACCACCATATCACCATATTTTCACCTTATTTTACCATATTTTAACCCTTATTTCACTCTGTCTTCGTCCTTATTTCACATCATTTTCGTCATTATTTCACAATATCTTGATTAAAAAGAGACTTCCAATCACTATATTCTATCCACTATTTCTTTTTTCCTTGTCACTACTTTATATTTCGTCCTTTTAACACCAAATGTTGTGTCCTTACGTCGCTGCAGTTAAATACCCCCCTGGCGTCATCTCATTCACAAATAGACCATAGCACAAAATGGTCTCTCACCCCCTAACACAGATCCTGACCTATTTTACTCTCTCTTCCTCTCTCTCTCTCTCTCTCTCTCTCTCTCTCTCTCTCTCTCTCTCTCTCACACACACACACACACACACAGACACATGCACACACCTAATGCACCAAAAAATACATGTGTTACTGTATTATAGAAAAAAAACAGTTGTCCTTTTTTTGATGGTTACCGTGCTTTCTTTTCCCACTAAGTAGAAAACACTGATTTTAATGACACCCCTACGGACCCGAGGCACCCAACATTCTTTTATAATCACTTGACATAAGTCATCCTCCCTTCTGTCGCCCTTTTTATATTTCTTCTTTGCCTCTATGGCAACATCTCTCTGGAGTGATCTTGTCCGAAAGGATAGGATGGCAGGCCACCACCAAAGAATTACTGTCTTTCCACCTTATTTCTAGGCTCTTCTTTTATACTAACATATTTACACACGCACACATACATACGCACGCACACACACACACACACACACACACACACACACACACACACACACACACACACACACACACACACACACACACACACACACACACACACACGCTTCTGTTTCACATGTTGCAGTCCCCTCGCAATAAAGCAGTTCAATCGATTGTTGTGGATTAGGGAGCCCCATCCCTCACTCTCCGCTCCCCTTCCGCTCCCACTCTCCCCAGCAATCATCCCCCATCCAACCCGGCTGAGCACGGGAGCCTTGAGCTTTGGCTTCTTAGAGCCAAACCCACCAAAGGTTGCTGGGCATCGACCGAAACAATGTTGTCTTCGTCACGGATCAAACTCATGTCGAAAGCAAGAGGGGCATCCATGTACGTGGCTATACATGTTTGGTTTCATCAGGATGTTAATCTTGTTTGATAGATCGACATAGGCAAAACGCACACAATTTATTCATTTATTTTTTCTCCAAGCGCGCGCGCATACAAACTCAAACACACAAACAGATATACATATAAACACATGTGAATATACTGTATATTCGAATATATATAAGTATACACTTGTATATACATGTGCGCAAATGTACGGTGTGCGTATCTTTTCGTGCGTGCGTGTTTGTGTTTGCGTTTGTTTGCGTTTGTTTGTGTGTGTGTGTGTGTGTGTGTGTGTGTGTGTGTGTGTGTGTGTGTGTGTGTGTGTGTGTGTGTGTGTGTGTGTGTGTGTGTGTGTGCGCGTGTGTGTGTGGGTGTGTGGATGTGCGCGCGCGTGTGTGTGAATGTGATTCTCCACGGCCTTAAACCCCGTGTTGAACTCTCAATCGACAGCTGTTACCCTCCTGGATGAGAGCTCAGACCTCATATGTGGCCTGATCTATGGATAATAATGTAACCTTCTACACACATACACAAAACTCCTTGCCCCCCTGAGTTCGAGTGCCGGCTCACGGTGCAGTGATGCTGAAATACTTTCAGCTCTGGGCGGGACTCGAACTCAATTTCCTGAATTAGCCATTGAGAACGGTACCATTGCACAGTCTCGCTGTTGTGTACATATGTATGTTTGTATGTGTGATTAACCATGGTCTTGGACCACGTGTTGGACTCGTGATCGACAGCTATTTCCCTCCCGTAGGAGAGCTCAGACCTCGTATATGATCGATCTATGGGCACTGCTGTGACCTTACACGCATACATTGAATAAAGATGACAATATTGTAATCACCCAGGCAGACAAAGGCGGCGGAATGGTCATTTTAAACAAAATTGATTATCTTGAAAAAATGTCTGATCTGTTGAATGACGAGTCGACTTATGAAAGACAACCAGCCGGCAGTGCAGATAGGGAAACAATAAAATATAACGCGGAAGAGACAAAAATCCTACGATGATCATCCAGAGGTAAAAAGCTTCTAGGCTTACTAGAAGAGGCGCCATCCCACCCACCCCCCCAAAAAAAAAAATAATAATAATAAAATGTACGGTCTACCCAAAGTGCACAAGGTAGGAATCTCTATGAGACCCATAACATCTGGGATCGGGAGCGCTTCTCATAAACTAGCAAAATATTTAGCAAAACCCTTATCTAACACCATGGGTTTCATTAGTGGGACACACATAAGAAACTCATCCGACCTAATCCAAAGGCTTAAGACAATGAACGCATTTAACAAAAAATGAGCTAGTTTTGACGTAACAACCCTATTTACCAACGTCTCTATTGATAATGCATTGGATACACAAAAAAAAAAAAAAGGTAAATGATGTTAGTCCCAATAATCTGATTACTTCAAACTAATCTCAATGTGTGTTAAGTTTGGATACTTCATTTTTAACAACACCTAATTTAAACAAACAAAAGGCCTCATAATGGGAAGCCCATTGTCGGCTATTTTGGCCTGCCTATTTATGGAGGTATTGGAAACAAATGAATATATTAACATCATGGGAAGAGGTACTACTTGGGTAAGGTACGTAG
>NC_134810.1:3757805-3760305 GCF_046742065.1 Oratosquilla oratoria | reverse complement strand
CAAATGCTTGTCACAACCCATTCTCCGTCATCAACTTTCTCATTAGCAGGAACCCAGAATTATCTCATCACATCGTAGAAAAAGACAGCGAGAAAGAGAGAGAGGTGGGGGGAGGGAGGGAAAGAGAGCCCATCACGGTACTAATCATAGCATTCTTCTGTATCTCAAGAATACTATAAAAGAGGAAGTCAACACGTGATTCACTACAGAAAGGGAAAGTCGACTAGATAATAAAAAAGAGAGAGAGAGAGAGATAGAGAGAAAAATAGTGTCCACACGCACACAAGCGTCACACACACACACACACACACACACACACACACACACACACACACACACACACACACACACACACACACACACACACACACACACATACACACACACACACACACACACAACCCTTGTTATCTTCAGAAAATAAAATAGAAATAGAAATGTACCGTTCCACGTTCAGCGCACTAGACAAAGCGTTTTCTACCTCAAACACGCCACCAGTGATTTTTATTAGTAAGCACATCTTATCACTGCATCAGTGGCTTAAGCTATTATATTTTGTTTCGCTTTTATTCAGTTAAATTTTCCGTAGGCTAACCTTATTAGTTATACTATCTCGATCGACTTTTTTTACTTGTTTTTACTGGAACGATATTTGTCAAGTTGATAGTTTTTGTTTATATTTAGACCAAAATATTCAGTTAAGTTTAGAGGAACCTCTGTGCAGTCTAAGCAATCCCATACTATCTCGATTACTTCCCTAATTTAAACTGTGGGTAGATTGTGGATGATTTTACCAACCATCTGTCGTCCTATTTCCCTAGCCGACTAGAACAGACTATTATCAGCTAGAATGTAGAACAAAAGCAACAATATCCAAGTCTCTCTCTCTTTTAGTGAAGCAGATTACCTCATC
Source organism: Oratosquilla oratoria (assembly GCF_046742065.1). Lineage (NCBI taxonomy): Eukaryota > Metazoa > Arthropoda > Malacostraca > Stomatopoda > Squillidae > Oratosquilla > Oratosquilla oratoria. Next base: position 3,759,392 of record NC_134810.1, on the reverse strand, counting down.
TCCAAACGCAGGCAACCACAAATTCAAGCTCTGCCTTAAAGCAAACCAACACTGTTTGCTACACACCTTGATAAGCAAACAAACGCTACTTGGTGCGCCTGTTACTTTTGGCAAACAAGACTTGTTTATCTAGCGAGGGAACGATAACCGCCGCTCACACTGGGTTCGAAATTTGACCCTCAAGGCTCAGGCACTCTATTTTTAATGAACATAACGAACTTTAACGTTTTTTTTTTCTTAATGGACGTTACGATTTTTTTTTTCTTCAAAATTCCTTTTGTTTATCTAGCGAGGGAACGATAGCCACAACTCACACTGGGTTCGAAATTTGACCCTCAATGCTCAAACACTCTATTTTTTAATGAACATAACGAACTTTGACGATTTATATATATTATATATATATATATATATATATATATATTTACGGACGTTACGATTTTTTTTTTTTTTTTCAAAATTTCAAAATTTCTCTAGTCATCACCAAGCGGTTCAAAGACTCAAACACTGTACCCTTTAAATGAATATAACGAACTTTGATGTTCTTTTGAATTTTAGAATTATTTTAAGCCATCACCAAACAATTTCAATGTTCAGCCACATTATTTTTTAACAGAAATAACGAACTTTGTTTCCAATTTTCAAGGTCTCTCAAGTCATCACCAAATAGTTCTAAGGCTCATCCACTCTATTCTTTTAACTGATATAACGAGCTTTAACTTTTTTTTCGACAATTCAAAATATTTCTATTTATCATCAAACGGTTCTAAGGTTCAGCCGCTCTGCTCTTTAACGGGCATAATAAACTTCAACTTTATTTTCAATTTCTCAAACTCTTTCAAGTCATCATTGAGAGGATCCAAAGGTCAGCCAATACCTATCACACTATATTCTTTAACGGACTTTATGAATTTCAAAGTCAAATGGTTAAACCAATCTCAATATAAACCCAACACTTTGAGGAGCAGGACGTACTTCTAGAATTGTATCTAATCTTGATAGAACTCTCCAGTCAGTTCTTGGGTGTACCTTGTTGGTTTAAGCATTTCGTGGGCAATCACTAACGCTTCTATCCTTGTAGTCAATATCAGACTAGAGAGTTGGAGCCATAGAGGAGGTGTTTAAGGTGAGGTCTAAGGAGGGTAGCAGAACGGAAGGGTCCTAGAACTTATGAATGATTACCACCTTAGTGGAGAATATTCTCTAATCATTAAGAAATACTGCGAGAGTCCGGTCCATACCTTAGTGGAGAATATTCTCTAATCATTAAGAAATACTGCACGAGTCCGGTCCATACCTTGGTGGAGAATATTCTCTAATCATTAAGAAATACTGCGAGAGTCCGGTCCACACCTTAGTGGAGAATATTCTCTAATCATTAAGAAATACTGCGCGAGTCCGGTCCATACCTTGGTGGAGAATATTCTCTAATCATTAAGAAATACTGCGAGAGTCCGGTCCATACCTTGGTGGAGAATATTCTCTAATCATTAAGAAATACTGCGCGAGTCCGGTCCATACCTTAGTGGAGAATATTCTCTAATCATTAAGAAATACTGCACGAGTCCGGTCCATACCTTGGTGGAG
>NC_134810.1:3750305-3752805 GCF_046742065.1 Oratosquilla oratoria | reverse complement strand
AGATAAAGATGATTGGTAATTATATCTATACCTAAATTGAATAAACCTAACAATACAGAACTAAATGTGTGCATTTACCATTACATCTCAAACTTATGCATATCCTTATACATATGAGGTATGTGTTTCAGTATATCTCCTCTCCACTCATTTAACATAAACTAAAAGCACCATTAATCGATTTACATTCCACATACGTATTCACATTACATATCCTTCATATAGCCTCCTAACCAGGCTCTGCTTCTACAAACGCTGGGGTCTATTGGATCCTTGCTAATCTCTTCAAAAAATATCTATCATTACAAGTTCTATTACTACAAACCTTCAATATCCATTGCTACTCCTCCTCTGTGTGTTTTATAATTATATAGCCCCGTATTACTTCTCCCATTTTATATTCTCCCAACCATTTTATCCCCACAAAGGACTTATACGTCCATTTCAAGCCACACGCAGAAGAAGAGAGAGGGGAACAATCGTTCTTTTTCCATTACGACGACAGTTCCAATAATGTTCCAACTCCCCCTCGCGTACATCGTCAATATCGTAAAATACAAATCATACATTGATCATACACCAAAAGCAATTACAATAAGTATTTCCATGAATTCTTACATTACTAGAGCACCATAATTTCACAAACATAAACATATCTTCAGATACATTTAAAATTTGAAACACTTCGATTTCGGAGCGCGATTCTGCGCCTGTATGTAAACAGAAATGGCGATCAGCCTACAGAAATTAGAGAACGTAATAAACACCAGGGGTGACTATGGTAACAATATATACATATATGTATATATAAATTTATACATATATATACATATATATACGTATATATATATATATATATATATATATACGTATATATGTGTATATATATATATACGTATGTGTATATATATACATATATATATATATATATATATAATTATGTATATACATATATATACATATACGTATATAAGTATACATATACGTATATATATATATATATATATATATATATACAGACATTATATATATATACATATATATATACATATATATAAATATACATATATACATATATATATTATATATATATACATATGTATACATATATATATCCATATACATATATATATATATACATATATATATACATATGTATATATACATACATACATATATATATATATACATATATATACATATATACATATATATATACATATATATATACATATACATATACATATATATATATACATATACATGTATATATACATATATATATATATATATATATATATATATATATACACATATGAATAAGAATACATTTTTTTATTGTGGAGAAAAAAAACGAGGAAATAGTAGAATTTATTGCTGACGTTTCGATCTCAAAGTCTCTTTATCAAAGCTTACAATATTTAAAAAAAATTTGAACTATAAAAGTGAGTGCCCGACAAATTATAAAACCAGTGTGATTAGAGCGTATGTCCGTAGGGCTATCAAAGTTTGTTCTTCTTGGCAGGCCCTGCATATAGAACTGCAGCACATTCGCCAGATTCTGGTAGATAATGGTTTCCCTAACAGTGAATTTGATGCAATTTGTAATAAAATGATGTATGACCACCTCCCCCCAGACACCCTCTAATCCCCAGTTCATTAACATCTACTATCATAACATCTTCACCAAGGGTTACAAAAAAGATGAGAAAATTTTTAAAGATATCATCACTAAAAACTGCCACCCAGTTTCTAAAGAGAAGGAAATCCGCGTGGTTGTATTCTACTCCAACCCAAAAACTAGCTAATTGGTAATAACTAACAACTTGAATTGTAATATTGAGACCATGTCTAAAACCAACATTGTGTACGAATTTAAATGTTTTACCGGGGACTGTGTAACCTGGCAATTCATCATATATTGGTCATAGTAGATGTAGTCTCAGTAGGAGGATATCAATGCACTTGCAAAATGGGGCTATTAAACATCACTTATTGAAATATCATAACCAAACAGGTACCCGTGAATGCCTAGTTAAGAACACCAGGATTATAGCAAGCAATAGGGATGCACATAAACTTAAGCTTTTAGAAGCTATGTTTAAAAGGGAATATAGCCCTATAATAAATATCCAAAGCAACATGCTTTCCGTCATTGGTTTGTTTAACAATGCAGTGAAGCCACCACCACTTGTGACCACACCCTATGTCAATACGCCCCAACCCCCCTCCACCTCCTCCCACCCACTCCATCCATCCTCCCCCCAACCGACCTCGCAACCCCCTAACCTCCCAACCCCCTCCTCGACCCTCTCCTTCCCGTCATAATGAGAAGTCAACCCCTCCCACTAACCCTTCCCCCACTACCCCTTCCACCACCCAAGCCGGCTAGGTTCGTATATATAAGTCTCCAACCAACGATTTCCTTCATTTCTTTGGACCTTTAATTTTTGTAAGTAGTGGTCCCCAACATGTATCAAGATAGGATTTGAATTATTGC
>NC_134810.1:3742805-3745305 GCF_046742065.1 Oratosquilla oratoria | reverse complement strand
GTGACGTCGATCTACGTTGATCGTGACGTCCAGCTACGGCGATCGTGACGTCGGTCTGCGTTGAGCGTAACATCCAGCTAAGGCGATCATGACGTCGATCTGCCATGATTAGTGACGTCGATTTGCGATGATCGTGACGCTGATGCAGGGCCGGACTCACGTTCATGCATCGATTTGCACCTACAAGCATATTTGTGGGGTACAAGTACACCACATTTGTATGTGTGCGTGTGTGCACACTTAGTTTATCTAAACACATTTATATAGATTATGTAACCAATCCATATATAAATCTTTCTATCCACAGGAAGCCAGGAATTTAATTAAATGCATACTAATTCTGTCAGTGTTATTTAAAAAAAAAATTGATAGGATTTGAAGAAAAATGATGTCCATTTCGCAAGAAGACTACAAGTACAACCATGTGCCCATCATTGCTCTCTATTGTCGGCAACTGATACAGTATCGCCGCGCTTCGAGTCGTTACTCCAACTCTCGTGGGCGGGGAGTTGGGTGTGTGTGTGCGTGTAGGGTCACAGCATTTACCCATAGATCGGTTATACGAGCTCTGAGCTCTCTTCCGTGAGGGAAAATAGCTGTCGATCACGGGTCCAACACGTGATCCAAAGACCATGGTGAAGATACATAAGGTGTCCTATGAGTAAATAGTAGCAAGAGTATTCGTAAATATATTCATAATGAGCGAGTATATTTTGCATACCCTGCATATATTTTTCTACGTATATGAAGATACATATGTATCTCTATATGTATGGGAAAACATACACGCACACGTACGCACACACAGAGTATCCAAATAATGTGCTTATTTTTCGCAAACAATTTTGTGAGCACTCTTGTACTTTTTTGACACCCTGTACAAAGAGAATGGACCTGGTTGATGAGAGAATTGAAAAAGGACGACGATTTCCATGCTCCTCCATTAAGATTTTCTCGGAAACTGCTCGAAATACATAATCGACTTCTAAACTGGAGACTTGGAGACCCGTTGTGTCCTCTCACAATCACGTCGACGGGGAACATGAGACTAGTATTACTTTTTTCTTTTCAGTTAATTACTCTGTTAGCTGTCTCTTGAACGTTCTTCTGACGGGTGCATTTTTGGGTATTATTGATATTTATTACAAGTGAGGGCTTCTGTGGTGATTTATTTGTTCACATATTTTATGTAGTCACAAGTTTTGACATAACGGTACACAGAGTTCAGCAGCACATGTTTTCACACACACACACACACACACACACACACACACACACACACACACACACACACACACACACACACACACACACACACACACACACAACCTCGTGGTGCTGTGGTTAGAGTTCTCGCCTGTCACTACGGCGGTCCGGGTTCGACTCCCGCCCAGAACTGAAATAATTTCAGTATCGCTGCGCTGCGGGGTATTACTCCAGCTCTCGTGGGCGGGGAGTTGGGTGTGTGTGTGTGTGCGTGTAAGGTCACAGTTTTACCCAAAGATCGGTCATACGAGCTCGGAGTTCTCATCCGGGAGGTTAATAACTGTCGATCACGAGTCCAACACGTGATCAAAGACCAAGGTGAATCACACACACACACACACACACACACACACACACACACACACACACAAGTACACATACTCAAACACCATGCATGGGTTAGAAACTTATACATACGCCTTTACAGAGTACGAGTATATATCCGAGACGCCTACGAAATCTTACACATTCATATAAACAGATGACCTGTGTACTCACTACTTCAATCTGGTGTCTATTGTATAAGTCTTGATCAAACTAGACCAAACGCGCATGATTTCATGCAGTTTACAATTACTGTTAAAATTTGTACCTTTGACCTAATGATAGCGTTGGCAAACATAGCCCATTTTCCGGGTTTAGTGAAATTAATCTTAACTTAAATTGACTATTTTTGGTTAGTAATAATAATTTACAGCATAAGTCCATATCGTAGAAATATACTCTGTACAATAAATATTTGAACACCAATGCCACCCACTGGTTTTTGTCTAAGTAAAATTAACCTGATTTATCAATAATAGCTTATTAACGGGTTAATAATGTGCACAATAGATTTATATAGTATATACATTGTATATATTTCAGGCTACTTACTGGTTTAGTCCAAATAAACTTGACATGAAATTACTACTATTGTTTAGTAAAGGATTAACAAAGTCCAGTAAAAGTTTATATTGTATAAAAGCGTAGATTGTATAAATCTCAGGTAACACAACAGGCACTTGAATACAAGGGATATCTACTAGTGTCTTCATATGACCTTTGTACGCGAGACAGTGCCGTCATTGTCCTAGAGTGCTAAAACAAAGGACAGGGGAGCCTTGGCAATGTCTCCTTTAATACAGAGAAAACGTAGCCTACACTCAACAAGAACCTATCTCCTATATTTGTCGGAACGAAACGGCTGAAGAGACAAAAGAATTTCGTAGTGAATTTGCCGCTTTTTTCTTCG
>NC_134810.1:3730305-3737805 GCF_046742065.1 Oratosquilla oratoria | reverse complement strand
TGGGTTCGAATCCTGCATGCAACTGTCATAAAATTATCGGATTGATGTCGCTGCTATTAGCGAATTTCTCTCATAGTTACAATGGCGATAAGCGGGAAAGGGATTCGTTCCGGTCCTTACCTCTTACCACTGATGAGCTTGGTCCTTGAGTAAAACAGGAATTGGGGTCGCGAATTAAGTGATCATCCTATACTCGGGAATCAGTTCGATTCCAGGTTTCAAGGCTCTGCGAAGGTGATCTACGGGTGGCTGAGAGCAGTGGGTTCGAATCCTGCGTGCAACTGTCATAGAAATTATCGGATATATATATATATATATATGTATATATATATATATTATATATATATAAATTACATGGTTTAACCGCAGGCTAGAACTTTGTAGGGTGGTTCAAGTTCTCCGGTGGTAGGTATCAAATCAGCATCCTCTCGACCATCGCAATAAGTAATGACGCCCTAACCAGCTCAGGCAGCGAGCTTCCATATATATATATATATATATATATATATATATATATATATATATAATATATATATATATATATATATAATATATATATATATATATATATATAATATATATATAGTATCAGTAGTAGTATTATGTAGGAACATTAGTAGCATTATGTAGCAGCAGCAGTAGTAGTTGTACTAGTAGCATGTGGTAATAGTATGTAATAGTATGAAGAAAATAAAATACAAATATGAAAGGCGGGTTTAGTGATGATGACATGGAGGCTTCAAAGTCACAAAATATAGGTTTAAGAGACACGAGAGGTTGTTTTTATGTCGTTGTCGATAACCGGATCCTCTTTCCTTGATGATACTTACTCCACCGAAGAGGTGTAGTCATACATGTGGTTAAGGAGAATTTCAAGGACAACTGAATGGAAGAAGAGTAGAAATTATAAGTGATTAACATTGCTTTTTGAGTGAAGATGAGTCTCGTATCACAAAAGAACACTGTGTGTCTCTGGTCCATAGGGTGCGTAACTTGTGTCCCTGAAATAGTGACCTCAAAATTTTTTATAGTCAAAACCCTATTACATCACGAAAACCATTTTGGGTTGGCTCATGAAGGGGACTTCAGGGACAAGAGAAAATGTTTCAGGGCCACGAGATGCATGTTTCAGGGCAAGGAAGATTTCATGGACAAGTAAGAGAGGATCCAGGGGCAGGGAAAGGCGTTTCAGGGTCTTTAGACGGACCTTTCCGGGTCGTTTTATAGAGGCTTTACAAGAAGTAGGGTTCAGTGTGTATATATAGAGAATTCAGGGAAACTAGAGGATTCAAGGTCACTAGATGGACAATTCAGGGGCATGAGATTTCTAGAGCTAGAGAAGTGTTTCAGGGCCACAAAAGGGAAATTTCAGGTCAACCAAATGGAGGTTTTGGGGTCACAAAAGAAAAAATCTTAGGGTCGAGAAAGGGAAATCCAGATCGAAGAATCACCAATGAGCCAAATGAAATCTTCTTACCTCGGCCAGAACAAAATACATCAAACGTTCAACCATGCTAAGGTTGACCTTTAAACGCCTGGAAGGAAAAAGGCTACCCCACCCCGCCTCAGCTGAATAAAATTGAATGGTGGTAACCAAAATACAAACACATAAAGAACGTCTCCAGTCTCCCGAAGAGCCGAGGTTGAGCACAACGGCAGAGTCTGCGACAGGGAAGGTTCAAGTACATGGCAAAGTCTAGTCTCAAGCCATGAATGTTTCATGAGGCGAGATTTGTTTATGGAAATAACGAGGTGAAATTTTCACGCCACTACGGTAGGGCGACGGTGGAACTCGCCTCTGGAGGGGAGAGAATCCTCCCAAGGCGTGTCTGGAGAACCCGCCTGAAGTAACTGGAAAGAGGAGTGGAGCTCCTCGATTAAGTATGTAATGTTAAAGGTCCCAGGAGAGTAAGAAATTGCTAGCTCCAAGGATTCGTCTTAGAATCTCCCAGAAGACGTTTCTGGAAATACCAGAATAAGTCTGGAACGGCCTCCCGCCCCCCCCAAAAAAAGGAAAAAAAGGGGGGGGGGTCTCAAGGAAGGATAAGATTAGAAGATTCCCAAGAGAGCACGAGATTGCTAAGTTCCAAGGGTCCGTCTAAGAACCCCCCCCCCCACAAAGAAGAAGCTTCTTTTGTCCCCACAGGACAAAAAAGTACGAGACTGGAAGGTTACGAGAAATTATAAAGTTCCCACGAGAGGACGAGATTAAATGCCAGAGATCCGTCTCAAAATCTTCCAAAGAAGTTTCTGGAGCCCCCAGTATAAGCCTGGAATGTTTACCAGGAAATAAGTGTGACACAGAAAGGTTTCTGAGGAAATATAAAACTGGAAAGTTCCTAGGAGAGAACGAAATTCTTAAGTTCAAAGAATAAGTCATACATCCCAGAAAAAAAAAATTCTCAAGTTCTCAGGATAAGCCTGGAACGTTACCCTAAGACGCAAAATCATGAGATTGGAAGGTTTTCAGGAAAGCGTAAAACTGGAAATTATCCACAAGAGTCTGAGATTAAGTTCTAATGATTCGCCTTGGAACCTCCCAGAAGCAGCTATGGGATTTTCTAGGATAGTACTGAAACATTCTTCCAGGATCAGAAGGAAATTTTCTATTTGAGTCTAAAATTAAGTTTTCATGATCTATCTTGGCCCCTCCCAGAAGCAGTTATGGGAACTTCCAGAATAGTACTGGAACATTCTTCCAGGGCGAGAAAATGTTGCTGCTAGTGTAACTGGAATTTTCCCAGAAATCTAAATGTTCTTGGATCTTCTTAGGAGGCTTGCCAGAAAGACAAGGAATCCAGAAGTTATCTGAAACATTTCTCAATGTGACAATGTGATACTTCCAGTGAGAGATTTCGAAACTCTTAGGTCAAAAATAATTAAAGTTTTCCATGCAAAAATATAGACCTTACAGGAAACCAATGGGAAATACACAGAATATGACTAAAGTTGCCGTAAGAACCCAAGTTTCCAGGATATAACAAACCTCCTAAGACACATAAGAACTTGCAATGATTGAACAAATTCCTAGAACATGACTATTTTTTTTAAAACAAAACCACAAAGATTACTGGATAAGATCGAAAGTTTCAAGGACAACAAGAAATGTCCATGAAACTAACAAGTACCTGGTGGGAAATCCGCAGGGCACTAGTATGAGATTACCAGGATACTAGTATGCAGCTCCCAGAATACTTATGTGAAGCTCCCAGGATACTAGTGTCAGACTCCCAGGGTACTACTCCCAAGCTGCCAGGACATCAGCCTGAAGTTCCCAGGTAACTACTGTCAAGCTTCCACGACCCTATGGTCAAGCGCCCACGACCCTACTGTCAAGCTCCCACGACCCTACAATCACTACTGTCGAGCTCCCAAGACACTACTGTCGAGCTCCCACGATACTACTGTCAAGCTTCCATGACACTACTGTGAAGGTCCCACGACACTACTGTCGAGTTCCCACGACATTACTGTCGAGCTCCCACGATACTAATGTCGAGTTCCCCGACATTACTGTCGAGCTCCCACGACACTACTGTCGAGCTCCCACGATACTATTGTCAAGCTTCCATGACACTACTGTCAAGGTCCCACGACACTACTGCCAAGCTCATATGACACTACTGCCAAACTCCTCCAACACTACTATTGAGCTCCTAGGACATTACTGTCAAGCTCCTAGGACACTACTGTCAAGCTCCCAGGATTACTAATGTCAAGCTCCCAGGATACTACTGCGAAGCTCCCACAATATAAGTAGGACACTAGTATGAAGCTACCGGGATACTAGTACAATGCTCCTAGGATACTATTACAAAGCTACCAAGATACTAGAATGATACTCTCAGAATACTTCTGTGAAGCTTCCAGGATATTACATTGAAACTCCTAGACTACTGCTGTAAAGATTACAGGATATGAGGTTTCTAAGATTCTAGCACGAATCTCACATGATACTTAAATGAGGTTCTTGGAATTCTTCTGTAAAGATTTCAATACACTACAATGAATCTACCAGACTACTACCGTTAAAACTCTAGGATACTAATATGAAGCTCACAGAATACTACTTGGAAGATTCTAGGATACTACAGTGAACTTCATAGAATACTACCGTGAAAGTTTCAGAATTCTATGATGAAAGTCCCTGAATACTACTGTAAAAAAAAAAAAAAAATCGGGAATCTACAATGAAACGACCAGAAAGTGATATGGTTTAACGTCACAAACTCCTCCCATCGGAAGGCTAGGACGGTGCCGCTTACAGAGAACTTTGTAGCGTGGAATTTAATTAAATATGCCCTTGGTTCAACTTCGCCGGTGGCAGGATTCGAACCACCATCCCCTCGATATTTACCACAAGTTACGACGCCCTAACCCGCTCAGCCAGCGAGCTTCCCAGAATACCAGAATACTACTATGAAATTCCAGAATGCTACAATGAAACTCCCAGGATAGTACAATGTGAAGATCCCAGGATACTATAATGAAACTCCCAGAATACGACTGCATTTCAACTAGAATATGGCTGGAAACCTCTTAGACCAGATGGGTAGTTCTGGGATACGGCTAAGCTCTCTGGAGTCGATCTGGAAACTTCCAGGATATGAAAGTGCAGATTTCAGGAAACTACTATGAATCCTTTCTTTCTTTTCTCATTCATCCTCTCAAGCCACGCTATCATTCCAGTCTTTTTTTTATTTTTTTTAGTTTCATAATTTTTTGTTTTTGTTTTTAAGACTTTGCATTTGTCGACTGAATACATCTTTTACTGCCAGTAATTAATACTAACATGACAGCAAAAAAAAAAAAAGGGCGCTCGGAGAAACAGTGTGTACAAAGATACAAGAGAGGATCAATGTTTTGCGGAAGAGATATTTTACGAGCTGAACTGGATTCACTCGGATAAGTAATAGGACGCTAGCCGTATACTTAACCATCGGACCTCTACACCCCCGACGCCCCCACACTCCTTCCAGAAGACTGCGAGACCTCAAGGAAGATGACCTTTTTCAAAAGTAACAAGTCTATTATGTCAAGAGGGCAGACGATTCCATTCACGAGAATGGCAGACCTCATCGGTATGAAGTACATAGACCAAGTTCATCAACTATTTGATTTAGTCTTTTCAATAACTTGCAGAGGATCCGCGGCCCCTTGGTATCCGGCCACGGTCACAGTTGTGCATTAGAGACTGTACAGAGTAGTGCAAAATAATATTGTTGTGTCATGTGTCTGCATCTAGGGCACTTGATGTCTGTTGCTAGGGTTACATCTCTACACCTTTTATTGCTGGATGGTTACTGTGATGTTGTGATGTATGATCAACTTTGACTAGTTGGTCTAGTCTTTTGTGTGTTTTGCGTGTGCATGTGTATGAAGGGATGTATGTTATATTTTGTCGTAAATAAACAGCGTTTCTAGGGAGTAATGTCGCACTGGTAAAAAGTCAGAGGTGGTAAAGGAGAGAACTGAAGAGGGTAGCAGAACGGAGGAATAGTAGACGCTGAAAGTGATCAGCTTTCTTCTTTGGGTGGAGATTAGTTTCTAACCATAAACGAATGCTGTAAGGCACTGGTCCATATGGGTTTCGCCTAAGTCTCCAAAGTATTCACTACATAAAAGTTGTTAAGTCAATACTCCATATGGGATGCATGTTTGAATAGTACGTTATTGGACTTTGTTCCTTGCTATGTTCTGTGGGCTGTGATTGTAATTTACTGATTTAATGACATATTCATACATTATTCCAGCTATCAACACACACACACACACATATATATATATATATATATATATATATATATATATATGTATATATATATATACAAAAGACTTTCCTCCTTACAAAGGAGGAAGCCAAAAAAAAAAAAAGGCATAAAATCCACTCCCACCCTTTCCCTCCCCATATACTCCACTTTTATTCACCCCTCCCTCCCTTTATCTTGGCACCTCCTAGATGATAGGTCATCCATGCATCTCGCCCACTTCCCAGGGTCAGAAGCAATGAAGCACGACACAGCACATCCACAGTAAGGCCGCTTCATTTAATCGGCGATGCCTCCTCTCCGTCCCCTCATCCAGAAAAAGAGAAGACGGGGAGAAATACCTTCGGGCTGCGTCAATTTATTATTCACACATACTCCCCTCACCCCCTCCTTTCCAGGGATCACAGCATCATCCATACACAACTATTCTCCATTCACTCCTCTCTTCTGCCTTTTCGCGTCCTTCCTCAACAGACATTCCCCTCTTTCCCAATGCCCCTTTTACCCTATCCATCCATCTCATCCTTGGTCGTCCCCTTATACTCACTCCTTCCTCCTCTGCCTTCCACACCTCTTTTACCAATCCTTCTTCACTAATTCTTTTCATGTGCCCAAGCCATCCCAATACTCTTTAATCAACTCTATCTTCCAACTCCCTTTCCACCCCCGTTCTCCTCCTATCCAGCCTTGTAGCCCCTATTATACTTCTCAGGCACCTCACATCAAACACATTCAAACTCCTCCTCTCTTCCATTTTTGTTTCATGTATCATTTTATCTAGGAAGATCTGGCACCTCCAGAATTTTCTTTGGAGTAGCCAGACTTGTTTTGTAGTTAGGATAGGTCTAGAAATAAAGAGATGAAAACGTCCCACGGTGTTTGGACCAAAGCCCCCCGCCAACATACATATATACTGTATAAAAATACATACTCATATATACACATATATTAATATATGCATATACATACATATATACTGTATATACATATATATTCATATATACATATACATACATTATGTATATATATATTTATATATATATTATATATATACATATATATATACATATATATACATATACATATATATATACATATAGATAAACATACATATATACAAAGACACACACACACACACACACACACATATATATATATATATATATATATATATGTATATATACACACATATATACATACACACACACACACACACACATATATATATATATGTATATATATATATATATATATATATATGTACATACATATGTATACACAGACATGACATCATTGAATAGACACGAAGAAAATTGCAATTCTGCTCTTATATGATGCTTAATGTTATTCAAATTTACCTAATATGTTATATTTACCTAGATTTATGTTTCAGGTTACATACAAGATTAATCAAGCATGTCACGAACCAAAGGAGTAGTAGGCCTATCTGAATTTCAGCGAAGTCGTATTGTGGGTTAACATGAAGGTGAACTTAGTCAACGCAATATATCTAAAATCTGTCAATTATCTTTTCTATTGTTAATTGGGTGATCGTACAATTCACCAGAGAGGGCAAGAAGGGCACAAGACCTTATTCAGTTCGTCCCGGGCCTTCAGAAAGAACCTTGCGTCTTCTCAACGATATGTCGAAAAGGATCCACGTTGCAAGGCGTCTGACATACCAGCACAAGCTGATGTCAGTCCCAGAACAGCTGTCAGGTATCTCCATATG
>NC_134810.1:3682805-3690305 GCF_046742065.1 Oratosquilla oratoria | reverse complement strand
TTTCAGAAAAAAGATCACCGATGTATGACATAACGTGAGCACTAATTAGGTAGTTCGGGATTCACAGCATGTACATATACATATACATATACATATACATATACATATACATATACATATACATATACATATACATATACATATACATATACATATACATATACATATACATATACATATACATACACGTACACATACACATATACATACAGTATACACATACATATGCATATACATATATATATACCTTTACATATACATACATATACATATACATATACATATACATATACATATACATATACATATACATATACATATACATATACATATACATATACATATACAGTACATATACATATACATATGCATATACATATACATATACATATACATATACATATACATATACATATACATATACATATACATATACATATACATATACATATACATATACATATACATATACTTATACATGTACATGTACATATACATATACATATACATATACATATACATATACATATACATACGTATACGTATACAGAAATTCCGCCATGTCCGAACCACCATTATCCGAACCTAATTTATTGTTATATAATTGATATGCATTGTAGACCACTTTTATTCTTTCAGATTTGGAAATTTTACACTGATAATATGGAGCAGAGACTGTTGATCGGGGTTGGGGAGCATAGTTTTACCTCGCGTATCCGAATACTCTCTAAATCTGAACACTGTGGCCAAAATGTACGGATATAGCAGGGATTATATATATATGTATATATATATATATATATATATATATATATATATATATATATATATATATATATATATGTATATATATATATATATATATATATATATATATATATATATATATATATATATATATATATATATATATATATTATATATATATATATATGACTATGTACGACACTGAATGGGTCCCAGTGATTAGAGATACATTTTGACAACCACAATGTACCTCAATTCTTAGCCATCAACTTCTGGAGACCCGATGGAGGCTAACATGCAGGAATTGAAATGCGGTACTGCCAAGGACTCGAACCCGGCTAGTGTATGGCAAGTGCTGTAGTGACTTACCGATTACGCTATCAAGAGAGATAGCGTAATCTATAAGTCACTACAGCACTTGTAATACGTTAGCCGGGTTCGAGTTTTTGGTAGTACAGCACTTCAATTTCTGCATGTTAGCCTCCATCGGGTCTCCCGATGTTGATGGCTTAGAATATGTATGTATGTATGTATGTATGTATTTATGTATGTATGTATGTATGTAAGAGGCTAGTATAAGTGGCTAGAAAGAGGTGTAGATGACGAGTGTTATATTTTTAGTTATGTATTCATAAACACAATACTTGAGTTCTCGGGAGAGTCCTTGAGTGTACCAATGAAAAGAGTGTTGTAATAGAATTAATTCAAGAAAAATACAGAAGAAAAAACTCTATATTTATTTCAACCTCGATTGAAGACTATATCTGAAGGAAAAGAACTTTAAAAGTGGGGAACAAAGACAGTGGATATAGTTGAGAGAAAGTGAAGATAGGAAGTTGAGAGTGGTGGTAGCCATGTGATGAAACTCAACGCTACTAAGGAAAATACTGGTGATACATAGAATTAGTGTAAAATACGACTACGAGTATAAAGAGAACTGCAAGCAACTGTGTACGCAACTATGTAGTGCACGTAACTACCCAGTGGACGCAACCACACAGAGCACGCAACCACGCCGTGCATGCAACCACGCAGTCCTCGCAACCACGCAATGCACTCAACCACGCAGTGCACACAACCACGCTGGTACGAGGGACAACTACAAGAACGAGCTAGTGAACGAGGGACTACTATAAAGGCGAGCTAGTGAACGAGAGGATGACTAGGATGACGAGCTAATAAATGAGGTTGATGTATATGTGAGGGCAACTACAAAGGAAACAGATGGTTCAAATTGATATTAACAACTGAAGGTATGGCCACAAAAGTTCTACGTCATGAGGTTATTACCTCACAGTGTAATATTCCAAAGGTTTTTGGTTAAAGAAAATAAAGTGGGGTGGCTAGGTTTTTAAGTTTAATTGATACGCTAATAGTGACAAAAATATATCATATGATAAAAAGAAGATAGGAAATTTTAAGGAAAATGTAGATACTGAGAAGGGTAGGGCTAGGCGTATAATAAGTTACTAGCAAATGGAAGTTATAAACAAATATGAAGATTATGAAAAGGCATTTATAAAAAAAATTCAGTCAAAGTCTGATCAGGATATTATCAGGTCTTTGGTCAGAAGGATCAGAATGATAAAAAAAAAAACAATGAAACAAACACAGAATATTATCAAAATTAGGCAGATGATCTAAGGACATGATTTCTATGTTGAAGAACTCAGATTGAACAGAAAGATCTAGTGATAAGTTAGAAGTTTCTTGGGTTACTAAGTTAAGAGCATGTGCATTATTTTTTTCATAATTGTGATGAGATGACTGCAGAAAAGCTATACAGAGATCTTAAAGAAACAATGGACTTAGGTAAGATAGATTATTTTTACATGGATACCTAGAAAATAAAGCAATTAGTCCATATGTTATGAAAATAGGAATGCAATAACAGAGAGAAAATAGGAACCCTATTAGTGATTACAGAAACTGAGGATCTGAACATAGTGTTAGAAGCACTTCAAAGAATGCTAAAATAGAATGTTACAATTGTAACCAATGGGGGCATAAAGCACAAAAAATTTATTATGAGGCTATTTGTAGTAACTGCAAATATGAAGGTCATGATAAGTATCATTGTAGAAACCCACCTTTCTGTTTATATCAGGAAAGAGTAGGACATATAACTCAGGATTGCAGAGCAATGCCAAATTTTCGTATTCACCCATAAACAAGAGGAAAATCACCAGACATAGAACAAAACAGCACTACAGAGCTAACCCTAGAACAACAAATAGACATTATTGTGTTAGGGACAAGAGTGATAGGAGGGTAAAAGAAAGCACCAATACCAAAGACAATTGTAAATCGACTGTAACAATTGGAAGGCCTTCTGTAGGACCTCTCATTCCGGTTAGAGTTTTCAGTAGATCTATTTAAATATTTATAGATATGGGATCTGTAGTCAATGTTATAATTAGCAAAATTTTAAACCAATTGAAATCGGGAGTGAAAATCCTGGAGCCAATCCATTACTTACTGCAAGGAGTAATAGGAAGTCACTTAGAAAAAATAGGTAAGATTAAATTTGTTGTTATATCATATAGAAATGAGCTCTTACGCATTCCAGTAATAGTTGTTGAAGAATGTTTTCCTCAGGAGATTTATTGATAGGATTTGCAACTATGAGAAAAGAGGACATGGTCATATTTCCTGCTGAGTTAGGGATCTTAGTGAAATCACATTTAATGACATTATTAAATGTACCAGACTTAAGACCAGTATCTATGATAAGACAAACTATTGAGATAGATAGGGAAGGTGACAATACTAGATTGGATGGTAGCGGGGCGGAGTGGTCTATTCAAGAAGAGATAAAACAAATAGAGGAAACAGTCACATATAGTGAAACCAAGTCAGTTGTCTAAGAAATCCCAGAAATTAATCAGAATTCATCAACTTCAAATAAACCTTTGCTAATTGTGGAAGGTGGCGTAATAAAGTCAACATTATTGCACTCCAGAGCATTTAATAGAGTAGTAGTGCAGTTGAAAGGAGTCACTGTAGACTCCGAAGTTCTAACCATCCCGGAATGAATTAGGATAAAGGGTTTGAAATTGGACTCGGTAATTTATAAGAAACACAAGAACAAGGTAGAAACATTAGTGATTAGTACTTTGAATAAAGACATAGTCTTAAGAAAAGGTACACAAATAGGATGTTTTCAAATTTGTACAAGACCCATTAAAATTTTAAATGGGAGTACTGAGGAGGTGGAATCACCAATTCTCTCAATCTGTTCAATTCAGAAAGAAACAGGACTGGGAGATATATATGAGTCAACTAGAGCCTATATTAAAATGTTTTGTTTCCATATTTTTGTTTTTAAGGATCAGTAGATATTTGGTGTTACGAACATTTGTACATGTTGGAGTAGTTGCTTATTTATGACTTATATTGGGTTACCATTAAGATGATGACATCATTCTTTGAAGGATTTTTCTTTTTAACCTTGTTTAGCCATTTTATACAGAAAAAAAATTAATCATTGGGTTAGTTACTTGTCTAAAATATTTTTACCAAATATGTATTTCCAGAATATTGTAACATGCCAAAGCCCTGTAAGAGAGTAGTAGATAAGGGTTGGTCGGGACGAACAAGTGGTAGCTGCCGAGCCATATAAGAGACTAGTAGAAGTGGGTAGAAAGAGGGGTAGATGACGAGTGTTATATTTTATGAGTTATGTATTTATAAACACAATACTCAAAACGAAAAGGCGAGGATCGCATAAGTTCGCTCTCAGCGCTATATTCATAAACTATGGCCGGGGGGGGGGGGTCTGATACCCATTGCTGACTTACAAACTGAGTTATTCAGAGACTCGGGATTGCTTAAGTAAACCATAATGCATATAGACTTGTAACAACGAATCTGATTGGGGAAAAAGTGGAGGAGGAGAAAATTCAATTGGTTCACGATTGTAAGATCACGCCCTTTGGGGAGGATCTTAAATATAAAGTTAAAGATAACACTGGCCTGCGAAGTTTCAAAGGTAAAGCATCTGATAACTGATTCTAGGGTAATTTGCTATGCAGAATCTAAAAATCACACACATTTTGTTCAATTAGGTCACGTTTTTGAGATACGAGGTGGTAAAAATAATTAAAAACGCCATTTAGTGCTATTTATTCCCTTTAATTTTGGAAAAAAAATTCTTTACAAAAGAAATAATTTTTTCTTACATAGTTCAGAAGATAAAGAGGATATATTACAGAAAATCTAATCATAAATGAAGGGCCTTTTCAGTGACTTTCTCCTGTGTTGGGCAGCCACCACGTCTCGTTTCAAACACCAACAGTAGTCCGCAAGAAAGTTCACATCCCACCGGCCTTGGTAGCGTTCTTCCATGACACGAATATCCTGGTGGAAACGTTCTCCCTGTTCCTCACTGAAGTCACCACAGTTCTGAGGGAAATAGTCTAAGTGGGACCGTAGAAAGTGCATTTTGACTGACATGCGAGCCCCTAATTTTTTATAGCTGTTCAAGAGCTCATCGACTTCTTTCTCGTATTCTGCACTTCGGTTATTTCCTAGAAAGTTTCTTATCACTGACTTAAGCGACCACCAAACGGACAGCTCAGCTGCATTCAGTGCATCGTCAAACATTGAGTCCTTCATAAGTTCCCTTATCTGAGGCCCATCAAAGATGCCAGCCTTAAGCTTTTCCAGACTGATCCGAGGAAACTTCTGCTGAAGAAAAGTAAATCCCATGCCGTCCTTGTCCATTGCCTTCACAAAGTTCTTCATCTGTCCCAGTTTGATATGTAAAGGTGGGAGTAAGACCTTGTTTGGTTCAACAAGAGAACGAGCCTGAACATTGTGTGAACCAGGTTCCAAACGTTGTCGTGGTGGCCATTCTAGTCTGACAAAATGTTGATCATCAGCCCGACTATCCCACAAACACAAAAAGCATGGATACTTTGTGTACCCACCCTGTAGTCCCAAAACCAATCCAACTACCTTAAGATCTCCACAGATCAACCAACCATGGTCATTGTAGTTCAGAGCAGACAGTAGCTGATCCATGTTTTCATAAGTTTCTTTCATTTGCACCGAATGATCGATTGGAATTGAAGAGTATTTATTTCCGTTGTGAAGGAGGACTGCCTTGAGACTTCTGCTGGAAGAGTCGATGAACAGTCTCCATTCAGTAGCAACATAGTCCAGCCCCATTGATTGAATCAAACCAGCAATGTTGTTGCAGTAAACTAATGACGAGTCCTTCTGGGTTGTGAAGAACTGTCTAAATTCTCTTTCACGTTCTCGGTACCAAAAGAATGTTGTCTCAGGTGCTAGCAAATTTTCTCACGAAGACGAGAACCAAGAAGCTGTGCTGATTCCTTTGATAGGTTTAGATCCCGTGTCAGGTCATTGAGATCTGCTTGTGTTAGAGGCACTGGCCGGTCATTCTCTTCTGGCATGTATTCTCCACCCTCTGCCCTGCCTAGTGCGTTATCAGATTCCAATTCAGAGCTAGATTCCATTGCAACATCTGGCTCGGGAACGGGCAGGCCTGGACCATGAGGGACTGGTCGTATGGCAGACGGAACATTAGGATACTGAATACAATGCTTGTTCTTGCGGTTGACTCCTTTAAGATTAGTCATGCAGAAATAGCAGTCTGACACATGATCTTTACCCTCTCTCCAAACCATTGGAACAGCGAATGGCATACTCTTCCTTTTTTTTATTTCTCCAATCACGCAAGTTCTCGACACATGTTTTGCAGCTAACATGGGGTGCAAATGGCTTGTCCTGGTCCCCAAGCTTAACTCCAAAGTAAGTATGATATGCCTTCTTCACAAAATCAGTTATATTTGCTAGTCGACGAGGAAGAATCACATTACCACATATGTAGCAGAACCTATCAGGATGATTTGTGCATTTGCGTTCCATTTTCTGTCAATCTAAGATACGTGTCCAAAATAGAAACACAAGAAGCACAGATTCTTGTAAAAAGCACAGATTCTTATAAAATCAGTCACATTGATTGGAGATCACACATTTCTAAATCATTTTCAGTTTCAGTGTTGTCAATGTAGTTTGTCAATGTAGTCAATGCAGTTTCAGTTTCAGTTTCGGTTTCAGTTTCCTAAAAGTAAACAAAAACATCATTAGGTTTCAGTATCAGTTTCGGGGTGCTACAGTGTAATTTTTATGCAAAAAAAAAAATAAGAATAGGCTATACCTGCAGCCTCGTTTTCCTTATACTTAGTACTATACAGGGCCCAAAAGTCGCACTTCTCATATCTCAAAAACTAGACCTGATCCAAGGAAACGAATGGCATTTTTGGATTCAGCGCACCAAAAAACCTATAAATCACTTGAAAAAACCTTCGACCTTTGAAAAAAAATAAAAATAAACGCAGGCCAGTGTAATTGGACTATAGAAATCACTACGTCACAGCAAAACTCACCTTGGACCTAACATGCGAGTTCTCGGGGGAGTCCTTGAGTGTACCTCTGAGAAGCGCGTTGTAATAGAACTAATTCAAGAAAGATACAGATGGATAAACTATATTTATTTTAACCTCAATTGGAGACTATGTCTGAAGGAGAAAAACTTTGAAAGTGGGGAACGAAGTAGTGAAAGTTGGAAGAAAGTGAAAATAGAATGTTGAGAATATATATATATATATATATATATACATCTACACTGAATGGTTCCCAGCGATCAATTGATATTTTTATTCAACCACAAACAACTTTTAATTCCATGCCATCGCAATCGAGACTGAAGAATCGCTCGATGGA
>NC_134810.1:3650305-3662805 GCF_046742065.1 Oratosquilla oratoria | reverse complement strand
AACTTTAATACCTCAAAAGGTCAGTGGCCCCCAGATTGTATTACGAGGTTAGCAGTTAACAATTTAATGTCAAGAGTGATCAGACAAAATACCACCAACTGTCCTTCCTTGACCCAACCATATCAAGGGCATGTAACCTGAGTCCCCCACTTTCCCCATCCCCTTTTCTGTACCCCTCACTACCTCATAATTATATACTTATACTCTAACTTCTTGTAACTATTCTGCTGAAGAGGACTACAGATAGTAGTCGAAATATACAGTTTTCCTGTACTTCCGATATTATTTCTCCGATGTTGGGTTTATAGTGAATATATATATATATATATACATATATATATATACATATATATATACATATATATATACATATATATATACATATATATATATATACATATACATATATATACTATAGGGTTTTGTCGGCAAATTATTGTCTTCTTATGATACGTAGGGAATAAATGGAGCTCCGAATGGACGCTGACTGCAGGTCATTCTAAAAAGAATGTTTTTATTGTCAAAGAACTTGTACAACATTACAAAAATACATAAATGCCAATTAATAACAGAAAAATATACAAATGTTAATCAATACGTAGAGTCGTAACTCACATCATAAATTTGACATTGAAATGACATCATATACTAAAGCAATCACTCACCGACTTGTGCGTCTCCCATAGGTCCCCCTACGTCCGTTGACTCGTTCGACATTACAATGGTGAAGTGGAGGATTGCGACATTACTCGTGACTTGTCCCTTCCTCTAACTGCATATAACCCACACATTGGGCGACTGACTAATGCCAGTTAGAGAAGACGACCTTGATATGCTGGCCCCCACACACCATCTACCCACAACTTCTCCCACACTCGACCAAGTCGATGCCGGTGACGGGGGGAAATTGTACAACTAATCGTACTGTGACACTAAACTGACGGACGTAAAAATGCACAAAATTATACCGTGACATAACGGACGTACGATACACAAAATTATACCGTGACATTAACGGACGTATAATACGAATTATTCATTCCACTCCTGATTTTTGTACAATGAAATCAGCAACATGAATTCACGTCTATGGACGTAACACTCCCCCACCTTGAATCTTACGATTAAAAAAAAAAATAAATAAATAAATAAATAAATAAATAAAATAAAAATCACATACAAATATCTATGACAGAACACAAAACATTTACAAAGAACCTTCAAGGAATACAAGTTTTGTAATGGGTCGGGTGAGCTCACTGAATTGAGTTTTCAAACGGGCACTACGAACCAATCCGTCTCTGCTCACCCGCACTTCCTGGACTCTCCCCAGCGGCCAAGAACCGCGGGGCGAGTTTTCATTCATTATAAGCACTAAATCCCCGACTGAAAGATTCGGGCTTTCAGAATTCCACTTCTGCCTTCTTTGCAATTCCACTAGGTATTCACTAACCCACCTTTTCCAAAATTGTTTGGCTAAATGTTGCACGTGACGCCAATGTTTGCGGTAAGGATCGGCATCGTGAAAGGCTCCCCAAGATAGTGGGGAGTTTCCTTGGAGGAGTAACAGATGATTGGGAGTCAGCGGACTCTCATCACTTGCATCATCACTGCATTTAGTAAGTGGCCTACTGTTGACTATACTTTCCGCTTCGCAGAAGAGGGTTTGCAAAACATCATCAATCATCCTGGGGCATTTGATGACTAAAGCGAACAGTACTTTACGTACAGACCTTATCATACGTTCCCAAACACCTCCGTGATGTGACGCGGAAGGCGGGTTGAACGACCACTCAACGTCACGTCGACGTGTTTCCCTTACGATCAACGATCGGTCCAGATCTCGTACACTGCGTGCTAATTTAGCCCTCGCTCCTACTAGGTTAGTACCATTGTCTGACCACACCTTACTGGGGTAACCTCGCCTCGCCGTGAAGCGTACGAAACCATTGATGAATGCGTCAGTTTGTAAGCTATCAAGCTTCTCAATGTGAATAGCTCTCGTAGTAAAACACGTGTACAGACACCCGTAACGTTTCATTTCTGATCTCCCGACTTTAACATGGAAGGGTCCAAACAGGTCTACTCCTACGTACCTAAAGGCTGGCCCCCCGGGTTCACACCTCTCGGGAGGGAGGTCAGACATTCTCTGGTTCATGGGGGCCCCGTATAATCTCTTGCAAACTATACAATCCATTTTGACGCGTTTCACCAATTTTCTACCCCGTATGATCCAGAATTTCTTACGCACCCGACTGAGTGTCCATTCCACTCCTACATGAGAGGAATTATGGCAATCACGTACAATCAATGTAGACAACCTGTGGTTATGAGGGAGGATCACAGGATTTATAGCTTGCCCATTCAATGCCGCATGCTTGAGTCTACCACCAACTACTAACAGCCCATCTATAAGAATAGGAGACAGTTTATATATTGAACTGGACTTTAACACAGTTTTCCCTGCTTCAATGTTCTTGGTTTCATGAAAATAAGCACGCCCTTGAACATGTTTGACAATCAGATTTTCCGCGTGCTTTAGTTCATGAACCTCAAGTGGTGAATTTTGCGGAATCTTCTTCTTAAGAAATTGTATTAGCCTTAACCACCAACCAACGGCCTTCTTTAATCTGTAAAGGCTTGAATAGTGCTCAATCAGCGTGTCGATCGGGTGTTGGGTGACGCCCGACTGACACGTCTGTACGATACTCGTGGGATATACCTCACGCCTCACCTCCGGGTCTTCATCCTGAAGGTGTCCTACAAGATTATCTTGTGCTGGCCATGCACACTTGTAATTCGACAAGAAGGGAGGACCATTAAACCAAGAAGCTGGCAAATTGTCTACAAAGCATCCCCGAGATAGTACATCTGCAGGATTCTCATCACCACTAACATGATGCCACTGATTAGCCTCTGAAACCTGTCTAATGAGTGTGACACGATTCGCCACAAAGGTCTTGAACCTTCTTGTCTCGTTCTGTATATATGCCAGAGCTATAGTACTGTCAGACCAGAAGTTAGATTTGAGCAAGGGGATATCCAACTCTCTTTTAACAACAACATCTAATTTGGCTGCTTCAACGGCAGCCGAAATTTCCAATCTTGGTATAGTAACTCCTTTGATGGGAGCTACTCTCGCTTTACTGGCTAGCAGAGCTACGTGTACTTTCCCATCTTGATCGATTGTCCTGAGATAAGTGCAAGCACCAAATGCAAACTCACTTGCATCACAAAAATGATGTAATTCTGAAGTACAACCATTCCACTCTAAAGGCAAAACGCATCTAGGGAAGCGAAGTCTCGAGATTTCATATAATGAAGTTATCCATTTCAACCACTTCTGACACAAAGATATAGGAATATTTTCGTCCCAAGACATCTTAAGCCTAGTCGCCTCCTGGAACAAAATCTTGGCTGGAACAATGATTGGCAAAACTAAACCTAAAGGATCGTAAGTTGAAGCAAGTTGACTCAACATAACTCGTCTAGTCACATTCTGTGTTTGAACACCCTTACTAACGAAAAAGAAACAGTCGTTCTCGACGTCCCATTTAATCCCAAGCACTTTGCTATGCATATTGGATGTCAATTCCTTTGCTTCCTTAGCCCTGTCTTGCTCATCGATGCTCTCTAGCAATTTGACGTCATTAATCATGAATTTGGTTAAGTTAAACCCTCCGTGTCTGAGGACACTTCTAGTATCTTCAATTACCTCCATTGTCTCTTGAGGTGACGCTACGGACTTCAACATATCGTCAACGTAAAATGACCGGAGTAGCGTGTCTTTTACTTCCTCACAAGGTTGCATGTCCTCTACAGCCTTCCGCAAGGCATAGGTGCTACTACTAGCGCACCATATTCCGCCAAAGGGATGCGAGGTCATTCTTAACTCTCTTATTTCATCGCTAACATACCATAGGAACCTTAAAGCGTCTCTATCGCTAACGGGAATTTTGACTTGGTGATACATAGCCTCAATGTCGGCCGTGATGGCGTAATGATATTGGCGAAACCTGAGTAACACGTGAATCAACTTATTATTCAGATCTGGGCCCTGTAGGCACTGACTGTTCAGACTGACTCCGTTCTTTTGAGCAGCACAGTCGAATACGACTCTCACCTTACCTGGTTTGGTTTCGCTCGTAACGGCATGATGCGGTAGGTACCACACTTTACCGTCATCTCTCTTTATATCAATCTCGGGAACATACTCTGCATACCCCTTCTTGATCAAATCTGAAATATTCTCAGAGTATACATTCAATGTGCCGGATTTCACCAACCTTTTGTACAAACTTCTTAATCGTCTCTCGGCGACGTCACGATTATTGGGCAAGTTTGGCTCACCTCGCCAAGGTATTGGCAGTACATAATGCCCATCTTCGTATCGCGTTTCCTTATCCCAAAGGTTGATAACCTTCTGGTCGTTCTGAGATGGTGCCCTATCTTCACATTCATTTTCCATCATCCACAAGCGTTCAACATCTGCTTCGATCGAGCTTGCAAAGCACGAGCCGACATTATACGACTCACCTGCACTAATTGGGCCATTTACAGACCACCCAAAGTAGGTCCGCGTAGCATAAGGTTGGTGCTTATTCCCGCCTGAACCCCCTCTGACCTCCAATGGCTTTAGGAGCCAAGCGTTGTCCATGCCTATCAAAATGTCTGGCTCAGATACTTGACTAGTATTCAAAGGTATGCCCTTGAAGTAGGGGAATTTATCAATCTCAATTTTGACAGGTGGTTGCCTAACAGGTACTCTTGGGACGACCATGACATTTGTAACACTGGCCTCTCGTCTACCATCCGGTGACGTAAGGCTAAGGGATACTACCTTTGATTGAGTTTCCCTGGTCCCCCCTAAAGTACTCATGGTGTACTCCTTAAGGTCTCCTTCCAGACCCAACTCGAGGGCCACCCTTTCCGTGACGAAAGTAGTGTCTGATCCACTATCTAACAACGCCGTGACCTTAAGTTTATTATCCACGACAACTGGTAAAATGGGTAGATAAATCTTCGATCGAGCATCATTAACATAACCATTCATGACCACACTTGACTCTTGACACTCCGAATTTTCAACTACGCCCCCATTACCCTGAGAGTCCTTTGCCGGGACGTGGATGAATTTTGTATGCTTTAAACCACATCCAGGAACTGAACAAATGGATTGTTTGAAGCATTTGCTAGCCCCGTGCCCACCTAATAAACAATTGAAACACAGCTTGTGTCTTTTTACAACTTCTAACCGACATTCAGGTTTCATGCCTTTAAATTCCTCACAGTAGAACAGTCTGTGTCCTTCCCCGCACACCACACATGTGCTACCAGCACGCCCTAACTTGACGGGGTATTTAGACTCAGATGCTGCTACATTACAACTTGCGCTCTTCACATTTTGACCCTTACCTGTGGATTGCAATCCATAAACCGGATCACATGCCTCATCTGCCATGACATTGATAAACTCAGCGAATTGACTGAGAGATGGGTTACGTGTCCGTTTCTCGTTTGTGACTTAGAGCTTTCTGTTTCCATTTGTTACGAACGAATCCCTGACACCTCTGTAAAATATCTAAGATATACTCTTGAGTGTTAAACCTTTCATACAATTCTAATTTTCCAAAAGTAGCAACTGCCATTGTTAAGTCATCACCCAATTGCCTCAACTCTTGAGGCTTAGATACCATCTTACCATTTTTTAAATCATTAACAATTTGTTGAGACACAAGGTGAGAATTACCGAACCTGCGTTTCAATATATCGCGGGCTTGTACGTAACCAGCACTATTTCCCACCAACGCACAATTTTTTATGGCAGCTTTCGCCGGTCCCTTGGTGTATTGTAATAGACGAGTCAATTTGATATGAGGGTCACTCACTTTACTGTCTACGAGTTCATCAAAAATTGTCATAAAGAGATTATACTCAAGAGGGTTACCTTCAAACACGTCTAATTCAACTTTGGGTACATTTAAGATCCCAACTAGTTCAGCCGGCGAGATGTCTAAACGTTCACTTTCACTATTTTCACTGTCTACGCGGGACTTTGCACACGGAATTTCACTTTGAGTCCTTACCTTAAGGAACGCCCTGGCGTCCTTTATCACCTTTATGTACTCCTCTTCAGTTTCTTTATACCATGACTCGCTGGCCTCCAATTCCCTTTCATCGTTGCTCAGGAACGTTTGGTAAGCGTCGTGTGCCGATTCGAATTCATTGTAGGATGTACGGACACGGTCCAGTCTGTCCGTAATGCCGGCTATGTCTTCCTCAGCGATTAACCGGCACAAGGTTCCCAGGTGACGTGTGACCGCTGCTTTCCTCTGTCGTCTCACCACCTTGGCCTGCTCCATGACGGTGACTTAAGTCGAATGACTGTAGGGTTTTGTCGGCAAATTATTGTCTTCTTATGATACGTAGGGAATAAATGGAGCTCCGAATGGACGCTGACTGCAGGTCATTCTAAAAAGAATGTTTTTATTGTCAAAGAACTTGTACAACATTACAAAAATACATAAATGCCAATTAATAACAGAAAAATATACAAATGTTAATCAATACGTAGAGTCGTAACTCACATCATAAATTTGACATTGAAATGACATCATATACTAAAGCAATCACTCACCGACTTGTGCGTCTCCCATAGGTCCCCCTACGTCCGTTGACTCGTTCGACATTACAATGGTGAAGTGGAGGATTGCGACATTACTCGTGACTTGTCCCTTCCTCTAACTGCATATAACCCACACATTGGGCGACTGACTAATGCCAGTTAGAGAAGACGACCTTGATATGCTGGCCCCCACACACCATCTACCCACAACTTCTCCCACACTCGACCAAGTCGATGCCGGTGACGGGGGGAAATTGTACAACTAATCGTACTGTGACACTAAACTGACGGACGTAAAAAATGCACAAAATTATACCGTGACATAACGGACGTACGATACACAAAATTATACCGTGACATTAACGGACGTATAATACGAATTATTCATTCCACTCCTGATTTTTGTACAATGAAATCAGCAACATGAATTTACGTCTATGGACGTAACACTCCCCCACCTTGAATCTTACGATTCAAAAAAAAAATAAATAAATAAATAAATAAATAAATAAATAAATAAATAAAAATCACATACATATATCTATGACAGAACACAAAACATTTACAAAGAACCTTCAAGGAATACAAGTTTTGTAATGGGTCGGGTGAGCTCACTGAATTGAGTTTTCAAACGGGCACTACGAACCAATCCGTCTCTGCTCACCCGCACTTCCTGGACTCTCCCCAGCGGCCAAGAACCGCGGGGCGAGTTTTCATTCATTATAAGCACTAAATCCCCGACTGAAAGATTCGGGCTTTCAGAATTCCACTTCTGCCTTCTTTGCAATTCCACTAGGTATTCACTAACCCACCTTTTCCAAAATTGTTTGGCTAAATGTTGCACGTGACGCCAATGTTTGCGGTAAGGATCGGCATCGTGAAAGGCTCCCCAAGATAGTGGGGAGTTTCCTTGGAGGAGTAACAGATGATTGGGAGTCAGCGGACTCTCATCACTTGCATCATCACTGCATTTAGTAAGTGGCCTACTGTTGACTATACTTTCCGCTTCGCAGAAGAGGGTTTGCAAAACATCATCAATCATCCTGGGGCATTTGATGACTAAAGCGAACAGTACTTTACGTACAGACCTTATCATACGTTCCCAAACACCTCCGTGATGTGACGCGGAAGGCGGGTTGAACGACCACTCAACGTCACGTCGACGTGTTTCCCTTACGATCAACGATCGGTCCAGATCTCGTACACTGCGTGCTAATTTAGCCCTCGCTCCTACTAGGTTAGTACCATTGTCTGACCACACCTTACTGGGGTAACCTCGCCTCACTGTGAAGCGTACGAAACCATTGATGAATGCGTCAGTTTGTAAGCTATCAAGCTTCTCAATTTGAATAGCTCTCGTAGTAAAACACGTGTACAGACACCCGTAACGTTTCATTTCTGATCTCCCGACTTTAACATGGAAGGGTCCAAACAGGTCTACTCCTACGTACCTAAAGGCTGGCCCCCCGGGTTCACACCTCTCGGGAGGGAGGTCAGACATTCTCTGGTTCATGGGGGCCCCGTATAATCTCTTGCAAACTATACAATCCATTTTGACGCGTTTCACCAATTTTCTACCCCGTATGATCCAGAATTTCTTACGCACCCGACTGAGTGTCCATTCCACTCCTACATGAGAGGAATTATGGCAATCACGTACAATCAATGTAGACAACCTGTGGTTATGAGGGAGGATCACAGGATTTATAGCTTGCCCATTCAATGCCGCATGCTTGAGTCTACCACCAACTACTAACAGCCCATCTATAAGAATAGGAGACAGTTTATATATTGAACTGGACTTTAACACAGTTTTCCCTGCTTCAATGTTCTTGGTTTCATGAAAATAAGCACGCCCTTGAACATGTTTGACAATCAGATTTTCCGCGTGCTTTAGTTCATGAACCTCAAGTGGTGAATTTTGCGGAATCTTCTTCTTAAGAAATTGTATTAGCCTTAACCACCAACCAACGGCCTTCTTTAATCTGTAAAGGCTTGAATAGTGCTCAATCAGCGTGTCGATCGGGTGTTGGGTGACGCCCGACTGACACGTCTGTACGATACTCGTGGGATATACCTCACGCCTCACCTCCGGGTCTTCATCCTGAAGGTGTCCTACAAGATTATCTTGTGCTGGCCATGCACACTTGTAATTCGACAAGAAGGGAGGACCATTAAACCAAGAAGCTGGCAAATTGTCTACAAAGCATCCCCGAGATAGTACATCTGCAGGATTCTCATCACCACTAACATGATGCCACTGATTAGCCTCTGAAACCTGTCTAATGAGTGTGACACGATTCGCCACAAAGGTCTTGAACCTTCTTGTCTCGTTCTGTATATATGCCAGAGCTATAGTACTGTCAGACCAGAAGTTAGATTTGAGCAAGGGGATATCCAACTCTCTTTTAACAACAACATCTAATTTGGCTGCTTCAACGGCAGCCGAAATTTCCAATCTTGGTATAGTAACTCCTTTGATGGGAGCTACTCTCGCTTTACTGGCTAGCAGAGCTACGTTGTACTTTCCCATCTTGATCGATTGTCCTGAGATAAGTGCAAGCACCAAATGCAAACTCACTTGCATCACAAAAATGATGTAATTCTGAAGTACAACCATTCCACTCTAAAGGCAAAACGCATCTAGGGAAGCGAAGTCTCGAGATTTCATATAATGAAGTTATCCATTTCAACCACTTCTGACACAAAGATATAGGAATATTTTCGTCCCAAGACATCTTAAGCCTAGTCGCCTCCTGGAACAAAATCTTGGCTGGAACAATGATTGGCAAAACTAAACCTAAAGGATCGTAAGTTGAAGCAAGTTGACTCAACATAACTCGTCTAGTCACATTCTGTGTTTGAACACCCTTACTAACGAAAAAGAAACAGTCGTTTCTCGACGTCCCATTTAATCCCAAGCACTTTGCTATGCATATTGGATGTCAATTCCTTTGCTTCCTTAGCCCTGTCCTTGCTCATCGATGCTCTCTAGCAATTTGTCGTCATTAATCATTAATTTGGTTAAGTTAAACCCTCCGTGTCTGAGGACACTTCTAGTATCTTCAATTACCTCTATTGTCTCTTGAGGTGACGCTACGGACTTCAACATATCGTCAACGTAAAATGACCGGAGTAGCGTGTCTTTTACTTCCTCACAAGGTTGCATGTCCTCTACAGCCTTCCGCAAGGCATAGGTGCTACTACTAGCGCACCATATTCCGCCAAAGGGATGCGAGGTCATTCTTAACTCTCTTATTTCATCGCTAACATACCATAGGAACCTTAAAGCGTCTCTATCGCTAACGGGAATTTTGACTTGGTGATACATAGCCTCAATGTCGGCCGTGATGGCGTAATGATATTGGCGAAACCTGAGTAACACGTGAATCAACTTATTATTCAGATCTGGGCCCTGTAGGCACTGACTGTTCAGACTGACTCCGTTCTTTTGAGCAGCACAGTCGAATACGACTCTCACCTTACCTGGTTTGGTTTCGCTCGTAACGGCATGATGCGGTAGGTACCACACTTTACCGTCATCTCTCTTTATATCAATCTCGGGAACATACTCTGCATACCCCTTCTTGATCAAATCTGAAAATATTCTCAGAGTATACATTCAATGTGCCGGATTTCACCAACCTTTTGTACAAACTTCTTAATCGTCTCTCGGCGACGTCACGATTATTGGGCAAGTTTGGCTCACCTCGCCAAGGTATTGGCAGTACATAATGCCCATCTTCGTATCGCGTTTCCTTATCCCAAAGGTTGATAACCTTCTGGTCGTTCTGAGATGGTGCCCTATCTTCACATTCATTTTCCATCATCCACAAGCGTTTCAACATCTGCTTCGATCGAGCTTGCAAAGCACGAGCCGACATTATACGACTCACCTGCACTAATTGGGCCATTTACAGACCACCCAAAGTAGGTCCGCGTAGCATAAGGTTGGTGCTTATTCCCGCCTGAACCCCCTCTGACCTCCAATGGCTTTAGGAGCCAAGCGTTGTCCATGCCTATCAAAATGTCTGGCTCAGATACTTGACTAGTATTCAAAGGTATGCCCTTGAAGTAGGGGAATTTATCAATCTCAATTTTGACAGGTGGTTGCCTAACAGGTACTCTTGGGACGACCATGACATTTGTAACACTGGCCTCTCGTCTACCATCCGGTGACGTAAGGCTAAGGGATACTACCTTTGATTGAGTTTCCCTGGTCCCCCCTAAAGTACTCATGGTGTACTCCTTAAGGTCTCCTTCCAGACCCAACTCGAGGGCCACCCTTTCCGTGACGAAAGTAGTGTCTGATCCACTATCTAACAACGCCGTGACCTTAAGTTTATTATCCACGACAACTGGTAAAATGGGTAGATAAATCTTCGATCGAGCATCATTAACATAACCATTCATGACCACACTTGACTCTTGACACTCCGAATTTTCAACTACGCCCCCATTACCCTGAGAGTCCTTTGCCGGGACGTGGATGAATTTTGTATGCTTTAAAACCACATCCAGGAACTGAACAAATGGATTGTTTGAAGCATTTGCTAGCCCCGTGCCCACCTAATAAACAATTGAAACACAGCTTGTGTCTTTTTACAACTTCTAACCGACATTCAGGTTTCATGCCTTTAAATTCCTCACAGTAGAACAGTCTGTGTCCTTCCCCGCACACCACACATGTGCTACCAGCACGCCCTAACTTGACGGGGTATTTAGACTCAGATGCTGCTACATTACAACTTGCGCTCTTCACATTTTGACCCTTACCTGTGGATTGCAATCCATAAACCGGATCACATGCCTCATCTGCCATGACATTGATAAACTCAGCGAATTGACTGAGAGATGGGTACGTGTCCGTTTCTCGTTTGTGACTTAGAGCTTTCTGTTTCCATTTGTTACGAACGAATCCCTGACACCTCTGTAAAATATCTAAGATATACTCTTGAGTGTTAAACCTTTCATACAATTCTAATTTTCCAAAAGTAGCAACTGCCATTGTTAAGTCATCACCCAATTGCCTCAACTCTTGAGGCTTAGATACCATCTTACCATTTTTTAAATCATTAACAATTTGTTGAGACACAAGGTGAGAATTACCGAACCTGCGTTTCAATATATCGCGGGCTTGTACGTAACCAGCACTATTTCCCACCAACGCACAATTTTTTATGGCAGCTTTCGCCGGTCCCTTGGTGTATTGTAATAGACGAGTCAATTTGATATGAGGGTCACTCACTTTACTGTCTACGAGTTCATCAAAAATTGTCATAAAGAGATTATACTCAAGAGGGTTACCTTCAAACACGTCTAATTCAACTTTGGGTACATTTAAGATCCCAACTAGTTCAGCCGGCGAGATGTCTAAACGTTCACTTTCACTATTTTCACTGTCTACGCGGGACTTTGCACACGGAATTTCACTTTGAGTCCTTACCTTAAGGAAACGCCCTGGCGTCCTTTATCACCTTTATGTACTCCTCTTCAGTTTCTTTATACCATGACTCGCTGGCCTCCAATTCCCTTTCATCGTTGCTCAGGAACGTTTGGTAAGCGTCGTGTGCCGATTCGAATTCATTGTAGGATGTACGGACACGGTCCAGTCTGTCCGTAATGCCGGCTATGTCTTCCTCAGCGATTAACCGGCACAAGGTTCCCAGGTGACGTGTGACCGCTGCTTTCCTCTGTCGTCTCACCACCTTGGCCTGCTCCATGACGGTGACTTAAGTCGAATGACTGTAGGGTTTTGTCGGCAAATTATTGTCTTCTTATGATACGTAGGGAATAAATGGAGCTCCGAATGGACGCTGACTGCAGGTCATTCTAAAAAGAATGTTTTTATTGTCAAAGAACTTGTACAACATTA
>NC_134810.1:3630305-3632805 GCF_046742065.1 Oratosquilla oratoria | reverse complement strand
CGTCCACATAGACCTCGTTGGTCCGCTGCCTTAGTCCATCGGCTATCGTTACCTGTTAACCTGTATAGACAGTTTCACATGCTGGCCCTAAGCTGCACCCCTAGCGAACACCACCATCGACTCCGTCGCACTAGCTTTCATCGCCACGTGGGTCTCTCGATTTGGTGTCATACTAAACCTCACCTCAGACCGTGGCAGCCAATTCTAATCCAGCGTTTGGAACAAGATTATGACTCTCCTCGGTATTCTCCGCTTAGGGCATCCAGTTACCATCCATAAGCCAATGGTACAGTTGAGCGCTTCCAACGTAGGCTCAATTTCTTGGAGGCAGCTCAATGAGAGAACTACTCGCTATCTCTTCTTCTCATCCTACTCGGGATAAGGACCTCCCTGAAAACGGACCTCCACAACTCCGCTGAGCTAGTCTATTGGTACCAAGCTCAGACTCCCTGAGGAAATTCTTGCTGCCACACCCAATACTGAACCCTGCAACGTTCAGGATTTCAGCACACGTCTCAGGAGCGTCATGAAAAGCCTCCAAACTGTGTAGCCCCGTACGTCCCCAGTGAAGAACTTCGTCCACAACGAGCTTGCAACCTGCACGCACGTCTTCGTCAGAGTGGGTGCCGTCAAGAAACCGTTGCAGCAACACTACCAAGGTCCCTTCAAGGTGGTATGCCACACGAGGAAGATCGTCACCATCGATAGGCGTGATTCTACGGATGCCGTGGCCATAGATGACATCCAATCCTACTGACAACTCATCACGCCTGAAGACAACAATCTGGTTCCTTCTACCTAGTCACTAAGGGGGGAGGGGCGAGTATGGTAGTAACACGTTGCTCTTTTCTCTTATACATATACTAGCCAAATTACCCGCGCATTGCTGTGAATTCGTGACTAATCCCTAATCTAACCATACCACACCTAACTTTAACCCTTAACCCTAACCAAAATATTTTTAATGAAATATAGCTTTAAACACTCCCCCTTCCAGATGTACGCTCCCTACCCTAAGGTTGGGAAACCCTAGTTTGAAAATACATGTATACACAAATACAAATATCATGTGCACATTCTTTTGCGTGCGTGTGTGAGCGTGTGTGTGTGGATTGACAATAAATGTCTACAGCTAAAAGGTGAAGAAATGTATCTCGTTTATTTATCTTCAGAATATATATGATTATATGGGTTTATTTGCAAAAACGTAGGAGGTTGTGAATAATAAATTTCCGCCCGCACTAAAATTAAATGAAAATAACCAATATTTCAACATTTGGTAAATTATACAATCATTTTATATTTGCATGATTTTTTCTTACAAAAGCTATCACGGTTTGTGACAACATTAATTTCATATATATAAATATTATCTATTAAGACATACAATGGTTTGTTTAATCATATTAATTCATATGTTACAAAAATGATACGCGACTTCAGGGGGGACTACAGTAGTGGCGTGTTTCCTCACCATAAACCACCTAACTTTAGCCATTAACCCTAACCAAAATAATTGTTAATGAAATATAGCTTTAAACACTCCCCTTCCCAGGTGTGCGCCCCTCCCCTTCTCGAAGGTTGGGAAATCCTAGTTTGAAAATACATGCATACACAAACACAAATACCATATGTACACATTCTTTTGCGTGCGTGTGTATGTGCATGTGTGTGTGTGTGTGTGTGTGTGTGTGTGTGTGTGTGTGTGTGTGTGTGTGTGTGTGTGTGTGTGTGTGTGTGTGTGTGTGTGTGTGTGTGTGTGTGTGTGTGTGTGTGTGAGTCTGGATTGACAATAAATGTTTAAAGCTAAAAGGTGAAGAAATGTATCTAGTTTATTTATCTTCAGAATATATATGGTTATAGGGGTTTATTTGCGAAAACGTAGGAGGTTGTGAATAAACTATTTCCTCCCGCACTAAAATTAAATGAAATAACCAATATTTCAACATTTGGTATAATTATACAATCATTTTACATTAACATGCTTTCTTCTTACAAAAGCTATCATGGTTTGTGGCAACATTTATTTAAAAAATATAGATGGTATTTATGGACACATACAATGGTTTGTTTAATCATATTAATTCTTAAGTCACTAAAAATACTACGCGACTTAAGGGGATACTACAGTAGTGGCGTGTTCCCACATCATAAACTTCCTAACTTTAACACTCAACCGTAACCATTTTTTTTTTTAAATGAAATATAGTTATCCAAGTACCTGGAGTGATAGGGTATCAGAATATATATGGTTATGGGGGTCTATCTCTAAAACCTTAGGAGGAGTTTGTGTACAAACAAACAAACAAATATACAAGCAGACAAGCAGACGGAGGCTATTACTTTATTATAATAGATTCCGTTTTCCCTCGTATTCATTAAGTTCCAGCTAATATTCTTTAATATTATGATTTTTAAGGGACTTTATTTATTGTATAGTTCTTTTTCATATGTTCATTTAGCTACTCTAATAACACTCTTGTGCCTTTTTGCTTGTTGT
>NC_134810.1:3605305-3617805 GCF_046742065.1 Oratosquilla oratoria | reverse complement strand
GCGAAGAAAATGAGAGTGAGGAGTGAGGAGAATGGAGGAGAAATAAGGAAGGATGAGGTGAAGGCAGTTGTTAAGATGATGAAAGCAGGTAAGGCACCTGGTCTGGATGGATGTCATGCAGAATGTCTGAAAAAGGGAGTTACAGTGATGGTGGACTGGCTGGTGAGGTTAGTTTATGTTTGCTGGAGAGAGGATAGAGTGCCGGAGGACTGGAGTAGTGCCTGTATAGTTCCTCTTTACAAGGGAAAAGGGGAAGTGTGAATGTAGTAGTTTCAGAGGGATTAGCTTGTTAAGTGTAGTTGGGAAGGCTTATGGGAGGATCTTGATTGAGAGGATTAGGAGAGGACCAGAAGGAGTAATTGGTGAGGAACAGTGTGGATTTAGGACAGGTAGAGGTTGTGTAGATCAGATCTTTGTGGTAAGACAGATATGTGAGAAAGCTATATGAAAGGGGAAGGATGTTTTTTGGGCTTTTATGGATCTTGTGTCAGGATTAGGAATGGAGAGAGTGAGTGGTTTGAGGTAAAGGTGGGACTTCGTCAAGGATGCGTTATGTCGCCCTGGCTGTTCAACTTATACATGGATGGGGTGGTGCGAGAGGTAAATGCAAGGGTAGTGGGTCAGGGATTGGAGATGGTTAAAGAAAATTGAGAAAAGTGGAAGGTGAGCCAGCTGATGTTTCCGGACGACACTGCGCTTGTAGCAGGATCGGAGGAGGGATTGAGGAAGTTGGTAACAGAGTTTGGGAGAGTATGTGATAGAAGAAAGCTAAAGATAAATGTGGGTAAAAGTAAGGTGATGAGATGTACAAGGGGTGAAAGTGGCAGTACACTGGAAGTGAGCATTAAGGGAGAGCGACTGGAGGAAGTGGATAGTTTTAGATACTTGGGTGCAAATGTGGCAGGAAAAGGTGGAGTGAAGATGGAGGTAGAATGTACATGGAGAGAAGCGAGTAAATGCCTTGGTGGATTAAAGAGTGTAATGAGGAATAGACATTTGGGAATGGATGCTAAGAGGAGACTGTATGAAGGAGCGATTGGGCCAACAGCACTGTATGGGGCAGAAACATGGAACATAAGAGAAGAAGAGAGAAGGAGTTTGAATGTGTTTGAGACGAGGTGTCTGAGAAGTATGATAGGGGTTACTAGGCTAGATAGAGTGAGAAATGAGGAGGTGAGGAGGAGAACAGGAGTGGAAAGGGAGCTGGGAGATAGGGTTGATGAAAGAATATTAGGATGGTTTGGACACATGGAAAGAATGAGTGAAGAAAGATTAGTAAAAGAGGTATGGAAGGCAGATGTGGAGGGAGTGAACATGAGGGGACGTCCTAGGATGAGGTGGATGGATGGGGTGAAGGGGGCTTTGGGGAAGAGGGGAATGTCTGTTGAGGAAGGACGGGAGAGGACAGAAGACAGGGGTGAATGGAGAATGGTTTTATATGGATGATGTTGTGATTGCATGAGGTGGAATGGGCGGGGGGATGGGGGGTGAGGTAGTATGTGTGAGCAAAATTTGACGCAGCCCGAAGGGATTTCTCCCCGTCTTCTCCTTTTATGCAATGGGGGGACGGAGAGGGGGGTCGCCGATTTAATGAAGTGGCCTTGCTGTGGATGTGCTGTGTCTTGCGACACTGCTTCTGACCCAGGGCAGTGGACAAGGTGCAGGGATGACCCGTCATCCAGGAGGTGCTCAGATGAGAGGGAGGGTGGAGGGGTGTGGAGTGTATTCAGGGATGGAATGGGTGGAAATGATTTTATGCCTTTTCCTTTTTGGCTACCTTCCTTGTAAGGGGGAAAAAGCCTTGGTATATGTATGTATGTATGTATGAAAAATTGGGAATAAAAAATCTTGTAACCAATCTTTTACTCATTACAAGGAGTAACAGGAAGTCAGTTAAAACATTAAATAAGGTTGAATTAGAGGTCATCTTGTATAAAAATGAGCATTTGCACATTCCAGTAATAGTTGTGGAAGAAAATATTTTCTCATGAGATTTATTGATAGAATTTGCAACTATGAGAAAAGAGGGCATGATCATATGTCCTGCTGAGTTAAGGATCTTAGTGAAATCACAGTTAATCCCATTTTTAAATCAACCAGACTTAGAGCCAGTATATATGAATAGAGAAACTATTGAAATAGATAGGGATGGTAACAATGCTAAATTGGATGATAGTGGTGCAGAGCGGTCCATACAAGAACAATTAAGAGAAACAGAAAAATGAAGTCTAATATGATGAATCCAACTAAGGTGTTCAAGAAATCCCAGAAATTACTCAGTATTCATCAACTTCAAATGAAGCTCTCCTACTTTTGGAAGGTGGCGTAATCAAGTCACCATTATTACACTCCAGAGCATTTAACAGGGTAGTGGTACAGTTGAAAGGAGTCACTGTAGACTCTGAAATTTTAACCATCTCAGAATCAATTAAGATAAAAGGTTTGAAATTGGACTCAGAGGTTTATAAGGCAAACAAGAACATGGTAAAAATATTTGTGATTTGTACTTTGAATAAAGACAGTCTTAAAAAAAGGTACATATATAGGATGTTTAAGTTTGCACAAAACCCATTAAATCTTTAAATGGGACTACTGAGGAGGTAGAATCACCAATTTCATGAATCTGTCCAATTAAGGAAGAAACAGATTTGGGAAAGGAATATAAGAGTCAACTAGTTGTCCTGATTTGGATGAAAGCTTAGTGTCATTGTTCTTGAAGCACAATAAAGCAATTGCTTTGCCGGGGGACGCTTTGGACAAAAGAACTGTTTTAAAACACCAGAACAAATTAAAACTAGGGACTCGACCTATCTATATACCTGCCTACAGATTACCGCATTCTAAGCTAGCCATTGGAGATAAATTGATCACTGAAATGTTATCGCAGGATATAATTGAACCTAGTCTAAATGAATGGAACTTCCCCTTGATTCTGGTGCCAAAATCAGATGGTACCATACGTCAAGTTATTGACTATAGGAAATTGAGTAAACAAACTATACCTGATAGACTACCATCACCGGTAATAGCAGACATTTTTCGTAGTTTGGGAGCCGAAAAAAGTTATTTTAACACTACAGATATCAGGTTTGGGAGCCGAGAATAGTTATTTTAACACAATATGTATCAAGTCTGCGTTCTGGGAGATCGAGTTGCATGAAGATTCACGAGAATACACAGCCTTTTCTACACCATTGGCGCA
This sequence comes from Oratosquilla oratoria, assembly GCF_046742065.1. NCBI lineage: Eukaryota > Metazoa > Arthropoda > Malacostraca > Stomatopoda > Squillidae > Oratosquilla > Oratosquilla oratoria. Next base: position 3,614,603 of record NC_134810.1, on the reverse strand, counting down.
CAATACGTTCAAATGAATACCATTCGGGTTCTGTAATAGTCCATCAACTTACATGAGATGAATACAGTTCTAGATGGGTTGTTAAGAAACACTGCCAGTGTATTTATAGATGAAATTTTAATAGTTTCCCAAACAGCGACTGAGCACTTCAAGAAATTAGATTTTTAATTCTCAATACTAGTTGAAGTAGGATTGAAAGTGAAAATTGAAAAATGTATGTTTTTACAGGACAGTGTTCTTTGTTTTTTGGATATAAAATAGACATAGACTTAGTACAGTAAATTCAAAGGTAGAAGCAGTAAAGAACTATCCAGTTTCAAACGTAAAAAAAATTAAGTTTCTTAGGATTTACATGATATTATAGGGAATTTATCAAGAGATATGCAGACATAGCTAATCAATTCATTTCTTTATCGGGAAAGATTCAAAGTTTATTTGGGGATCTGCACAAGTTTTTGACAAGTAGAAAAATAAACTTATTAGTTCTCCAGTTCTTATATTTCCTGATTATGAGAAGGAGTTCATTTTTTGTACTGATGCATTTGACAAAGGGTTAGGAGGCATACTGATGCAAAAGAGAAATGGAACATTGAAACCGATAGTTTACACATAGAGACTTTGTAATAGTGCAGAGAGAAACTACTCCATAACAGAAAGAGAAACCTTACCAGTGATACATTCATTAGAAAGTTTTAGAAATTATACTAGAATATCCAATTAGAGTGTGGGCTGATCATACAGTTATTCAGAGCTTATTTAAGCATGAGAATCTTAGGGACAGACTAGCCAGGTGGTTTACTACAGTTCAGTGTTATGAGGTTAAGTTTGAATATATTCCTGGTAGGGAGAATGTTGCAGTAGATGCACTATTCATAAATATTAACCAACCAAAGTCAGGATTGATCAATTTCATTTGTAGTATAGATGATCTAGTAACATTAGTTGAATAAATTATAATAAGGGAACAAAGAAAAGATAAGAATTGGGAAAAAGTAACCCAGAATTTGATGAACCCAAGAGGTATTCCTCCAAAACTACCAAAAGGGTATATGATAGAGAAATTTCATTTGACCAATGACCTTTTGTATAGAAAAACAGTCATACGGAGTAAGGATATTTCTAGGGGCCCAGTGAATCAGTTGGTAATTCCACAAAGTTTATGATAGGGATTGTAGTTCACACCTAGGAAAGAATAAAACTTATAGACAAGCACAACTTAAAGACTTTTGGCCGGGTATGGAGAAAGACATATGCATATATAGAAAACTGCTTGAAATGTGCTGATATAAAAGGAAATACACTTAAACCTGCTTCTATGCTATCATATCCCACCCCGTAGAAACCTTCGGAAAGAGTTCAAAAAGATACACTGGAGTTACTTATGTCGGAAAATGGATATAAGTATGTATTTGTTGCTGTTGATTATCTTTCAAGGTTTTATATTTTACAAATCATTCCAAATAAGAGAAATGAAACAATTGCTTCAACAATCTATTATCAGATAATCTGTAATTTCGCTACTCCTAAGATCTTAGTTTCAGACAATGGTTTTGAATATATATAAAAAAAGGAAGAATTATGTAGGTTAGTTAATGTGCTGATATAAAAGGAAATACACTTAAACCTGCTTCTATGCTATCATATCCCACCCCGTAGAAACCTTCGGAAAGAGTTCACAAAGATACACTGGAGTTACTTATGTCGGAAAATGGATATAAGTATGTATTTGTTGCTATTGATTATCTTTCAAGGTTTTATATTTTACAAATCATTCCAAATAAGAGAAATGAAACAATTGCTTCAACAATCTATTATCAGATAATCTGTAATTTCGCTACTCCTAAGATCTTAGTTTCAGACAATGGTTTTGAATATATATAAAAAAGGAAGAATTATGTAGGTTGGTTAAATACCTTTGGCCAGGAATGAAGAAAGATATATATGATTATACGGAAAAAATTGAAATGTGTTAAGGTGAAAAGAAATACACCAATACCTGCTCCTATGTTAACATATCGCATTCCACAGAAACTTTGGGAAAGAGTTTACATAGATATATTGGAGTCTTTCTTACCATTGATTACACAACGTAACATTTTTTTTCAAAAGCTTTGTTTATTGTATTTTTTTTAGAGTTTATTAATCCATTTTTCCTGCTGATTTCAAATATGCAATTATTTTGTCTGTATCATCGACCGTTATAGAAATACATATAATTTCAATGTTACCATGTATATTTTGGAATTGTTATGTGGTCTGGTACTAAATGTTTATCTAATTTTCTCTTTCAGATCAATGACTGAACTATTTACCTGTTAAGATGGCTACTAGAGGATGTGAAAATTCTCCTGATACATTTTGCTATGTGTGTGGTTATTATATTGGGAAAAAACAAGTACTACATAAGATCGTGAGAGGTGCTAAAGTGTGGATAGCGTACAGACTCTATTTCGGAATGCCCATGGGTGACCAGGACAAGCCATGGGCACCTCATGTGATATGTGGAAGCTGCCGATCTACTCTAGAAGGATGGCTGAGAGGTACAGGAAGGGCAATGCCTTTTGCCATTCCTAGAATATGGAGAGAGCCGAAGAACCATCACGACGACTGCTACTTTTGTATGATTGATGTGACGAAGTACAGGAAAGTGAAAGGAAGACAAGCTCTGCAGTATCCAGACATACCATCATCTAGAGCACCTGTCCCACATGATGATAGCTTACCAGTACCACAACCACCAGAAAATGCAAGTTTGTTTTTATCATACTCTCTTTACTTTTAATTAACTTCAATATTAAGTACTTAATATACATTCACTTTCCTAAAGATATATGGAATACTAATGCTATTCGTCTTTGTTGAAGTTGCTATATTTAGTTATTTCTTTCTTTCCAGATGGAAGATGCAATGGAAATTTCATCTGAAGGGTCAGCAGGTAGCAGCAGCCATGAAATGGGAGGCGAAGATTTCGCACCAAGAACGACTTTGGAGCCTCACTTTCCAAGTCAGAGTGAGCTAGATGACTTAATCAGAGACTTAGGTGTTACTAAGTCAGGAGCTGAGCTTCTTACATCAAGGATGAAAGAATGGAATCTACTGGGAGAAGACTGCAGGACATCTGTGTACCGGAAACGACATGAAGAATTTAAAATTTACTATGACTTTAGTGATGATATGTGTTATTGTAAGGATGTTACTGGTTTGTTTACAGCCCTTGGACTCGAACATGATCCTGCAGAATGGCGACTGTTCATAGATAGCTCAACACGAAGTCTCAAAGCAGTATTGCTCCACAATGGAAATAAAAACCCATCTTTGCCTCTTGCACACTCAGTACAGAAGAAAGAAAACTATCATAATGTCAAACAGCTTCTTGAAAAAATCAATTATGCTGAATTCAAATGGGATGTTTGTGGTGATTTCAAGATGCTAGCCTTTTTGCTTGGCTTACAAGGGGGATACACAAAGTATTCCTGTTTTCTTTGTTTATGGGACAGCAGGGCTGATGATGATCATTATAATAAAGTTCATTGGCCCCCAAGAGTTGAGCTGCAGCCAGGAATGTTAAATGTTCTCAGACAGCCTCTACTAGATTCGAAAAAAGTTTTATTACCCCCACTTCATATCAAGCTAGGGTTAATTAAACAGTTTGTGAAGGCTTTGGATTTTGGAGGCGAAACTTTCCAAGAAATTTGTCTCATGTTTCCCAAGCTATCTGAGGCTAAGCTCAAGGGTGGTATATTTGTTGGACCCCAGGTAAACAAAATGTTGAAGTCGGAGAAACTGGAAAGAGCGATGACGAAAGTTGAAAGAGAAGCTTGGTGTTCATTTCGTGATGTAGTTCGTGGATTCCTAGGAAATCACAAGGACCCTAATTATAAACAAATAATGGCAAAGCTTATTGAGAACTTCAGGAAACTTGGTTGTCGTATGTCCTTGAAGATACATTTCTTGCATTCTCACCTAGATTTCTTCCCCGAAAACTTGGGGGCTGTCAGTGAGGAGCATGGCGAGAGATTTCATCAGGATATCGCAACTATGGAAAGAAGATATCAAGGACGATGGAATACTGCTATGATGGGAAATTACATATGGTCACTGGTCAGAAAAGACGAAAGCATGCATTCTAGAAAATCTCGATCGTCAAAGCACTTCTAATCATGAGAAGAGTCATCAAAACACTTGCAGTGCAAAGTTGTGTTGTTTATTTTGTTCTTACTAATATTGTAGCTCTTAAATACACTTCATATTATGAAAAAAATACTAGATGTTGTATAATTATCCTTAGAATGCTAAAGTAGATTGAATCAATTAACTACTGTAGAGAAAGGTTGCGTATATAACAATAAAATATAAAATCAATAATAAATAAAGAAATATCGATGTTACGTCAAAACTAATGTGATATTTGGATTCAGTGACACGAAATACATATATAAACATGAAAAAATACAAATAAACAAAACATGTGTTACATTGTGTTATCTTTCAAGATTTTGTATTTTACAACTCATTCCAAATAAGAAAGCTGAAACTATTGCTTCAGTAACCTATGATCAGATAATCTGTAATTTCACTACACCTAAGATCTTAGTTTCAGATAACGGAACTAATATAATAACAAAATCTTGGAAATTTCATGTAGTTTATTTAAAACCAAGAAAGTAATTTTTTCAGTGAATCATACACAATGTAATGGAGTTGTAGCGAGCTTAAATAAGAAAATTATTATATGTCTTAGAAGTGTGATAAGTCCTTGGGATACTTGGATTTCTTGTATTAAATGTACTCTGATCAACCAGATTAACATAGCAACAGGTAAAACACCTCGTGTTATTATTTTTGGGGAAGACAAAACTCTTCTATATGAAATCTTGATTGCAGAGCAGAAACCTGTGTATAATATAGATTATTATATCTCAAATAGGATAAATACTTTTCAAAGTATTCACCAGAGAGTTAGAGAACATATGCAGAAGTTTTCACAAGAGATGAAAAAACAATCAAACATAATAGCACATAAACTAGAATTAAAAATAGGAGATTTAGTCATGGTCAAACTACATTCACCCTATAATAAACTTTCACCAAGGTACTCAGGTCCATATAGGGTAATTGATTCTGCAGGTGGAAATAAATACAAGATCTTACACTTAGAAACTAGGGAAGAATTGATAGGCCATTTAGATGATATGAAGAAGGTTAGAATACAATTCGATGATGAAGATAACTGCTGTGATACCCTATGTATCAGTTATAATGACCCATTAAAACCAGAAGAGTATAGGGAATATCTTCATAATATTTTACGTGAATTGAATATTAATCTTGATACATTTTACAGATGAAGACTGCCATTTTATTATTACTATACTTGGTGAGTGCCCTGGACTGGAACCCAATTCGTCCTGGAGCATTGGTACAACATCAAGGTAACCTAATAATGGTAGACAAGCTTATCAGGATAGTTCTAGATTATAAAAACATAACTGTGATTAAGGATAATGTTGACTCCTTGAGAGTGAATTTGAAATTATTAAAAGAGAACATTTCCAGTAAAAATTTTCAAAAGAAACTTGAAAATAAGATAAATGAGATAGAACATAAACTTGATGTCATAGATTCAAACTTCAAAAGAAATGGTAGACAAAAGAGAAGTATGTTAGTGGTAGCTTTCGGAGCTCTTGCCGGATTGGAGATATCCAATTTTGCCTACCCTGCTAACTTAAAAATTTCTATGAGTAAATTGAATGAGAAGGTTGCAAAAATTTATAATTCACAAAAAAGTGTAAAGAACATTGAGGAACTGACCTCTGAAATTACAGATAATTTAGAGAACCTCAGGTTAAAACAAAGTGAACAGGAACATACAATACTTTTTTTCTTATTACTTAATACAATGCATTTGAAATTATCTGAGATGCAAATTCAGTTGGAATCCTTTGTAGAAGATTTAGTTCTAGCAAATTCTGGCCAAGTCACATCTTCTCTTCTCCCAATACCTCAACTTATAAAAATAATTAACTCAGCAAAGAAGGATTTTAATTTTTAACCTTTGTTTGATGAAGCTAATGTGGCATTCTATTACCCTTTATCAACTACATATTTAAATGTTTCCTGAGTGAAAATAGAAATTCCTTTTTCTTCTAATTTTAGATTCAATATTTACAAATTGATACCCTTCCCCGTGGAGGTAAATGGTTTATTATATGAAGTGGATGTTCCAGTTGTAGATCCATTCAACTACATCCTTTCTGTAGATAACCTAAAGGAGAGCATGATCTTTAATGATAAATTGAATGATTGTAAAATCATTAATAAGAATCTTTATCTTTGTCATTCTTCCATTTTTGTGCTTCGTGAAGCTTTGAAAAATTCATGTGAAACTTCTCTGCTTAGAAATGTGTCTGTGATGAATAACTGTCATTACAAGAAATTTTTGGTAGACCAGATTTCTCATAGTAGCATAAGGTTCCCATTATCTATTTTCCCTAATAAGACAAAAATTTATATTAATTGTCCAGGTTTATGTCCTAAATTGGAACTGGTTGAAGGTCTTATCTTAGTTTTTGACACCTGTGAATTACATGGAGGCACATTTTCCACTACAGCTAATACACTTATTACCATGCATTTAACTGAAGAGTCATATATCTCAACCTTTAACATCATATTACCCACAAACTCCCCCCTTTTGAAAAATAAGAGATGTTTGTCCACGACTAATAACACGTCAATTTCTTTCTATAATGTTAGTCTCGTAATTCATTCGTCACAAGGCCCCATGCCTTCGTTACGTCAGTTTCACTGACTTCCAATTTCATCTTGCCTTGTAATTCTCATACTTCAGTCAAGTCCCTAGGTTAAGTAGTTATTTAATTTTCTTCTTTTTCTTCTTACTAAATTTACACTGTCTTAGGTTACACCCAGAGTCTCTCTCTCTCTCTCTCTCTCTCTGTCGAGATCTCCAAATCATACGCCAAGCCACCTTCGTCTGACGTCACTAATTTTTCTCATCCAATCTCCCCTTACTTCTCAAATAAGTGCCACTCTTTATGGGCGTGATTTTAAATCCATGCACCAATAATTTTTCTCCTCCACCTTTTCCTCCAATCCGGAAGGCTGTTACATTGTCACAAGCAATACCGTTTACCTCAGCATTTGTCAAACGGAAATAGCTTTGCGTTTGTTACATTAGCATATTTCATCGTTACATTAGCATATTTCATCGCCGCTCCAACCATTGTTTATAAGCAGTCAAATCCAAGCTAACTCGAGTCTGACTCAGCTATTCCCTGTCGCCTTTCGGCCGTTGTTTTCATAACAACTGATCTTGGATTAGCATTCGTTCTCCATCTACCTCTCCATCTACCTAATTTTCTACCTCCACCCACCGGCCTCTTACAAGGAAGATCATTGTTAAGATCTCCCTCAAATGATTATTCTACCTATTATATAGTTATTCTTAGTGTCCTCTTTTCTTCAACAGTGGTGACTGCTCTGACCAATTTTTGTATTCAGGAGAGTGTCAATGTATAATTCTATTCAGCATGTCTATGCTTGAATTGTTATTGACATTTATGCATTTTGGAGGGGTTGCTTGTTTCTTTGATACCATTTTACTAGTTTATGCAAGGGTAGTTTAAGTATTTAGGTTCTTGTATATGATGATTTCCAAGTTTATACTAGCGAGCCCTGTAAGAGTGTGGTAGAAATAATTGGTCGGGACGCGCAAGGGTAGCTGCCGAGCCCTGTAAGAGGCTGGTAGATAGAGGTAGTCAAGTAGGTAGATAGAGGGGTAGGTGACGAGAAATTCATTTTACGACTTAGATGTTTTGAAAATAATGGCCACTACAGAGTTGCAGATGCATATTCTCGCTCACCTCCCAATGTTTGTAAACACAAGCTAGGGTATCGATATAGGTGCTGATGTGGCAAATTGTTAACCTCGCTTTGTAACAAGATTCCTTGCGTCAGCAGTATTGCTTGAGGCAGTATAACAGCCTTTCTGATTGGAGAAAAGGGTGGAGGAGGAGGTAAATTATTGGTGCACGGAGGTAAAGTCACTCCATTAAAGGGTGGCACTTATTTGTAACGTTCAAAATTATTGGATGAACTAAATAGTGACGTCGAAGCAGACTTGGCTTGGTAGGTGTAAAAGGATCCCAGGTGGTATTCCTCTGCTGTTAAATAATGCAAATAAGTTGTAGAAGTGTAATATTATTCGGAAGAAAAGAAAAAGAAAATTACTTTTAATTCACCCCATACTGATTCTAATTACTTGACTAAGTAGGACGAAAGAGGCATGGGGCCTAGAGATGAGCGACTTGCAATAACAAAATGATGAAAAGAAAGTGAAGAAAGTAGAAAGTGAATGAAGAAATATTATATCACAGAAGGAACAGTTAACAGAATTAAATCCAGTAATTAAGGAGACAAGGGAACTGAAAGTGTTGGTAGCAATAGAGCTAACACGTGGACTGATTGCATTACTCAGACGCGGGGTAAGATGAGGTGGTGGGAGGGGGAGGGGGAGGGGGAGGCGTCGGGAGGTTTTAAGCTTCGGACAAACCTGCTAACCGCCGCTCGGGAAATAATGTCAGGAGGGCACTGACCTTTAGAAAAATTAATGTCTGAGCATTCCTCAATTAATGCTGATTCAACTATTTTCCCCCTGAAACAGCAGTGGGACTTACCCCGAGTCGAAAGAATGATTCTTATTTTTGGCATGAAGAAATACGGCCGAATTTTCCTGCCCATATCTAATTGATCTTTTATGCTCTGCCAATCAAGTGTTCAAGTCTCTCCCGGTTTGACCCAAGTAAAACAAACCTCAATCTTGGCAGGGCAAACAATAAACACCGAGTGACTCTACTTCCTTCAGTCTTTGTTGAACGTTCACAATTTGCTTACGTACGGTGTTGGGATAGTGATAGTGAGACGTTCATAAGGAAACAAGTTAGTAGAAGAACTGATTGTTTTACTATAAGGAATTTTTAAGACATCTTTAAAAGAGCGCTGATGACTAGAGGGGACGGAATTTTTAAAACAGTTGGCTCTAGCCTTACTAAGGGCTTGTTCCAGAAACCAAGGTGGATATGCCAACTTCTTAAGTAGACATATGGTAACCTGAATTTCTTGGTCTAGAAATTGAGGACTGTAGATCCTGAAAGCCCTCAAGAAAAGACCAGAGGCAACACTTTTCTTAACATTATCAGGGTGATTACTAAAAAAGTGAAGGTAACTCCCTGAGTGGGTGGGTTTTCGGTACACTGTAAACTGTAAATTGTCATCAATC
>NC_134810.1:3575305-3585305 GCF_046742065.1 Oratosquilla oratoria | reverse complement strand
TGAGTCTATGCATTACACATGTTCTTGAAAAAAAAAAAAATCATGACGAGGTGGTCACCATCAGACTCGAAGAGAATCCAAAAGATCATCTGATGCTTCGCTTGCACTTCTGGTCCATAAGAACATTAGACTATATATATATATATATATATATATATATACATATATATATATATCAATATATATATATATATATATATATATATCTATCTATATATATATATATATATATATAAGTATATGTAAATATGTATATACAAATATATATATATATATATATATACACACACACATATATATATATATATATATATGTATATATTTACATATATATTTATATATATATATATATATGTATATATACATATATATATATGTGTATATATATGTCTATATATATATATATATATATACATATATATGTATATATACATATATATAAATATATATATATATATGTAAATATATATGTACATATATATATATACATATATATGTATATATACATATATATGAATACATATATATATTATATATACATATACCAAAGGCTTTTCCCCCCTACACGGGAGGTAGCCAAAAAGAAAAAGGCATAGAAACCACTCCCACCCATTCCATTTCCTATATATTCCACTCCCCTCCACCCTCCTCCCTACCTCTTATCTTGGCACCTCCTGGATGACGGGTCATCCCTGCATCCTGTCCACTGCCCTGGTTCAGAAATAGTGTCGCAAGACACATCACATCTACAGCAAGGACACTTAATTAATTCGGCGACCCCCCTCTCCGTCCCCCCATGCAGAAAAGGAGAAGACGGGGAGAAATCCCTTCGACCTGCGTCAATTTATTTTCTCATACATACTTCCTCACCCCCCATCCCCCACCCACTCCCCCTCATGCATCACAGCATCATCTATACACAACCCCTCTCCATTCACCCCTATCTTCTGTCCTCTCCCGTCCTTCCTCAACAGACATTCCTCTCTTTGGTAATGCCCCTTTAACCCCATCCATCCATCGTATCCTAGGACGCCCCCTCATATTCACTCCTTCCACCTTTGCCTTCCACACTTCTTTTACCAATCTTTCTGCACTCATTCTTACCATGTGCCCAAACCATTCTAATACTCTTTCATCCACCCTATCTCCCAATTCACTTTCCACCCCTGTTCTCCTCCTCACCTCCTCATTCTTCACTCTATCCAGCCTAGTAACCGCTATCATACTTCTCAGACATTTCATCTCAAACACATTCAAACTCCTTCTCTCTTCCTCTCTCATGTTCCATGTTTCTGTCCCGTACAATGGTGTTGGCACAATCACTCCTTCATATAACCTCCTCTTACCATCCATTCTTAGATGTTTATTTCTCATTACACTTTTCAATTCACCAAGGCATTTCCTCGCTTCTCTCAATCTACATTCTAACTCCAGCCCCACTCCTCCCTTTCCCGCCACTTCGCCCTCAAGTACCTAAAACTATCCACTTCCTCTAGTCTTCCACCCTTAATGCTCACTTCCAGCCTGCTGTCACTCTCTCCCCTTGTACATCTTCAGCTTCCTTCTTTCACACATCTTCTCAAACTCTGTCAGTAACTTTCTCAATCCCTCCTCTGATCCTGCTACAAGCGCAGTGTCGTCAGCAAACAACAACTGGCTCACCTCCCACTTTTCTCCATTTTCTTTAATCATCTGCAACCCCTGACCCACTACATTTGCATTTATCATTCGCACCACCCCATCCATGTAAAGATTGAACAGTCAGGGCGACATAACACATCCCATAACACATACCTCAAACCATTCACTCTCGCCATTTCTAATCCTAACACAAGCTCTACTACTTTCGTAAAAACTCTTGACTGCTCTAAACAGCATTCCTCCTATCCCATATATCTGCAGTACCTCCGACAGTGCCTTCCTGTCTACCCTGTCGTAAGCCTTTTCCAGATCCATAAAAGCCCAAAAAACATCCTTACCTTTTCCTATAGCTTTCTCACATATCTGTCTTACCACAAAAATCTGATCTACAGATCCCCTACCTGTCCTAAAACCACACTGTTCCTCACCAATTACTCCCTCTGTTCCTCTCATATATATATATATATATATATATATATATATATATATATATATATATATATATATATGTGATGAATGGTTTAGACAGATGAGAGACTGGGTGGAGGAAGAATAAGCGAAGATGGGCTGGAACTTTTTATTGCTTATACGTTTCGACCGACTCGGTCTTCTTCAGTAAGCTGTCTACAAACAGTTGGACCACATATTTATACATCCGAGGATGGGAACAAGGACAGGTCACCCCGCCGGCTGTCTGGGGATTCCCTTTCCCGTATCAAGCATACGTTTCCCAATTGTATTTATAATTAATCTACTTGTTGCCTCTGACAAACAAACAAAACCTTCCCTGTCATTGATGTTTTCATAATAATTAATGTAGGCAGCTTCAACAGTCTTCCTCATGTCTCTCCTTAATCCCGTGTGTAGAACCTCGACTCCATCGAGTGAGTTAGAAGTCCTGTGTGACCTCAAGCCACTTACGAAAGAAAACCGGATGGAAACGCGGACAACGAAGCAGAGAAGTTTAAGATCGAGGCCAGGAATATCCTACGAAAATCTGTCAAAGGTAAGAAATTGTTAGGCCTGTTGGAAGAGGCCCCGAGACCCCCCTTGATGCAAGGCCTCCCAAAAGTTCATAAAACAGGAATACCTATGAGACCCATAACTTCAGGGATCGGGAGTGCTCCGCACAAGTTGGCCAAGCGTCTAGCCAAACCACTCTCGGGAACCCTTGGATCTATAAGTGACGCTCATTTGAGGAATTCCTCTGACCTCATCCGCAGGCTGAACGATTTAGATTTCCATGGTAAGAAGTTAGCTAGTTATGATGTGAAGGCCTTATTCACAAATGTCGACGTGGAGGAGGCGTTAGTTGCCGCCAAGAGAGTCATAGACAGTCTTAGTAATGACGAATTACCAGTTCCCAGGAGTGATTATGTTAAACTTATATCCCTATGTGTAAAATTCGGTGTATTTACGTTCAATGGTAAGGAATATAAACAACACAGAGGTCTCGCCATGGGAAGTCCTCTTTCTGCGGTGCTAGCCTGTCTTTTTATGGAAACGTTGGAGGAAGACGAATATAGAAGGATCATGGGTAGAGGCACCACGTGGCTAAGGTATGTGGACGACGTTATTGTGATAGTGCCGGAGAATATCGATATTGGACATAAGCTAGGTAGACTCAATAGAGTCCATAAAGATATTCAATTCACTGTGGAGATGGAAGACGACCATAAGTTACCATTCCTTGACACGTTGGTGCACAGGAGGGATGAAGGAGTAAGATTCTCAGTGTACCGAAAACCTACCAACAGAGATGACTTTGTGCACTACTTCTCAGGACACAGCGAGCGAGTGAAGACCGGCGTGCTCATAGGCTTCTTCCTCAGAGCTTTTAGGATTTGCAGTGAGGAATTTTTAGAAGATGAATTAGCCTACATAACTAATGCCTTTAAGAAGTTAAAATATCCAGGGGGAATGATTAAAAAGCTGAAAGGAGTGGCTAGGAACATTTTCATGAGACCAAATGTCCAGTCGTCCGAGGATAATAAGGTACAGTATATTTCGGTTCCTAACTCTAGAAAAACTGAAGGCATTGACAGATTTCTTGGGAAGAGTGGGATAAAAATAGCAAGGACGTCCAATTCCAAAATTGGAAAAATGGTCAAGACCAAGAATATAAAAGGACTGTCCCAAAACGCCCTCAGTACCATCTATCGCATTCCTTGCGGTAGTTGCTCATCTTCATATTACGGTGAGTCAGGTCGAGGCGTCGAGAAACGCGTAGCTGAGCACAAAAGAGACTTGAGGTCACACAGGACTTCTAACTCACTCGTCCAACATGCTGACCGGTCTGGACATTTGCCCCACTGGGATGGAGTCGAGGTTCTACACACGGGATTAAGGAGAGACATGAGGAAGACTGTTGAAGCTGCCTACATTAATTATTATGAAAACATCAATGACAGGGAAGGTTTTGTTTGTTTGTCAGAGGCAACAAGTAGATTAATTATAAATACAATTGGGAAACGTATGCTTGATACGGGAAAGGGAATCCCCAGACAGCCGGCGGGGTGACCTGTCCTTGTTCCCATCCCCTGAAGAAGACCGAGTCGGTCGAAACGTATAAGCAAAAAAAAGTTCCAGCCCATCTTCGCTTATTCTTCCTCCACCCAGTCTCTCATATATATATATATATATATATATATATATATATATATATATATATATATATATATATGTGTGTGTGTGTGTGTAATAAAGGACATAAAGATAATATAAAGAAATAAATGCTGAATAAATGAATGACTGGCTGGCTGGCTGGCTGGCTTACTGGATGGATGTATGGATGGGTGGATGGATGGATGGATGGATGGATGAGTGGATGGATAGATGGATGGATAGGTGGGCTAGTGTTTGTGTGAGTCTTTGAGTGAGTGAGCAAGCGAGTGACTGGATGGATGGATAGATGGAAGGATAGATGAATGAATGAATGAATGAATGAATGAATGAATGAATGAATGAATGAATGAATGAATGAATGAATGAATGAATGAATGAGAAAATGAATGAATGACTGAATGACTGACTGACTGACTGAATGAATGAATGAATGAATGAATGAATGAATGAATGAATGAATGAATGAATGAATGAATGAATGAATGAATGAATGAATGAATGAATGAATGAATGAATGAATGAATGAATGAATGAATGAATGATCAAATAAATTAGCGGATGAATGAATAGTGAATTATAAATAGATAAGTAGATACATTGATAAATGAATAGATAAATAAATAAATAAATAAGTGAATAAATAGATTGATGAATTAGATCAATAGATAAATGAATAAATAACAAAGAAAGAAAGAAAGAAATGAATAAATAAACGATTTATTAAGAATAGAATTGATAGATAAATAAATTAATAAATTAGAAAAAAGTAAAAGAATGAATAGATAAATAAATAAGTAAACACATAAATAGATAATTAAATAGATAAAAATAAATAAACAAATGAATGTAAAAACAAATAGATAAATAAATTCATAATAATAAAGAAAATAGAAATATCATGAGGCACTTGTTAGGGTGAATCTTTTAGTTGAAACATGTGCCATGCAATTAGCTGTAAGGGAAGTCTTTTCCGCGTGTAACGTTTGTTTGTGTGTTGTAATGTCCGGCTTGAACACGCGCGCGGACATCTGACCTACTGCGCGCTACTCCAAGTGGACAAGTCCTTTGGCTCTCTATCTCCTTCCTTCTAATTCCATCTTAGTCCTTCTTGACCTTCTTCATCTAAAGGCCTTACTTGTGCAATTGTCTTCTTCCCTTTCCCCTCTCCTTCTCTTCCTTTCTCTTTCCTTTTTCTTTCTTGTGGTTGTGGAGCTTTTCTTTTGTCAACATATCTTTTTTATTTTGTATTTTCTTCCCTGTCTTTGCCTTCCCTTTCCATTCCTTTTCCTTCCCTTCTCTTTCTGCCCTTCCTTCCACTCTCTTCTTTTCTCTTCATTTCACTTTACCTTTTTCTTACTTCCTTTTAGTTTCACTTTAATTCTAATATCTTTCGTTTTCATTTTCCTCCTCTCTTCCCTTCTCTTTTCTGTTATTACCTCCTCTCTCTCTCTCATTATTCCCCCATATCCTCCCCCCCTCACATTTCCTTTCCTGAATAAACCTTTGTTTCTTCCCTTCCCTTTCATCCCCCACCCCTTCTTCCCTCTCCTCCCAAATCTCAGCTCTTCTTATGCTTTCGTTCTCCTCCCAATTCTTCATCTTTTACTTTGCCATCTCCTCCCCTTTCTCCTTATCTCTTTTTCCCTTTTCCCCCCGGGTCCAGACGAAAAATTTCCGAGAATGCTTAAGGAGCGTAAATATGAAATCTACGACTAGTTAACTGAAATATTTAACAAATCGGTAGACACTGGTTTTGTACCTACTGCTTGGAGGCAGGCAAACGTTGTTCCTGTGTTTAAGAAGGGAGATAGATCGTCTATATGCAACTACAAGCCAATCAGTTTGACAACGGTTGTAGGAAAAATGCTTGAATCAATAAGAGTAAATAGACTCGGAGAACACATCGAAAGACAATTTAATTCGTGATACACAGCATGGTTTCTCCAAGGGTAAGTCATGTGTGACTAATCTTCTATCCTTTTACACTAAAGTATATAAGGCGTCAGACAACAATGATAATTACGATGTTATTTACCTTGACTTTAGCAAAGCGTTCAACAAGGTGCCACAACAGAGACTACTAAATAAAATCAAAGCCTATGGCATAGGAGGAAAATTGTTAGTATGGATTAGAGCTTGGATTAGTAACCGAAAACAGCGGGTCACCATAAATGGAATAAGATCTAGGTGGGGCAATGTTACCAGTGGGGTCCCCTAGTGCTCGGTTTTGGGTCCTTGTTGTTCATTATGTACATAAGCGACTTAGACGATGGGATAAGTAGTGATAATAGTAAGTTTGCGGACGACACTAAAATAGGACGCCTAATTAGGTCAGGAGACGACGCAGAGATTCTGCAGGATGATCTTAACAAATTGTTCACATGGTCGGTGAAATGACAAATGAACTTCAATATCTCCAAGTGTAGCGTGTTAAACATAGGGCTACACAACCCCGAAAATAGATACAGCTTAGATAACACGCTTTTAGAGAAAACTGAGTGCGAGAGAGACTTGTGAATTCTAGTGAGTCCGGACCTTAAAACTAGGAAACAGTGCATTAGCGCCAGGAATAAAGCTAACAGAGCATTAGGTTTCATTGCTAGGACGGTAACGAATAGAAGTGCAGAGGTAATTATCAAACTCTATCTAGTGATAGTTAGACCCATCCTTGATTATGCGGTACAGTTTTGGTCTCCGTTCTACAGAATGGACATCAATTCACTAGAATCAGTACAGGGAAAAATGACCAAAATGATACATGGACTCGGAAATTTGCCTTACGAAGAGAGGCTTAGGCACCTAAACTTACACTCTCGGGAAAGACGCAGGTGCGGGGTGATCTAATAGAGGTATTCAAGTGGGTCAAAGGCTTTAACAAGGGCGATGAAAACAAGGTCATTATATTAAAACAACAGGACAGGAATCGCAGTAATAGATATAAACTGGACAAATTTAGATTTAAGAAGGAAATAGGCAAGAATTGGTTTACTAATAGGTTGGTCGACGAATGGAATAGACTTAATAACCATGTAGTAAGCGCTGAAACTATCAGTTGTTTTAAAAAACGATTAGACAAATTTATGGATGGGGATGACAGGTAGTGATGGATACGGAGCTACCTAGTGTAGGCCTTATGGTGTTTTGCAGTCTCCTTTATTCTTATGTTATTATGTTCTTATGTTCTCCCTTTTTCTCCCCCCTCTCTCTTCTTCTTCCCTCTCCTCTCCTTCCCTCAATCTTCCTACTCTTTATTTCCATCTCCTCATTACCCTTTTCCTTCCTTCTTTTTCTCGTTTTCTTTCTGTCCTCCCTTCCACGTCATTTTCCATCTCCCTTCCCTTCCTCATTTCCTTCCTCTTCCTTATCCCCTCCATCCGTCCTCATACCCCCTCCCTCCCTCTCCTTCCCCCTCCATCCCCCTTCCCCTCCCTCTACCACCCCATTCTTCAAATCGCACGAACACCACGTCACTAATATTCTGTCCTCCCCTTCACCCTACCTTCCCCTCCCCCTCACCACACCACCTTTACTCCCTTGAGGCTCAGAAATCGTTGATTTTCCTATTGTGGTTCTGTATTCCCTACTCCTGCCCTTATCCCCTTCTCTCACCCCCTCTCTCTTCCTCGCCGTCCCATCCTCCTTTTCTCCCTCTTCCTTCTTTTCTTCTCTTGTCTCTTACATATTCATTTATTATTTCTACTAACAAAGGCATGTTTTATACATTTTTATTTTTTTATTTTTATCAAGTCATTCTCTCCCACCTCTCCCTACCCAACTCATCTTTTTCCTCCACTTCACTCCCCCCTGTCTCCCCTCCTCTCCCCGTATCTTTCCTCTCATTATCTTCTTTTCTTTCCCTTTTTTTCTTCGCCTTTCTCCCCTCAAACTATTTAGTTTTACCCTCCCACCATGTCCTCCTTCTTGTTGACCCTAGCAATCCTCTACTACTCCCTAGTCTCCACCCTGAGTCCTCCTTCTCCCCTTTCCTATCCTTTCCCATCTTTTTCTCTACATTCCTTTATTTGCCTTTCTCTGCTTCTTGCTTTACTTTACCAATCTATATTTTTTCTTTTTATTCGTTTTCACCCCTTCCATTCTTCCTACTCTCTCCTTTTGTTTTCTTCTGTTTTCTTCCTCTTTCTTATTTACTTAACCTACCCCTCTCCTCTTCTCTCCTCTCCTCTCTTCTCCTCCATCGTCCCTTTTCTTCGTGCACAATTTTCCTTTCTTTCTCCATTCCTCCCCCTTCCCATTTTCTCTGCTTCCTTATTTTCATTTCCCTATTTTCCATCTCCCTTACTTTCATTTTTCCTATTTGCAGCCAATCTCTCCTTATTCTCTTATATTAGTTTCTCATCGTCTCACCATCTCCATTCTTTTTTCATTCTCTCCTTTTCCCCTTCTATTCCACTCACCTCCCCATCACCCCATCCATTCTTCTCTCTTCTCCTTCCTTCTCCTCCCCTCCCGTCTCCACTCCTCCTTCTTTTTGTCTCCTTTCTTCTCTCTTTCTCTTCCACTCTTCTCTTCCCCTCCCTTCCTCTCCCCTTTTTCTCTCTCTTTCCTTTCTTCTCCTCTCTTCCCTTCCATCACAATTTTTTCTCCTTTTCCTTTCTTCCACCCACCTTCCATCCTTCTTCTTTTTCACTTTCATCCTTTTTCATCTTCCCTTCTTTTCCACCTCTGTTTTCCTTTCCTCTTCCCTTCCTCTCCTCCCTTCCTGCCCTTTTCCTCTCTTCTCCTTTCCTTTCTCCCATCCGTATTTCCCTCTCTCCTCGCCTTCTTTCTTCCTCCTCCTCCTTCCCTTCCTACTACCTCTAACTTCTTCCTTCCCTCTTCTCCTCCTTTCCTTTCCATCCTTCCTTCCCTTACATCGTCCCTTTCTCCTTACCCTTTTCTACCTTCACCACCCTTAAATTTTCAAACTCCCTTCTCCCTCCCTTTCGGCTCCCATTCTTTCTTCCCTCCTTTCCTTTCCTCCCTTTCTCCCTCCTTTTCCCTCGACCTTCACCTCCCTTCCATCTTCCTTCCCCCTTTCCCTTCCCCTCCCCTTTCCCTGCGTTCCTCCTTTCTTTCCCCTTCTGTACCTTCACTTTCCTTCCATTTTCCCTTTCCCCCTCTTCCTTCCCTCTTCCCCTTCTTTCCCTCCCATCCTCCCTTCCCTTACATCCTCCCATTCTCCTTAACCTTTTCTACCTTCACCACCCTTAAATTTTCCAACTCTCTTCTCCCTCCCTTTCGGTTCCCATTCCTTCTTCCCTCCTCTCCTTCTCTCCCTCCTTTACTTTCGGCCTTCACCTCCCTTCCCTCTTCCGTCTCCCTTTCCCTTCCCCTCCCCTTTCCCTGCGTTCCTTTCTTCTTTCCCCTTCTGTACCTTCACCTCCCTTCCCTTTTCCATTTCCCCTTCCCCTCCCCTTCCCTTCCCTATCCCCTCCCTTTCTCTTCTCCTTCTCCCTCTCCCCTCCCCGGCCCACCCCGCACGCCGACAATTACTTAGCAACAATTAGAGAAGACTTAATCTGCGCGCTGTCATCGGAACGCGGGGGCTGTGGATGGCACGGCCATGGAATAGAGGGGAGGTAGAGGAAGAGGGGAGGGAGAAGGGGAGGAGGAGGAGGAGAAAGGAGATGAGGAAAAGGAGGGGAGAGGAGGGGAGGGAAAGGGAGGGAAAGGGAGTAAATGGGAGAAGAAGGGCAGGGAGAGTTTTGGAGGGGAAAGGAAGGGAGGTGAAGGA
>NC_134810.1:3562805-3570305 GCF_046742065.1 Oratosquilla oratoria | reverse complement strand
ATAGAAACTCTAGAGAGTTTAAGAAAACAGAAGTAGGACATAGACAGGAAGTTAGAAGTCCATCCAGGGATACTAGAATCCTGTGTTTTAATTGTAAAGCCTGGGGACACAAAGCACAAGACTGTTTTTATGGAACTATTTGTAGAAATTGCAAATATGAGGGTCATGATGAATATCAGTGTAGAAACCCACCATTCTGTATGTATCACCAAAGAATATGCCATAAAATCCATGAATGTAGAAATTTTCGTATGCATCAGGAAAGAAGAGGAAAACCCCCAGACACAGAATAAATCAATATTCTAGAACTCCCCACATATATACCGATAGACTGTATTGTGTTAAAGATAGGAATAAGAGTAGGGTGAAAGAAACTTCCAATGTCAAAGACAAACTGATAATTACTATTGGAAGAACTTCTATAGGACCTCTCATTGCTGTTAGAGTGTTCAATAAGCCTATTCAAATATTTATTGACACAGGATCTGTAGTTAATGTAATTACCAGTAAAGTTTTAAACAGTTGAAACCAGGAGTGAAAATATAACCAATCCGTTACTCATTGCAAGGAGTAACTAGAAATCAGTTAAAAACATTAGGTAAGGTTGAACTAGAAGTTATCTTATATACAAATGAACATTTGCACATTCCAGTGATAGTTATAGAAGAATCTGTTTTTCCAGGAGACTTATTGATAGGATTTGCAACTATAAGAAAAGAGAACATGGTCATATGTCCTGATGACTCAGGGATCTTAGTGAAATCACAGTTAATCCCATTTTTAAATCAACCAGACTTAAGACCAGTGACAGGAATCAATGAATCCCTAGACATAGATAAGAAAGATATAATTTTTACTTTAGATAACGAGGCCGAGCGGTCCAGACCAACAGAAATAAAGCAACATGTAGTGAATCCAACTCAGATGTTCAGGAAATCCCAGAAATTACTAATTCATCAACTACAAATGGAGCCTTGCAAATTGTGGATGGTGGCGTAATAAAGTCAACATTATTACACCCCAGAGCAATTAACAGGTGGTTGTGCAGTTGAAAGGAGTTATTGTAGACTCTGAAATAATTACAATCCCAGAATCATTTAGATTAAAAGGTTTGAAGCTGGACTTAGAGATTTATAAATCAAATGAGAACATAGTAGAAGTATTAGTAATTAACACTATGAATTTAGATATAGTTTTAAGGAAAGGTACACAAATAGGATGTTTCCAGGTGTGAAAAAAAACCATTAAGATTTTAAATGAGAGTAGTGAGGAGGTAGAATTACCAATTTCATCAATCTGTTCAGTTCAAGAAGAAATAGATTTTAGTGAGGAATACAAGGATAATAGATCCTTGTATTCCTTACAAATTGCCCTGAGTTGGATGAAAGTTTACTTGCTTTGCTTGTGAAGCACAATAAAGCAATTGCTTTGTCGAGGGACACCTTAGGTAAAACAACTGTTTTAAAACATCAGATTATATTAAAAACAGGAACAGAACCTATTTACATACCCGCCTACAGAGTTCCTCACTCTAAATTAGCGGTAGTAGATAAATTGGTCACTGAAATGTTATCACAGGATATTATTGAACATAGAAAAGTGAGTGGAACTTTCCTTTGATTTTGGTGCCAAAATCAGATGGTACTAT
Source organism: Oratosquilla oratoria (assembly GCF_046742065.1). Taxonomy (NCBI): domain Eukaryota; kingdom Metazoa; phylum Arthropoda; class Malacostraca; order Stomatopoda; family Squillidae; genus Oratosquilla; species Oratosquilla oratoria. Next base: position 3,568,657 of record NC_134810.1, on the reverse strand, counting down.
GCGCCCAGTTATTGATTATAAGGAATTGAATAAGCACACCATTCGTGACAGGTTACCATTACCAGTAATCTGTGACATTTTAAGAAGTTTGGGAATTGAGAATAGGTATTTTAGCACAATAGATATCAAATCTGCTTTTTGGCAAATAGAGTTGCATGAAGACTCAAGAGAGTTCACAGCATTTTCTACTCCAACGGGACATTATGAGTTCAAGAGAATGCCATTTGGGTTATGTAATAGTCCATTAACTTACATGCGATTAATGAATACAATTCTAGATGGATTGTTAGGAACCACTGCCAGTGTATTTTTATATGACATTTCAATAGTTTCTCAGACAGCAGTTGAGCACTTTAAGAAATTAGATTTGATATTCTCAAGAGTAGTTGAAGCAGGATTGAAAGTGAAACTTGAAAAATGTAAGTTTTTGCAAGACATTGTTATCTATTTGAACATAAGATAGATAGACATGGACTTAGTATAGTGAATTCAAAAGTTGAAGCAGTGAAGAATTTTCCAGTTCCAACCAATGTAGACAAGGTTAGGAGCTTCTTGGGATTGACAGACTATTATAGAAAATTCATTCAACGATATGCTGACATTGCTAATCCACTAAGTTCTTTGTTGAGGAAGGGCTCAAAGTTCATGTGGGGACCTGCACAACAGCAAGCTTTTGACAAGTTGAAAGATAAACTTACGAGTTCACCTATTTCAATCTTTCGTGACTATGAAAAAGAATTCATTCTTTGCACTGATGTATCTGACATAGGATTAGGAGGCATACTGATGTAAAATAGAAATGGAACATTGAAACAAATACTTTAAGTTGAAACAAATAATTTAAGTTGAAAGATAAACTTACGAGTTCACCTATTTCAATCTTTCGTGACTATAAAAAAAATAATTCTTTGCACTGATGTATCTGACATAGGATTAGGAGGCATACTGATGCAAAATAGAAATGGAACTTTAAAACAAATAATTTACACTTCAAGACTTTATAATAATGCAGAGAGAAACTACTCTATAACAGAAAGAGAAACTTTAGCAGTAATTTATTCTTTAGAGAGATTTAAGGATATGGTACTGGGATATCCAATCAGAGTTTGGACTGATCACACAGCTATTCAGAACTTATCTAAGCATAAGAATCTTAGTGGCAGACTTGCTAGATGGTTTGCGATACTTCAATGCCATGAAGTTCAATTTGAATATATTCCGGGTAGAAAGAATGTTGCGGCAGATGCACTTTCTAGAAATACTCGTATTAGTCAACCAATGATTGGGTTGATTAATTTTGTTTGTAGTATAGAGGAGTTAGTAACTTTAGATGAGGAAATGCTAATAAGAGAACAGAGGGATGATAAGACATGCGATCCATTAGTATTTGATGAACCCAAGAGGAAATTCTTCAAAACTACCAAAGGGGTATAAGATATAGGAATTTCATTTGACTAGTGAACTTTTGTATAGAAAAACAGTTGTAAGTGGAAAAGATATTTCTAGAGGTCCAGTAAATCAGTTGGTAATACCACAAACTCTTGTAAATGATATATTGAAGTTACTTCATGATAGTGATTGTAGCTCACATCCAGGAAAGGATAAAACTTCTAGACAAACACAACTTAAATATTTTTGGCCAGGTATGAAGAGGGATATATATAATTATGTAGAATTTTTTTTTAAATGTGTTAAGGTGAAAAGAAATACACCAAAACCTGCTCCTATACTTACCTATCCCATTCCACAGAAACCTTGGGAAAGAGTTCACATGGATACATTGGAATTACCAATGTCCGAGAACGGCTTTAAATACCTATTTGTTGCTATTGATTACACTGTACAACAAATTTCAGGATTAAGAAGAAAACATAGTTCTCATGTGCGTTTTATTATGAAGTTCAGTGTGCTGAATTCAAATTTGATAAAAAAAAATTCATGCCACGTCACAATTTTTTGTAAATCGCTGTTTTAATAATTATGCAATTAATAGAGATTTCCAAGGTTCCATAAATGTATTTTGCTCCCAAAGTCAGATTAAATGTCTTCATTGTATTTATTTAATTAATATATAATGAATCGGCATGTTTGTTAGCTTTATATGATGTATTAACCTACAATCTATTATTTACTTCTTCTTTTATAAGACGTCTCAGGCGTGTCACGCTTCAGGTTCCAACAGAAGTCAGCCAGCATAGCAGGGCTCCATTTTCCCTTGTACCTGTTTTCCATTGACGCTATATCTTGATGGAACCTCTCTCCATGTTCATCACTCACATCTGCTGCATTCTCTGGGAAGAAGGACAGATGAGAATGAAGAAAGTGTATCTTCAGTGACATATTGCATCCGAGATCTTGGTAGCATTTGATTAGCCTCTCCACTTTACGCTCTCGCTGGGACTCTTGGTGCTTTCCCAGAAGCCCTTTGCATACATCTTTGAATGCATGCCAGGCCGCTAGCTCAGGTTCATCCATTGTCGCCTCAAAGTCCTCATCATTTATAAGCTTGCGAATCTGAGGGCCTACAAATATACCCTCTTTAATCTTGGCATCACTAATTTTAGGGAAGATCCCTTTGAGATACTGGAAACATGGCTTGTTATGTTGCAGTGCTTTGGTAAATTGCTTCATTAGGCCTAGTTTTATATGCAGTGGTGGCAAAATGATTTTCTCCTTCTTAACTAGTGGCTCATGAATTACATTATGGCATCCAAGCGTCATAGATTCCCGAGATGGCCATTCTGAGCGTATATAATGTTCTGATCTGGCCCTACTGTCCCACTTGCAAAGAAAGCACATAAATTTGGTGTATCCAGTTTGTAGCCCATTAAGTATGGCTACTACTTTCAAGTCTGCACAAATTAACCACTCATGCTCTTTGTAACTTATGTGGTCTAGAATAAAAGCAAGGTTCTCATATGTCTCTCTTAAAATGACTGAGTAAGCAACTGGAACTGAAGGCATGGTGTTCCCAATGTGCAACAGAACTGCTTTTATGCTGTAAAGGGATCCATCTATGAATAGCCTCCACTCATTGGGTTCATAGGACAGCTCAAGGGCACTGAATAGGCCTCTGATATCATTACAATAAGTCAAGTTGTTTTCCAAAGTGAAGAAATCCTGTAGATTTGCAGAACGCTTCCTAAATACTGTAATTCGAGCTTCTTCATCCAACAGGTGCCATTGTTGCAAACGTGAGGCCAGGAGTTCACTCTGTTGCTTAGTAAGTGTTAGATCACGAACTAGATCATTGAGTTCTGGTTGGGTGATGAGGTGTGGTTTCTTATCAGATTCAAGTTGTATCGTATACGTTGCATCTTGAGATTCTGAATCGTCTGAGTTGCTCGTGTCATCGCTTGGTAGTTCAGAGGGCGGCTGTGGTACAGGGATATAACTTGAATGTCAAACTGGGCGAATAGCGGAGTGAATATTTGGATACATGATAGATTTCTTGCCTTTTCTGTTGCGACCTGCAGGAAAATGAAATAAAATCAGACTAAAAATGGGTATTATTGGTTGTGATCACGTACAAAAATAGTGGGAGTACAGTATATTATGTATTTCGATCTTTTTTATTGATACATCTCTTGAAAATATATATAAAAACAGTAAAAAAATAAACGCTGAACACCCACCTTTAATATATGTTAAACAGAAGTAGCAATCTGTTGAGTGGTCCTTTGGCTCCCTCCAGACCATTGGTACGCCAAACATGAGGCCAGTCCCTTTGCCTTTCACCCAGGCAGAAAGGGAACTTGTACACCTGACACAACATATGTGAGGTGCCCAGCTTTTGTCCTGGTCACCCACTTTACATCCAAAGTACAGCTCATAAAGTTTCTTTACACGTTGAGTTAACTGTCTCTTGTATTGCCTTAATGTAACTGATCCACATATATAACAAAACTTGTCTGGCGAATTCTTGCATTCTCTAGGCATCTTAACTCTGTATCCTGTTAAGAAAAAAAACACATAGCTATGTGAAAAATTATATAAATGGTAAAAGCAACAAAAAATACCGTTCAGATAGACATTGCGGGCACTGCTATTTACGAAGAACTGGAGGGTCACAGAAAGAAACGGATGTTATATTCGTGATTTACGCAAAAAATAACTCTAGAAAAGGATAGTCTCATTTCCGTTTTTTTTCATTGTTATACAGTGTTATATTTCAAGATTCTGTATTTTACAACCCATTCCAAATAAGAAAGCTGAAACTATTGCTTCAGTAATCTATGATCAGATAATCTGTAATTTCACTACACCTAAGATCTTAGTTTCAGATAATGGAACTGAATTTAATAACAAAATCTTGGAAAAATTATGTAGTTTATTTAAGATCAAGAAAGTCAATATCTTAGTGAATCATCCACAAAGTAATGGAGTTGTAGAAAGGTTAAATAAGAAAATTATTACATGTCTTAGAAGTATGATAAGTCCTCATAGTATAACCTGGGATACTTGGATTCCTTGTGTTAAATGTACTCTGAACAACCAAATTAATATAGCAACAGGGGAAACACCTCATTTTATAATTTTTGAGGAAGACAAAACTCTTCCATATGAAATTTTGACTGCAGATCAGAAACCTGTGTATAATGTAGATGATTATATCTCAAATAGAATAAATACTTTTCAAAGAGTTAGGGAACATATGCAGGAGTATTCACAAGAGATGAAAAAGCAACAACACAAAATAACACATAAACTAGAATTGAAAATAGGAGATTTAGTCATGGTCAAACTACATTCACCCTATAATAAACTTTCACCAAGGTATTCAGGTCCATATAGGGTAATTGATTCTGCAGGTGGAAATAAATTCAAATTAGTCACTTGAGAAATAAGGGAAGAATTGATAGGCTATTTAGATGATATAAATAAAATTAGGTTGCAGATCTATGAAGATGATTGTTGTGATACCCTATGTATAAATTTTAGTGAACCTGAGGAGTATAGGGAATATTTTGATAATATTTTATGTAATTTGAACATTAGTATAAATGCATTTTACAGATGAAGACTGCCTTATTAATTTTTCTATGCATGGTGAGTGCCCTGGACTGGAATCCGATTCGTCCTGGAGCATTGGTACAACATCAAGGTAACCTATTATTGGTAGACAAGCTTGTAAGGGTAGTTCTTGATTACAAGAATATATATATATAAAAAAAAAGAGAAGATGTGGACTCCTTGAGCGTGAATTTGAAATTGTTAAAAGAGAACATTTCCAGTAAAAATGCTCAAAAGAAACTTGAAAATAAGATAAAGGAAATAGAACACAAACTTGATGTCATAGATTCAAATTTCAAAAGAAATGGTAGACAAAAGAGAAATGCGTTGGTAGTGGCTTTAGGAACTCTTGCTGGATTAGGAATATCCAATTTTGCCTTCCTTGCTGATTTAAAAATTTCTATGAATAAATTGAATGAGAAGGTTGCAAAAATTGATGATTTACAAACAAGTATAAAAAACATTGAGGAAATGATCTCTGAAATTACAGATAGCTTAGAGAATCTCAGTTTAAAACAAAGTGAACAGGATAATACAATGCAACTTTTCTTATTACTCAATACTATGCATTTGAAATTATCTGAGATGCAAGTTCAGTTGGAATCTTTTGTACAAGATTTAGTTCTAGCAAATTCAGGTCAAGTAACACTCGTCTCTTCTCCCAATACCTCAACATATAAATGTAATTAATTCAGCAAAGAAGGATTGGAACTTTGAACCTTTCTTTGAGGAAGCTAATGTGGCATTATATTACCCTTAGTTGAATTCATATTTAAATGTCACCTCAGTGATAATAGAAATTCATTTTTCTTCCAACTTAAGATTTAACTTATCTAAAT
>NC_134810.1:3530305-3547805 GCF_046742065.1 Oratosquilla oratoria | reverse complement strand
GGGTTTGTGAATTTTTGGAATACCGCGCATTCTGGGAGGATTGGGGTATTCCTCCAGAAGTCTCATTAATTTCTTTCCTTTTTCAGTTTTATTAAGAATTTTTCTGGCATGTTTTTTTAATTTATCTGCTTCATTCGTTACGAAACCTATATGTTTTGTTGCGATAAGTATTGTCGTCATCTAAGAGCTCTAAAATTTTACTGATATAGTCCTCTTTTGATAAGATCACGATACCACCTCCTTTATCTGCATTGGTGATTACTATGTCTTTGTCTAAGCCTAGATTTATTAAAGCTTTCTTGAATCTTCTGGGGATGACGCATTCGTTTTTAATGGCTAACGCTTGGTAACATGTAACAATCCCCTGTTTGAATCCTTTTTCAATATCGCTGTCACTCCATCTATAGTTTCTCTTAATAAAATCTGTGAATCCCCTTGTGTTAATACCAGTGTCGAATTTAAGTCCTAGCGATAGAGCTTGAATTTCAGTATTCGATAATCTCCTATCTGAAAGATTTGTTATTATTTCACACCTTCCAATTTTATTCCAATCGCTGTTGTCACATAGACTGTTTAATTTTCGCTCTAGTCTTTCACTTTGTGATGTCTTTTCTTTTTCTAGTTTATAAATTGGTGTGATGGTAATTGTACTCCAGATATGCCCACCGACTCATAAATGTACTTGTAGATTTGGAGTACAATAACCATCACACATAATTTATAAATTAGAAAAAGAAAAGACATCATATCCGGAGTTGTAGCAAGAGAATGGAAGCTAGCTAACGTTACTCCCATATTCAGAAAAGGTGACAAAAATAACTACAGGCCTATAAGCTTTATTTCAATCGTAGGGAAATTTATGGAAATTATCATCAGAGATGCTATCAAACATCCTTTAGAAAGTAACTGTTTGAAAAATTATAGCCAGCATGGATTCAGACGGAAACGTTCTTGCGTGACTAACTTCATTGAATTCTACATCGCAGTTATCTCAAATTATGACAAAAAAAATATAGATTTGATATATCTAGACTTTGCAAGAACTTTTGATACCGTCCCACACGAAAGATTACTTACTAAATTAGCTTCACACGGAATAAGTGGTAGTCTATTAAGATGGACTAGTAATTGGTTGAATGATCGAAAACAGAGAGTTGTTTTAAATGGAAAAAAACTTATAGATGGAAAAATGTTACGAGTGGAGTTCCTCAGGGTTCCGTTCTTGGGCCACTTCTATTCATAGGATATATAAATGATATAGACGATGCACTTAAATCTGCTGTTTCCAAATTTACTAGTGATACAAAATTGTGCGGAATGGCAAATTATTAATTAAACTAATTAGATATTCAAAAAGATTTAGACAAATTTCGGCAATGGTCTGAAAAGTGGCTAATGAAATTTAACACAAGTAAATGCAAGGTAATGCACATAGGTAAGAATAACAGCAAGTACGATTCTAAGTTATTTGGAAATTCGTTAACAAAAGTGGATAGTGAAAAAGATCTCGGCGTAATTATCAGTAACGATCTAAAATCATCCAAGCAGTGTATTTCAGTCTCTGAGAAAGGAAATAAGATTCTAGGACTGATTGCGCGATCGTTTGACTTTAAAAGTCAATCTCTCATTAACAAGCTATATATATTGTTATGAACACGTAAAGTGCCTCCCGTAAAATACCTCATTCGGGTAGTTTACGATTAGAAGAGGTAGTTAGGCAGGCAGGCAAGGAGGAGGTGGTGGAGAAGAGGCGATGTCGTAACAAAAATACAGTGGGACGGACAGATTGTGCTTGTAGCCTAACCGAACTGTGTCGTTGGACTGTTGAAGACATCGCCTCAAGCCGGTGAATTCTTGCGCCCCCCTTTGCCCATTATTGATAATCTTGTTACATTACCTGCATACAAACTGGAACAGTCGAATTATGCTTTTCCTTTATATATACGTGAATGTGTATATCCTCATTGTATAGACAAATACCATGTTTGTTTGGCCTCCATTAATATAAGTGACCAAGGAAGATCGTGTGTTTTTGTTCACTCATACCATCTTTGTCGTCGCTACTGGGCTTAGCGAATCTTAGAAGTTGTATTTGAACGACACTGTCCGGAGCCGTTCGAAGGAGCCCGGGGTGTTCGTTTCAATATCATTAGTTCGTTCACATTTGAAATATGCTGTTTCCGTATGGTCACCGAATCTCATTAAAGACAATGACAGATTGAAAAAAGTACAACGACGAGCCACAAAACTTATTTCAAATATGAAAAATAAATCATACGAAAATCGACTAAAACATATGAATCTGTTTTTCCTAAAAAAAGCGTAGACTCAGAGGTGACTTGATACAGGTTTTTAAGATCCTAAAGAGAATTGACAATATCAAAAGTGACAAAATTTCCACACTGAACGAAAATCAGGCAAAAAACAACGGTCTCAAATTGTCAGGAAATAGATTTGATTAGGAAGTGGGTAGAAACAACTTCGCCAACCGTGTAGTTAATGAATGGAATAAACTTCCTGCATAGGCAGTGCAATGTAGTTTAGTTCGAAGCTTTAAAAGTGATTTAGATAAACACCTAAGCAAGATGCTATAATGATTATAATTAATGTTATATTATTTGTCTATTTGTTTTGTTATAATGTGTCTATTATTATTTGCATGATTCATATTTATCATTAGTTATAGGTTAATTTATTATTATTTACTTTTTACCTCTTTGTTTATTATTGAATTAGACCTATGTATTTATCTATTTTATTTGTCATTATTGATATTATTATATTTTTATTTATTTATTTATCATCATTTTTTTCGCATCCGACCTAGTTATGGACCAAAAGGTCTCCTGTTGGCATGCTCCGCCTTTGCAATCCTTTGTGTATGTAAGAGTCTGGTAGATAAAGGAAGGTAGATAGAGGGGTAGGTGGCGAAAATTTAATTTTTACGAGTTAGATATTTGGTAAACACAAGCAACGAAGGAGCTGCATAATCTCGCTTACCGTCTTAAAGTTTATAAACAACTGCTAGGGTACAGATTTTAACGCTGATGTGAAAATATGTAAACTAAGCCATTCCGCTTCGATGTTGAGATTACTTGTGTAAGCAGTATTGCTTAAGACGTTGTAACAGTCTTTCTGATTGGAGAAGGGTGGAGGAGAATTTTTTTTTATTGGTACATGGGAGAAAAGTCACTCCCTTGGGGGGATGCACTTATTTGTAACAATCAAGAGTATTGGATGAATTAAGTAGTGACGTCGGAACAGAGGTGGCTTAGTTAGTGGATTGGGGATCCCAGGCAGGAATCCTCCGGTGTACCTACGACAATTACGTTGTAGAGAAATAGTGAAGAAGAAAGGAAGAAAATTCTTTCCCAGTTTAATTCACCCCATCCAGAAACATTACTAACTTGCTACTGAAGTTTTTGTAAAGGAAAGTGAAGGAAGAAATATAAAACGATATATGGGAACAGTAAACAGAATTAAACCAGTAATTACGGAGAGACGAGAAATGAAAGTGACGGGGTCGACGGTGGTGACAGATAGGGACGAACCGAGTGAATAAATCACGTTCCGAAGAAAGTACAAGACTGCAACTACAAGTGTACAGGTACACCAACCACAACCACGACCGCTACCACAACCACGCGTATACTGAACCCAAGAGACGACAAGACGAGGAACGAGGGGTCCAGAACCTTACGAGTAACTGCTACGGGTGAACGAGGTACAGCGAGCTACGGGGAACGAGGGGATGAGCTACATCTACTACGGCCAATTAAGAAGTCTATGAACCACTACGAGGCAGTGAACAAGGACTACGAGGGACTGACGAAGATGACGTACGTGGAAGCAGTTGATTCAAATCTACTTTAAAAACACTGAAATGTATGACACTAACACTAATGTATTAAGACACAAGGTTCATACCTCAAATATCAATATTCCCAAATTCACAGGTGATGAAAACACCTTGGGAGTTAATAGGTTTCTTAGTTTGGTTGATACATTAATTGTAAGCAAAAATATAACAGATAAAAAAAGAAAATAGAAATTTTAAAAGAGAATGTAGATCCTGAGAAGGGTAGAGCTAGGCTTAAAATAAATTTCCAGCAAATGGAAGATATCAACCAATTTGAAGCTTATAAGAAGACATTCATTAAGCATTTTATGCCAATGTGTGATCAGAATCCTATCATGTCTTTGGTTAGAATGATAAAGAAAGTAAAAACAAGAGAAACAGACACAGAATACTTAGCAAGATTAGACAGATTGTCAAAGGACATAATTCTATTTTAAAAGATTCAGATTGGATAGAAAGATCTAGTAAAAAAAGTTTCTTAGGTAATTAAATTAATCACATTGGCATTTTTAACAAACAGCTCAGATGAATTAACGGTAGAAAAGCTGTATAAAGATCTCAAGGCAACTGAATTTAGGGTAAGTAGATTATCTTCTCCAAAGGTACAGTATATCTAAAGGAATTAGTCCATATGTGATGTCAGTGGGACAGCAGAAAGAAACTATGAACACTAGAAGTGATTGCAGAAATAGAGGATGTGAACATAGAATTAGAAGCACTTCAAGGGATGCTAGAATTCAATGTTACAATTGTAATACCTGGGGGCATAAAGCACAAGACTGTTATTATGGTACTATTTGTAGAAATTGCAAATATGAGGGTCATGATGAATATCATTGTAGAAACCCACCTTTTTGCATGTATTATAAAAATGATAGGTGATAGAACATATGAATGTAGAAATTTTCGTATACACCACGAAACAAGAGGAAAAATTCCAGACACAGAATAAAACAATACTACAGAACTCCCCATAGATTTACACCCAAACAGTATTGTGTTAGGGATAAGAGTGATAAAAGGGTGTAAGAAAACTCCAACATCAAAGATAGTTGTAAACTGACTATAACATTTGGAAAGACTTCTGTAGGACCTCTCATTGCTGGTAGAGTGTTCAATAAACCTATTCAAATATTTATTGATACAAGATCTATAATTAATGTTATAGCTAGTAGAGTTTTAAACCAATTGAAACCAGGAGTAAAAATCTTGGAACCAATCCATTACTCATTGTAAGGAGCAACTAGAAATATGTTAAGAACATTAGGTAAGGTTGAATTAGAAGTCATCTTATATACAAATTAACATTTGTTCATTCCAGTGATAGTTGTAGAAGAATCTGTTTTCCCAGGAGATTTACTGATAGGATTTTCAACTATGAGAAAGAGAACATGGTTATATGTCCTGATGAGTTAGAGATCTTAGTAAAATCACAGTTAATTCCATTTTTAAATCAACCAGACTTCAAGCCAGCGACAAATATCAAAGAATCACTAGAAACAGATAAGAAATATAACAATTATATTTTAGATAACGAGGCCGAACAGTCCAGAGCAACAGAAAGTAAAGTCACATATAGTGAATCCAACTCGGATGTTCAATAAATCCTAGAAATCGCTAATTCATCAGCTACAAATGAAGCTTTGCAAAATGTGGATGGTGGCGTAATAAAGTCAACATTATTACACTCCAGAGCAATTAACGGGGTAGAAATGCAATTGAAAGGAGTCACTGTAGACTCTGAAATATTAACCATCCCAGAATTAATTAGATTAAAATGTTTAAAATTAGACTCAGGGATTTATAAGTCAAATAAGAACACGAGAGAAATATTAAAGTTTAGTACTTTGAATCAATCTGTTTATTTCAGGAAGAAACAGAGTTGGGAAAGAAATAGAAGAATCAGCTAGAACCCATTAGTTAACTTGAGTTGGATGAAAGCTTAGTTTCAAAGGATTACAATGGCAGAGCATACCAACAGGAGACTTTTTGGTCTATATCTAGGTCGGATGCAAAAAAAAAAAATAATAATAATAATAATAATAATAATAAATGAATAAATAAAAATATGATAATGTAAATAACAAATACAATACATAGATAAATGCATAGGTATAGTTAAATAACAAACAAACAGGTAAATAGCAAATAATAATAAATTGACATATAACTAATGATAAATGTCAATCAAACACACAAATGATAACAAGACAAAAACAAATAATATGAAATAAATAATAATTAATAATCATTACAGCATCTTGCTTAGGTGTTTATCTAAATTATTCATAAAGCTTCGAACTGAACTACATTGCACTGCCTCTGCAGGAAGTTTATTCCATTCATTAATTACACGGTTGGCAAAGTTGTTTCTACCAACTTCCAAGCTGAATCTATTTCCGAACAGTTTGAGACCATTGTTTCTTGTCTGATTCTCATTCAATGTGAAAATTTTGTCACTTTTGCAGTTGTCAACTCCCTTTAGAATTTTAAAGACCTGTATCAAGTTTCTTCTGAGTCTACGCTTTTTTAGGGAAAACAGATTCATATACCTTAGTCGATTTTCGTGTGATTTACTTTTTATATTTGGAATCAGTTTTGTGGCTCACTGTTATACTTTTTCCAGTCTGTCAATGTCTTTAATGAGATTCGGTGACCATACGGAAACAGCATATTCCAAATATGGACGAACTAATGATTTATATAGCTTGTTAATGAGTGATGGACTTTTGATGTCAAAAGATCGCACAATCAGTGCTAGAATCTTATTTGCTTTCTCAGAGACTGAAATACACTGCTTGGATTATTTGAGATCGTTACTGATAATTACGCCAAGGTTTTTTTCACTATCCACTTTTGTTAACGAAATTCCAAATAACTTGTAATCGTACTTACTGTTAGTTTTACCTATGTGCATTACATTGCATTTACTTGTGTTAAATTTCATTAGCCATTTTTCAGACCATTGCCGAAATTTATGTAAATCTCATTGAATATCTAATTGGTTTAAGTGATAATTTGCCATTTCGCACAGTTTTGTATCATCAGCAATTTTGGAAACAGTAGATTTTAGTCCATGGTCTATATCATTTATATATACTATGAATAGAAGTGGCCCAAGAACGGAACCCTGAGGAACTCCACTCGTAACATTTTTCCATCTATAAGTTTTTCCATTCAAAACAACTCTGTTTTCGATCATTCAACCAATTACTAGTCCAACTTAATAGGCTACCACTTATTCCGTGTAAAGCTAATTTAGTAAATAATCTTTCGTATGGGACGGTATCAAAAGCTTTTGCAAAGTTTAGATATATTAAATCTATATTGTTTCTTTTGTCACATTTCGAGATAACTGCGTTGTAGAATTCGAGTTAGTCACGCAAGAACGTTTCCGTTTGAAACCATGCTGGCTATCATTTATCAAATGGTTACTTTCTAAATGATATTCGATAGGATCTCTGATGATAGTTTCCATTATTTTTCCTATGATTGAAGTCAAACTTATAGGCCTATAGTTATTTGGTTTCTTTTTGTCACCTTTTTTGAATAGGGAAGTAACGTTAGCTAGCTTCCATTCTCTTAGTACAACTCCGGATATGATGGATTTCTTGAAAATCATTTGTATTGGCAGAACAATTTCATTTTTCATGTCCTTTAAGATTTTTGGATGCCAACCGTCAGGCCCTGGTTTTTTATTAACTTTGAGTTTCTCTAAACGAAAAAGTAAAGGCATAAGAGGGTCTGGGAGTTTTCGGAACAGCACCCTAAGGTTTGGGTCTTTTAATGTGCGTGGATGTGGTACAGTTGAGAGTAAAAGGGAAGAGATAGGTAATATGTTTGTGAGAAGAAAGATGGATGTGTTGGCTTTGAGTGAAACTAAGTTGAAAGGGAAGGGTGAGTGTAAGTTTGGGAGTGTAAGTGGGAGGTTATCAGGAGTGAAGTGAGGGCGAGGGAGGGAAGGGGTGGCTATTCTAGTAAGTGAAGAGATAGGTAAACGTGTAGTGGAGTGGAAGGAGGCTTCCTCAAGGATAATGTGGATGAAGGTGAAACTGGGAAAGGAGTTGTGGGTTTTGTAAGTGCATATGGGCCTGGCAGTGAGAAGAGTGTAGAAGAAAGGGAGGCCTTTTGGATAGATTTAAATGAGTGCATAGTGGATTTAGGGAGAAATGTCAACGTAATAGTACTGGGAGACCTTAATGCTAGGGTAGGGAATGGTCCAATTGATGGAGTGGTTGGGAAATGTGGAGTTCCAGGAAAGAATCGTAGTGGAGAGTTGATGGTGGAAATGTGTCTAGAGAGTTGATGATAGCAAATACAGTGTTTCGGAAGAAAGTCAAGCATAAGTACACATGGGAGAGGGTGGTGGAGGGAAGGGTGGTAGATAGAGCGTTGATGGATTATGTAGTGGTAAATAGGACTATAATAGGAAGAGTTTAGGATGTACATGTGCTAAGGGGAGAGGGTGGGGGAATATCAGATCATTTTGTGGTGGAAGGTAAGTTGAGAGTGGAGGATAGATCGAGAAAGAGGAAAGGGACAAAAGGTAGGGAGGTGCTTAGAGTGAACTCTTTAAATGAAAAGAAAAAGGAGAAGGAGTACAAGAAAAATCTGAAGGAGGAGTGGGAGGGTGTGAAGGATAGAGTAGAGCTAGGTGTGGAGGAGGAATGGGGATGGTTCAAGGAGGGAGTCACAAAGTGTGCAAGGATGGTGTGTGGAACAAGAAGGACAGGAGGAAATAGAAGGAAGGGTAGTAAATGGTGGGATGAGGAAACAAAGAATGTTGTAGAAGAGAAGAAGCGAGCTTTCACAGATTGGTTACAAAATAGGACGAGGGAGTCATATGAGACGTACAAAGAAAAGAAAAGAGAAGTAAAGCAAAAGGTAAAGGAGGCAAAGAGGAGAGCAGATGTGAAGTGGGGTAAGAGTATGACAGAAAAATTTGAAAGTAATAAAAAGATGTTTTGGAAAGAAATTAAGAGGAGGCGAATCAAGTGGAGAAGAAAAGCTAAAAGGTGCAGATGGAGAGATGATAATGGAAGAGAAGGCAGTAAGGGGAAGATGGGCAGTATATTTTAGGGAGTTGCTAAATGTGAAGGAGGATAGGGAGGGAAAGATAGTTGCAGTGGGAAATACTAAGAAAATGAGAGTGATGAGTGAGGAAAATGGAGGAGAAATAAGGAAGGATGAAGTGAAGGCAGTTGTTAAGATGATGAAAGCAGGTAAGGCACCAGGTCTGGATTGATGCCATACAGAATGTCTAAAAAAAGGAGGTACAGTGATGGTGGACTGGCTGGTGAGATTATTTAATGTTTGCTGGAGAGAAGGTAGAGTGCCGGAGGACTGGAGGAGTGCCTGTATAGTTCCACTTTACAAGGGAAAAGGGGAAGTGTGAATGTAGTAGTTTCAGAGGGATTAGCTTGTTAAGTGTAGTTGGGAAGGCTTATGGAAGGATCTTGATTGAGAGGATTAGGAGAGGAACAGAGGGAGTAATTGGTGAGGAACAGTGTGGATTTAGGACGGGTAGAGGTTGTGTAGATCAGATCTTTGTGGTAAGACAGATATGTGAGAAAGCTATAGGAAAGGGAAAGGATGTTTTTTGGGCTTATATGGATCTGGAAAAGGCTTACGATAGGGTAGACAGAAAGGCACTGTGGGAGGTTATGCAGATGTATGGGATAGGAGGAAAGCTTCTAGGAGCTGTCAAGAGTTTTTATGAGAGTAGTAGAGCTTGTGTCAGGATTAGAAATGGAGAGAGTGAGTGGTTCGAGGTAAAGATGGGACTTCGTCAAGGATGCGTTATGTCGCCCTGGCTGTTCAACTTATACATGGATGGGGTAGTGCGAGAGGTAAATGCAAGGGTAGTGGGTCAGGGATTGGAGATGGTTAAAGAAAATGGAGAAAAGTGGGAGGTGAGCCAGCTGTTGTTTGCTGACGACACTGCGCTTGTGTCAGGATCGGAGGAGGGACTGAGGAAGTTGGTGACAGAGTTTGGGAGAGTATGTGATAGAAGAAAGCTAAAGATAAATGTGGGTAAAAGTAAGGTGATGAGATGTACAAGGGGTGAAAGTGGCAGTACACTGGAAGTGAGCATTAAGGGAGAGCGACTGGAGGAAGTGGATAGTTTTAGATACTTGGGTGCAAATGTGGCAGGGAAAGGTGGAGTGAAGGTGGAGGTAGAATGTAGATTGAGAGAAGCGAGTAAATGCCTTGGTGGATTGAAGAGTGTAATGAGGAATAGACATTTGGGAATGGATGCTAAGAGGAGACTGTATGAAGGAGTGATTGTGCCAACAGCACTGTATGGGGCAGAAACATGGAACATAAGAGAGGAAGAGAGAAGGAGTTTGAATATGTTTGAGATGAGGTGTCTGAGAAGTATGATAGGGATTACTAGGCTAGATAGAGTGAGAAATGAGGAGGTGAGGAGAAGAACGGGGGTGGAAAGGGAGTTGGGAGATAGGGTTGATGAAAGAGTATTGGGATGGTTTGGACACATGGAAAGAATGAGTGAAGAAAGACTAGTAAAAGAGGTATGAAAGGCAGATGTGGAGGGAGTGAACATGAGGGGACGTCCTAGGATGAGGTGGATGGATGGGGTGAAGAGGGCTTTGGGGAAAAGGGGAATGTCTGTTGAGGAAGGACGGGAGAGGACAGAAGACAGGGGTGAATGGAGAATGGTTGTATATGGATGATGTGTGATGCATGAGGTGGAATGGGCGGGTGGATGGGGGGTGAGTTAGTATGTGTGAGCAAAATTTGACGCAGCCCGAAGGGATTTCTCCCCGTCTTCTCCTTTTATGCATGGGGGGACGGAGAGGAGGGGTCGCCGATTTAATGAAGTGGCCTTGCTGTGGATGTGCTGTGTCTTGCGACACTGCTTCTGACCCAGGGTAGTGGACAATGTGCAGGGATGACCCGTCATCCAGGAGGTGCAAAGATGAGAGGGAGGGTAGAGGGGTGTGGAGTGTATTCAGGGATGGAATGGGTGGGAATGATTTTATGCCTTTTCCTTTTTGTCTACCTCCCTTGTAAAGGGGAAAAGTCTTGGTATATGTATGTATGAGTTTCTCTATGCACCTTTTATTTTTTTCTTTTGTTGTATTTACCGTAGTAAGTTTACCCTAGACTTTTCACAGGTTTCAGTTTGAAGTTCACTTTGAGGTGTTTTGTTTACGAATACCGAGCTAAAATAATTGTTCAAAATATTACACAATTCTTCATTTGAATATTCAAGTTGACCGTCAGCAGATAATAGTGGACCAATGTGATTCCTAACAACCTTTTCACCTCTAATGTAACTATAGAATTCTTTGGGATTCTCTTTGGATTTATCAGCGATATTCATTTCGTGTTGTCGTTTCCGTTTTTCTATTGTCTTTTTTTAAATTTCTCTGTATTAATACATAACTTTGGTAGTCATTAGGTGCACTCGAGCACTTATATTTCTTATAAGCCTGTCTCTTTTTAGCAATACTTTTTTCAGTTTCTTTGTCGAGCCACTTTGGGGGAGCCTGATTTAGGGGACGTCTCTCCTTAAAAGGAATGTAAGTATGAATCATCTTAGTGAGCGTATTTTGAAATATTTCCCATATCTGATCTACAGGTCTTTCGCTTAATTTTGCCACCCAATATGTAAGCTGAAGCTCCTGACGTAGTTCTATGAACTGAGCTTTACTGAAATCGGATACTTTAGAAACACAAGTATCTATTCTAAGAAATTTTAGGAGTTTGAATGTAACTAAGTTGCGATCGCTATTTGCAACAGTTTCACCGACTTCTACATCAGTTACCATGCTTTCGCGGCTAGTGATCAGTAGATCGAGTAAGTTTACATATCTTGTGGGCTCTTCTACATGCTGAACTAAGTAATTGTCACCAAGAAAATCAACCAAGCGACTACCTATATGGCCATATTCAAGGGTCATCCAATCAATATCAGTAAAATTGAAATCACCCATCACTGGAAAAAAAAAAAAATTGCCTGGTGTTTTAGATATTTTAGCAAATTCTTATGTGGTTTTGCCTGCTAAATTAAAAAATTAATTCAGTTTTTCCCTATCAGGTCTAGTTTTTTTACTCTTCTTATTTCCATTTTAGTTACGTTGGATGATAAAAATCCTCATAAAATCTTTCCGAACAGTATACGACAATTGGTATTTGGTAGCTTTTGGAATTAGACAAGACTGTTTCCTTAACAAAGTATTTTATTCATACATGAGCAAAACATAGGAAGAAATAGCGAGGACATTATACAGAAAAGAGCACAAATATAAAAATAATATAAAAGCTTTATGGCAGAAAATTCAAGGAATAAATTTACGTTTCTTTGTGCGCCGTGAATGTTGAGCCGATGGTGAATCTCGTTTTAAACACCAGCAGTAGTCTGCCATCATCACAGAGTCCCAACGTCCTTGGTACCGAGTTTCCATCTCCTTGATGTCTTGATGAAATCGTTCGCCTTGTTCATCGCTAACACCTCCGAGATTTTCAGGAAAACGATCAAGGTGGCTGAGAAGAAAGTGCATTTTTATGCTCATATTTGCACCAATTTCACCAAAAGTTGATATTAAGTTGGCAACAAGATCCTTATAGTTGTCACTTTTGTGGTTCCCAAGGAAATTTTGCACTACTTCAACAAATGCGCGCCATGCTGATGCTTCAGGTTCACTCATTGTTTTCATGAAGTTTGTGTCCTTCAAGAGCTTACGGATTTATGGTCCATCAAAAATCCCTGATTTCAGTTTTTCAATCGTCAGTTCTGGAAATACATAGCAGATATATTTGAAACACTCCCCATTTTTGTCAAGAGCTTTGACGAACTGCTTGATCAGTCCGAGTTTGATGTGCAAAGGGGGGAAAATGATCTTATCTCGCTCAACTAAAGGTTCTTCCAATATATTGACAGCTCTACATGGAACCATATTTGTTCGAGGCGGCCAGTCTTTCTTAACATAGTGGTTTACTCGGTCTCTGCTGTTCCACATGCAAAGAAAGCATGGGTATTTGGTATAACCATACTCTAAGAAATTTTCAGTAATTTTACTGTACTATACTGGCAGCTGGGGCTTCCATCTTTCTACTGTAAAAAATTACGGTCACACTGATTTTTTTTACGGTCACACCGATTTTTTTTTACAGTAACACCGAATTTTTTTTACAGTCACACCAAAATTTTTACAGTATAATACCATATTTTTCACAAGGATATTATTTTTTTCTTTAAATATGCCTATATGTGGCATATATGTCTGTGTGAGGAATGCTTCTTAATGAAATGCAGTCTTCAGGTGATATAATCTCTTACAAGCATTAACAAAAAAAAAAAAAAAATGAACTGGCTAGCTGGCAATGGGAACATACAGGACTCTTTGCACTTGAAGTATTAACACTAACAAATGAAAATTTGTTCATTCCTAAGAAAATTTAACATAATTTTTAAACTGGTAGCCTAGCTTATAGTACAAAAATAAACTTACATAACAGAAAAAGAGCATTGTAGGTATTGTGCTTGAGACCCATTACTATTATTCTACTGAAGCCAATACAAGAATTTATTCATAACCTTGCTGACTATTAAAATGATAAAAATACTGATGCATAAAGCAATTTAGGAATAAATAATTGTGCAAAGAAAAATATATGTACATATGAACAACACTTTTTCCCATCAAAGTTAAAGAATCACAACATTTAACTGAACAACTACTAAGATCAAATCCTTAAGAGAATAAATGATGCAATGTACTAAGTATAAACAAATTAAAAAGGAATCCTTTCATAATACCCAAACAGTACTTTTTATGACAAAAACTGAACACTGTGAAATGAAATTATAGATCCAGTTTTATTCAAGATTCAATGAATACTTGTCACAAGGATAATATTTTCTTGGAAAATATGCCTATATGAGGCCTATATGTCAGTGTGAGGAATGCTACCTAATTAAATGTAGTCTTCACGTGATATAACCTCTTACAAGCATTAAAAAAAAAAAAAAAAAACTGAACTGGCTGTCTGGCAATGGGAACATACAGGACTCTCAGCACTTGAAGTATTATGACTAACAAATGAAAATATATTTATTCTAAAGAAAATTCAACATACTTTTTAAACTGGTACTCTAATTTTTAGTAAAAAAAAATATAATAATAATACTTTTATTTCAGGCACACATGGCCCATAAATATATATATACATACAGTGTAAAAACAGTTTTAAAATGGATATATAAAAACTATGTGCAAGGTGTATAAAACTACGAGCAGTACGAAAATAAACCTACATAACACAAAAAGAGCCTTTTAGGTATTGTGCTTGAGACCCATTACCATTATCCTACTGAAGCCAATACAAGAATTTATTCATAACCTCACTGACTGTTGAAATGATAAAAAATACTAATCTATAAAACAATTTACAAATAAATAATTGTGCATAGAAAACTATATGTACATATAAACAACACTTTTTCCCATCAAAGTTAGAGAATTACAACATTCTCACATGCTCCAGCTGATCTGGCTGGTGATGTTTCAACAGATTAAACAGAGACAGCACCTTTGGGCTAACAGGAGCCACCTTCTTTTTTGGGGGGGGGGTCCTTTTTGGATTTTGGTCCCAGAATTTGGGTCGATCTTCATGAAGAACTTGCATGGAAAATTCAATTTAACATTTAAAGTTACTTCAGTCATGGAGTGCTATTTTGGATTGTAAATGAAATACATGTATTTCAGCAACTATCTTTATTGAATCTAGCTTTACTGATCCACTTGAACAAGTACCTCTGAACAAACTCCAAAGTAAACCCAGCATTTGATGGGTATTTTACATCCATGATGAAAAATAGCTCAAACATGAGAGCAAAGGCCTGGATGAAGCATGGAATGTCCCTCATGACAATCACTCCATCTGATGCCAAGTAGAAATTTGATCCATTGTAAAGGCAAGGGGTTCCTTCAAAAAATATATAAACACATTTAATAACTTGATACTTAAAGAGCTAGAGAAAGGTGACTATTGTGTGAGGCAAATATCACTGCAATAGAAACACATTAACAATTTCAAGGCTTCTAAACAGTTTCATTTGCCAAGGCTCAACATTAACAGCTCTATACTTGTTCAGGATAAGTAGGAATTCAAAAAAGGAAATCATGGTTGGACAAACAGAAGTTTCCTGATTAAAATAAAGAGGACATGGAATAGTGTAAGAGCAAGTAATTTCCATATTAGAATATTATATGCATACACATATACTTACCAACTGCAATCAAACATGGCGTTTTTGGGAAGTCTGGTTCCTCTGTCAGTATGTTCACATCAGATGGTTTCTAGAAAAGAAATAGAGCAATTAATTATTCATATAATTTCAACATAAATATTTTTTTCAAGTCATGTGTACATCACCAATAAATTCTCAACTTAATATATTGCCTAAAATGTCCTGGATACTGAATAATTCTAATATTATCTAAAGTCTATATGTTATGTTGCAGCTTTTATAAACCTTTTTTTTTTTCTTATTGAAATATCTTTTAATTCTGTAGTTGCTTAACAAGTACAATTTTCGATCATTCAACCAATTACTAGTCCATCTTAATAGACTACCACTTATTCCGTGTGAAGCTAATTTAGTAAGTAATCTTTCGTGTGGGACGGTATAAAAAGTTTTTGCAAAGTCTAGATATATCAAATCTATATTTTTTTTTGTCATAATTTGAGATAACTGCGATGTAGAATTCAATGAAGTTAGTCACGCAAGAACGTTTCCGTCTGAATCCATGCTGGCTATAATTTTTCAAACAGTTACTTTCTAAAGGATGTTCGATAGCATCTCTGATGATAATTTCCATAAATTTCCCTACGATTGAAATAAAGCTTATAGGCCTGTAGTTATTTTTGTCACCTTTTCTGAATATGGGAGTAACGTTAGCTAGCTTCCATTCTCTTGCTACAACTCCGGATATGATGGATTCCTTGAAAATAATTTGTGTTGGTAGAACAATTTCATTGTTCATGTCCTTTAAGATATTTGGATGCCAACCGTCAGGCCCTGGTGTTTTATCAACTTTGAGTTTCTCTATGCACCTTTTAATTTTGTCTTTTGTTATATTTACCGTGGTGAGTAAGTTTACCTTAGACTTTTCACAGGTTTCAGTTTGGAGTTCACTTTGAGGTGTTTCGTTTACGAATACTGAGCTAAAACAATTGTTTAAAATGTCACACAATTCTTCATTTGAATATTCAAGTTGACCGTCAGAAGATAATAGTGGACAATGTAATTCCTAACAACCTTTTTATCTCTACTGTAACTATAGAATTCTTTGGAATTCTCTTAGACTTTTCACAGGTTTCAGTTTGGAGTTCACTTTGAGGTGTTTCGTTTACGAATACTGAGCTAAAATAATTTTTTAAGATATCACACAATTCTTCATTTGAATATTTTATCGTTTTTTTATTGTCTTTTTTAAATTTCTCTGTATTAATACATAACTGTGATAGTCATAAGGTGCACTCGAGCATTTGTATTGCTTATAAGCCTGTCTCTTTTTAATAATACTTTATTCAATTTCTTTGTCAAGCTATTTTGGTCGAGCCTGATTTTTGAGGGCGTTTGTCCTTAAATGGGATGTAAGTATGAATCATCTTAGTGAGCGTATTTTGAAACATTTCTCACATCTGATCTACAGGTCTTTCCTAAATTTTGCCTCCCAGTCTGTAAGCTGAAGCTCCTGACGTATTCTTATGAACAGAGCTTTACTGAAATCGGATATTTTAGAAACACAATTATCTATTCTAAAATTTGTTAGCATTTTGAATCTAAGTTGTGATCGCTATTTGCAATAGTTACACCGACTTCTACATCGGTTATCATGCTTTCGTGGCTAGTGATCAATAGATCGCGTAAGTTTCCATGTTTTGTGGGTTCTTTTACATGTTGAACTAAGTAATTATCTCTAAGAAAATCTATCAAGCGACTACCTATATGGGCATGTTTTTAAGGTCATCTAATCAATGTCAGTAAAATTGAAATAATTCAATATTAATAAGTCCCGGTTGCAGAAAGTAGACAGTTCTTGAAAAAAAAAAACAGTTTGTCGTCTGCTAATGATAACGTCTTTGGCCTATATATTACACCTACATTCATTTTTTTGTCCATTTGTTTGGGTTAATTCTACCTAGAAACTATGATATGCATCCTGTTTTACTTTCTCTAAAACACAAGCATGGACATTGGTTTTAATGTACAATAGAAGACCCCCACCTTTCTTGTGGTTTCTATCTTGATGAAAGTGTTTAAATCCCGCAATAATTCAGCTTCGAACTCGCCACCATTTAACCACGTCTCAGTTATTCCTATCATATCGAGATTTTTTATTTTGATATACGCCTGGATTTCTTAATATTTGTTCTTAATACTACGAGCATCAAAGTACATGATTTTAAAGAAACTCGTGATTCTTTCTTTTTGACACGTTTTGAGTTTCAACATCATGCCTTACATTATAAATTTGTTCTTTAATAACACCTTGCTCTATATTGATGTTTGGTTCTTCATTGACATTCAATGCCTCATGGACATTTGCCCCATCAAGGACATCTAGTCGCTTACGGTCATCTGATCTCTTATGTACACCTTGA
>NC_134810.1:3515305-3520305 GCF_046742065.1 Oratosquilla oratoria | reverse complement strand
TTCTGGATGGAAAAGTGTTGCAAGTGGAGTTCCTCAGGGTTCCGTTCTTGGGCCACTTCTATTCATAGTATATATAAATGATATAGACAATGGACTAAAATCTACTGTTTCCAAATTTGCTGATGATACAAAACTGTGCGGAGTGGCAAATGATCACTCAAACTAATTAGATATTCAAGAAGATTTAGATCAATTACAGCAATGGTCTGAAAAGTGGCTAATGAAATTTAACACAAGTAAATGCAAGGTAATGCACATAGGTAAAAATAACAGTAAGTACGATTACAAGTTATTTGGAAATTCGTTAACAAAAGTGGATAGTGAAAAAGATCTCGGCGTAATTATCAGTAACGACCTCAAATCATCCAAGCAGTGTATTTCAGCCTCTGAGAAAGCAAATAAGATTCTGGGATTGATTGCGCGATCTTTTGATTTCAAAAGTCCATCGCTCATTAACAAGCTATATAAATCGTTAGTTCGTCCACATTTGGAATATGCTGTTTCCGTATGGTCACCGAATCTCATTAAAGACATTGACAGACTGGAAAAGGTACAACGGCGAGCCACAAAACTGATTCCAAATATCAAAAATAAATCATACGAAAATCGACTTAAGCACATGAATCTGTTTTCCCTAAAAAAGCGTAGACTCAGAGGTGACTTGATACAGGTCTTTAAGATTTTAAAGGGAATTGACAACATCAAAAGTGACCAAATTTTCACATTGAATGAGAATCAGACAAGAAACAATGGTCTCAAACTGTCCGGAAATAGATTCAATTTGGAAGTAGGTAGAAACAACTTTGCCAACCGTGTAGTTAATGAATGGAATAAACTTCCTGCACAGGTAGTGCAATGTAGTTCAGTTCGAAGCTTTAAGAATCATTTAGATAAATACCTAAGTAAGATGCTGTAATGATTATAATTTATGTTATATTATTTGTTTTTGTTTTGTTATAATTTGTCTGTCTGATTTTCATTTATTATTAGTTATATGTCAATTTATTATCATTTACTATTTACCTGTTTGTTTGTTATTCAACTATACCAATGCATTTATTTATGTATTTTAATTGTTATTTACATTGTTATAGTTTTAATTTATTATTAATATGATTTTTTTTTTTTTTTTTTTCCCCTTTTTTTGCATCCGACCTAGATATGGATCAAAAGGTCTCCTGTCGGCATGCTTTGCCTTTGTAATCCTTTGTTATTTATTTATACATTAATTCATTCATTCATTCATTTACTTATTATTATTATTTTTTCTTTTTCTAGGTTTTGGTAAATTCAGCACTGTAGATGACTTTATGTATTTTGTTCAGAAACTTTGCTGAGTTCAGATGAAACCGAGACTGAACTTCTCATTACACATCGAGATTCCTTAGTGTCTGTCACATATACTGTAGATGGAATTCTTTTAGGGTCACCTCCACCCCGTTAACAAGAAGATATTTGTCAATATTCAGAACATCAGTGTATAACCTTTTCACCGTATTTCTTTATCTAATATTCATTCTAGTTATCGCCAGGCGAGCTCATTCAACTGAAAAAAAAAACGCCGCACAGCAACGAGTGGATTGAAACTTAATCACTATGATCACCACGATGAAGGGTATCAAGTTTAACCCTCTATCTTAAATATTCTTCTTAAAGATAAAAAAAGAAAGTGTCACAAGTCTTTCACAGCGTAGGTTTACTTTGATCAAGTGTATAGGGCCTCGGTAACAGTGAAAGTGTTATACGAAATAACGTCGTCTCTTGGGTGAACAGAATCTCCTAGCGGATCATGAGCACTAGTGAAAGGTAGACTTTTTGTAAAAAATTAAATAGAAATAGAGAGATAAATAAATAAATGAAAACATAGAAATAAATGAATAGATAAATTAATGAATAGATAAATACATAAATAAAGGAATATATAAATCAACAAATAGATAATTAATTAAGCAAATAAGCAAACAAATAAAATGAATATATATGAAAAGATAGACAATGTGATAAACAAAGAAATAAGCAATATAGAAATATAAACAAATCATATCTGGTCGGAAAACTTACATAACACAGAAGTTTATGAGAAAACAAGTGACTATCCAAGACAATATCATAAAAAATGGGCCTCAGGGTCTTTATTGGAGATAATGAATAAGTGTTTTGAATAAATAGTAAGTAACTGAAATCAGCCACGTTTCGTCAAGATGAATCAATCTTTAAGAAATAGAATTATCAAACATTCAATTACTGCCACAAGGGCCCACACTGACCGTTAACAATGGTCGTCATGGTAAAAAAAATCCAAACCATAACCGTCCCTATTTCAAATCCATTATAGAACTCCTGTTACTGTTTATTGCCCAACAATGGTGCGAACCAGTCACCTGAAGCTCCTGGCTGCAATAAACAATGCAAACAAAATGTATTTCATGAAAAAAATATATGGCCTGTGAGGGCCATTTGCATATTCTCCCTCCATCCCCACACGCACTCGCCGTTCTCTGATTGGCTCTCCCCTCCCCACAAGGGGATAACAAAGCTTCTCCTCTCACGCACTTCCATCTGATTGGATGAAAAACAGATACACAATGTATTTTGCATTAAATCATCATAGTCATTCGTTATATTATTACGTCCATTACAACTCATTTCAATTGAAGCTATTTGGCTTGAATAGACCATGTAGGACGCTGTCTATTGGGGGACGGACAGATAAACAAATAAATGGTTACGCAAGTAAATTAATATGCATATATATATATGAATACATAATGAGATAAATTACTAAATCAGTAAACAAATAAATGAACATGCTTGTATATATGTATGCATGTATATATATATATATATATATATATATATATATATATATATGTTTTTGTCAATTGACAATTGGAAATAAACTCTTCTGCTGGGATTCGAACCCTGGCCCGAGCGGAGTTGTAGTTGTGGCTACGGTCGTTGTCTTTTAAAGACGCTAGCCGCTGGGGCAAGGGTTCGAATCCCAGCAGAAGAGTTTAATTCCATATATATATATATGTAAATATATATATATATATATATATATGTATCTATCTATCTATATATATATATATATATATACGTATGTATATATATATATATATATATATATATATATATACTGTATATATATATGTATATATATACATTTATATATATATATATGTGTGTGTATATATATATATATACATATACATGTATATATATATATATATATATATATATATATATATATATAGAGAGAGAGAGAGAGAGAGATATACAAAAAGTAATAACACACATAAATGTATACAGTAGTTAGATCATTAGATATGTAAACAAATAAATGAATATGAATATGAATATGAATATGAATATGAATATGAATATGAATATGAATATGAATATGAATATGAATATGAATATGAATATGAATATGAATATGAATATGAATATGAATATGAATGTGAATGTGAATGTGAGTGTGAGTGTGAGTGTGAATGTGAATGTGAATGTGAATATGAATATGAATATGAATATGAATATGAATATGAATATGAATATGAATATGAATATGAATATATGAATAAGCAAATAGACAAAATATAGATATACGCATGGGTATGTCAATAGATAAAAGAAGAGCTCTGAGTACGAAGACGTATTACATTAAACATCCGTATTAAAGGGTGTCCCAAAACAATGTAGAAACTATTTGAAATGTTTCATAGCCCTATCGAATCCATTGTATTTGAAAATTGTTTTCATCATTTTGAACATTTGCGTACACGTAGGGGGACTAGACTAGATTAGGGGGAAACTCTAAACTTTTCTTTTGATTTCAAAATGAAGACTTCCATTTCCAGACAGAGCTAATAATAATGAGAACCAATGGATTCGACAACATATGCTTTGGGACACCTTGTATATGTGGCTTAGGACATATTTATAGATGCTGGTGCTGTAATTGTATTCTCCTTTGCTACTGAGGGATTGCCAAAGAGGTAGAAATAATCCAACGGTAAAAAAAAAAAAAAAAAAAGGAAACAAAGGCGGGTGGGTGGGTGAGTTATAGAATATTTTGCCGCAAGTTTATGCACACATCGTTCATGGTGTCATGATATTTCACACATATATCTTACTTCTTTCTTTTGCACATTGAAGTACGTCTCATCGATTTCGTATCAAAAGCTCATCAGGTAGTGACTGGTTGACCGAGCGCCTCAACACTTGAAACTCATCTAAGAATTTATCACCATATCAATGTGTTGGTATATCAACAAAGAGCGGAGCCAAGGTCAAACTATCAACAGCTGACAACATCCAGTTATCAGATGCCTCCCCACAAGTTTAATGTATTTTGATAATGCTGACACTTTCACAAATATAGAGAAACCCGCCTACACGAACAGAAGAAGAAGACAAGAGAAAGACAGAAACAAATGGATAAGAATGATATAATAATCATGTTTAAAATTTGAACCATACTGATTGACATCTAGTCAGTCAGGAGTATTTATCCTAATATTGCTGATGATCACGCAGCAATAGAGAAGCGCGTGGGCGCCTGCACACACACACACACACACGCGCGCGCGCGCGCGATAAAGAAGTCAAGAGAAAGGCATAACTGAATAGATAATGGCAATAGAATCATTATGATTAAAAAATAAAACAATGATGACTGATCGTCTGAACAATCAAGATAACAGGAATAAATGCTCATGTAATAACGTGTAACATTACAAGATCAATTAAGAGCTCTGTGTTATCACGTGATCAGTAGCTAGCAACAGCTAAGTAATTCACCGCATCATAACATAACAAAATCACTAGACGCAGCAATGCGATAACATCAAAATATCACTGCGTCCAGCGTACCACCCGAAGTAACCCACCTGTGTGAAGTAATCAAGTTAGAAATCTAATTAAGTCTTTCAAGATCTTATCCACTGCCGACTTGAACTTGTGCACGCTATTCGCTGTACATGTATGTATCCTCG
>NC_134810.1:3500305-3505305 GCF_046742065.1 Oratosquilla oratoria | reverse complement strand
GTCATAAGTTTATCGGGTGTATTCAAGTAGGTATCATGGCATAGTCAATTGTTCACCAGGGAATGATAGTTCTTAAAGTGGGGTGTCCGACTCTATATATATTTTTTTATCAGTTCACACTAGGTTTCATTTATATTCATTTCTCTCTTTTATGGGAGATCCTTTGAGCATTTATATTTTTGTCAGTTTTTATTGTGACGGAACTGAACTCCTTTCTGTGAATTGCACTTTACAGATGATCACATCTAGTGTAACGGAGCTCTTTTTCTGTGAGTCAACACTTTTGGAGTGGTAGTGAGATACAAAAGTGAAAAAAGTATTCTATCATCTCTTGGTGAGACATGTTCCCTTAGTTTACATAAGTTTTGCCAGATATTATAGAATATGAAAACATGGGAAGGGGCATGGTTGGGTATATATGTGGCCTCGAAGTATAAGCAACCATTTTTTTTTTTTTGCAACTCTATGGTAAAATGATGGTGTACATTAGATTTCAATGTAATCAAGTATAAGTTTTGATTGACCCAGCATGTCTATATATAATTTTCACCATGAACTTACATTGGTAACACATAATGCTATGAGAGGCCTTACAAGTTATGCCTTAAACACTATATGTGGGGAAGGGATTATAGTCTTATCTAGCGCGTTGGATCGCGCAGACGTAAAGGAGGAGAAGGATTAGTAGGGCTAATGAACTGAGTGGTATAGAGATTGGTGGGAGTATGGGTGTGAAGAACTGCAGTATATCTACGATGTCCGATTGGGGGTTGATTAGCCAAAATACATAGTCTTGCTTGTTTAATGAGATTTTTTTTTTTTTTTTTGGGTGGGGGGTTATTAAGGGTAAAGGAAGGGGCGTAATAGCGTCGAGAGTGGAGCTGAGGTTGTATGTAAGATTGTCACGGTAGTAGCTGGGAGTGAAGCTTGTGTCATCAAAATAAATTTGGCATGAGTCGGGGATCAAAAAGGCTTCTTTGACTGACTTTTGCATATTACTGAGACAAGGGTGGTTTGTGGAAAAAATAGGAAATGATCCATGTTAATGTGGCTTTTACATTTTTGAACTGGCAAGTGTTTAAGGAGCTGTCGTTGGATGTGATGATCTGGTTTATGTAAAAAGGTTATGTGATATAATAAAACGGAAAAGATAGGCGAGGCAAATATGGAACTTAGTAACAGCAGATTTGCATATAGGGAAATCAGAAGAGGGAATGTAAGTTCAATGTCGAAGGTGATTGTTGAATTCTTGTAGGTGTATGGGAAGGGGGTTATATCCCAAACTACAAATCTCTTTTTGAATTCGAGGGAGATATAGGCATAGATTGCATCTGTACTTAATGTTGTTTCTTAGGGAGTTTCGTATAACACCTTGTCATTGGTTTCTTCCTGAGAGCTTTCCGAATATGTAGTGAGGAATTCCTCCAGAAAGAGACCAATCACATTTATGATATTTTCATAAAACTACGATATTCAGAAGGTCTTTTACACAGATTGAGGGAGAAGGCCATAAGAATAAGTAAAAGAAGCAGAGGGGATAAAAGAGGAGAGGGTGAGGGTGACAGTAGTGGGTTTTTGTCCGTCCCCGGGAAGGGCTAAAAATTGCGTTCGGCACTGGTACCAGGATAGGAGAGATTATGAGGAGTAAGAACAATAGTAAAGTCGATACAGTAGAGAACAGCTTGATTTACAAAATTCCATGTAAAAGATGTCCCATTAGTTATTTCGGAGAAACCAGCAGAGGGATAAAGAAACGTACCTATGAACACAAAAGCGACATCAGAGTTCACAGAACATCAAATTCGTTAGTGGTCCACCTTGACAACTTTGGCCACCTACCAGATTGGGATAGAACAGAGGTGCTGCATAAAGGTCCATTAAAACAGAGAAGAAAAGTAATTGAGGCAGCCTATATCAATTCACATCCATGTAGCAACCACCGTGATGGATTTGTAAAGTTGGCGAGAGTAACGGCCAACTTGGTTCTTCGTGATGCCGAACGGGGGTGCATGAGGAGCGAAGACGAACGGGGATGGAACGGGATAAGCTGTGGGTATATATACTGTCAATTATTTGTTTGTGTACACTCCGAGGAAGTCCTTTTAGGACGAAACGTTAGAAATAAAAACTCCAACGGTTCCTGGTGTTTACCTCACCACCCTTCCACTCATATCTTCTACTGTAGGAGAAAATATTATTAGGTCGTCTAGGTAGACTAAAAGAGATTTGACTAATGTCTTTAAAAAGGCTATTCATCAGGCGTTGTAGTGTACTAGGGCATTTGACTAAATTCGAAATGACCCTTGTTAGTGTTAAATACTGTGAAGGGTTTGAGGGTGGTCTCATTTTAATCTGCCAGAAGGCAGATTTTAGGTCAACTGTTGAAAAGACTGTGTTCCCATTCCCCAGTGATTGTATATTGTAGCCCATGACTGGCATTGACATTGCGTCTTTTATCGTGTTTTGTTAACGTTACGGAAGTCTATGATGGATCTGTATGTATTGTCCTTTTTTGGGACCAGGAATAAGGGGGAGTTCCTCGGGGAGTGGGAGTTTCGTATAACACCTTGTCCTAATATTTCCTCGATTTAATCTTAAACTATTTCCCCTGTTGTGAGGGATCCTGTATGCTGATGTGTAAACGGGGCTCGTGTTGGGAAGGAAGTTGATGTAGTGTTGCACCAATGAGGTTTTTCCCAATGGTTCACCATTTAAGGTGATCGCCTTTCGATGGGATCGAAGAAGATTGCTAAGCCTCTTTTTGGCTTCTTGGAAGTCTACAACCGGGATATCCTCAAGAGGAATCGGGTGGTGGTAGGTTGCCATGGTGGTGATGGTGTTGATAAGTGTGGGGAGTGCTTCCCAGTGGGGTTTATGTATAGCTGAGCCATACGTATCTGTGTGTGTTTCTTAAATTTAACTGGGGTATGTGAGATGTTCTCTAGTAGAATTAGTGCTAGTTTA
Organism: Oratosquilla oratoria; assembly: GCF_046742065.1. NCBI lineage: Eukaryota > Metazoa > Arthropoda > Malacostraca > Stomatopoda > Squillidae > Oratosquilla > Oratosquilla oratoria. Next base: position 3,502,341 of record NC_134810.1, on the reverse strand, counting down.
CCTTCCTAACTCTATCCCATACAACAGGCAAATGAAGATTCTTCTACATGTTTCTGAGGAAACTATTATGTCTTGGTCTGGAAGTGCACCAGGTAGGGTTTTGGTGATGACCCTTCTCTCGCCAGGTAAGATCGTCACTTTGTCACTTTGGTGTTGGTTAGAATACATGTGTTGAGGAAGGGGGTAAGCGGGTGGGGTGGGTTTTTCTGTGGAAGTTGAGAAGGGTGTCTGTTCCACCCCCTTTTTTGTCACCACTGTTTTTCCTCCTCTTTGCTGTCTCTGCCCCTCTTCAGTAATTTTCTAGAGTTTTCTTGTTAATTCGTAAGTTTCACTCACGTCCAGGTTCTTCTTAGTAAGTAGGCCCCCTGCCTAAGTTCCGATTGAGGGTGAATAAAATGAGGGCGTAATTTTCAGTGAACGGGTTGGTCTAAATCTGTGGCCGTATCAGGATAATTTCCCCCCGTTGACAATTGCCCCCTGGAACAATTGCCCCCAAGGACATTTCCCCCGGAGGACAAGTTCCCCCCGTTGACCCCCCTGGGACAACGGGGGGAACAACGGTGTTGTATCATATGAGTGCGAACAACGCAGATATAAGGCAGCATGCAAGGCAAAAGTGAAAATACTTAAAGAAAATTAAGTTGTTGGAAGACTTCACACTCATACGCATGCGCCTGATTCTGCAAAGTATGAAGATGCTGCTGCTGTTGCGTAGATCAATGTGCATGCTGAAAGTTCGCAAGAAACTCCTTATCAATTAATCTCTTGTGCAGTTACAGGTTTAAGTGCAGAAGCAGCAACTAAAATGCCCTCTCTTCATCACTTGCGCCGTAATATTAGACGCCAAAAACAAAGAGCTAATGTTGCACTACCTTTGCCATTAAATGCACAATAACTGGTTTTGGAAGAACAGTATAAAAGAATCATCGATGGGCAAAAATTTATTCTTTATGATTCTAACAACTCCGTTGGTGAGCGCAGGCTAAGAATGTTAATTTTCGGAACGTATAAAAATGTAGAAATATCTTCTTCTCTTCATTGGTTGAAAGACGGGACATTTAAAACAGTTCCTCAGATTTTTGCCCAACTATATACTATTCATGTTTTGCAAGGAAGTTGTACAGTACCTCTAATTTATGCTCTCCTCCCCGATAAAAGCCAAGCTACATATACAACTTTTTTACAAGAGCTGAAGAAATGAAATCCTAGTTGATCTCCAGTCAGCATAATGGTCGACTTTGAGAGAACCATGATCAATAGTTTGCATCTTGTGTTTAACCATACAAAAATAAATGGCTGTTTTTTTCCACTTAAGCCAAAACATTTACAGAAAGGTACAAGCTTCAGGCATGCAGCAAACCTATGTAAATAACCAGGAGTTTGCTCTTAGCATGAGGATGTTCGCAGCATTAGCTCTTGTGCCGACAGCTGAAATTGAAGAAACGTTTGATAAACTGCTGGAAAATATGGCTCCGGACAGTCAGCCAGTACTTGATTATTTCGAAGACACTTATATTGGACGACCTTGTAGGAGGAGAGGGCGACGAGAACCAATGTTCGACATGGCTCTATGGGACATGTACGACAGAGCGAATGAAGAGCTTCCAAGAACAAATAATTCAGTCGAGGGATGGCATAGGGGTTTTCTTGCAAATACTGGTTGCTGCCATCCCAATATTTGGATTTTTATCTCAAAACTCCAGAAAGAGCAGTCACTTCAAGAGTATAATATCAGTCAGAGTGCAGCCGGCATTACAAATGAAGGATTCCAGCGAATAGTCACTTTCGTCAACGATTACAACAACAGAGAGATTTTTTATTATTTAAGAGGAATTGGGAATAATCTAAGTTTTGAAACAAAACTAAGCTTATTTTCATTCTTTGCAACTATATATATTTTTACTCTTTGACTTCATAGATAAATATTTGAACAAAATTAACCTTGCATTTGTACTTTTTTCAATTGTCCATGGGGAAAAATTGCAACTAAATGTATTTTCACTCTTTGACTCTACAAATAAAGTTTTGGGTAAAAT
>NC_134810.1:3457805-3492805 GCF_046742065.1 Oratosquilla oratoria | reverse complement strand
CTGACATTTTACACACAATTCCCAATCGCGTAATTCTCTGTTTTCAGAGTTGTGATTGGAAGGAAAGAGTACATACAACACCCGCCCGCCTGCTCCCCCCCCCCTCGCACCACCACTGAATCAATTCTACTGACCTTCAAACCCAACCTGGGGAAAAGCAGGCTACTCAGGCCCCACCTGTGGCTTATCAGGAACGCGCTCTACACGCTCGCCGGTGGTGGCGAGGAGATATATCTCCTTTGCTGCTGCCGGCCGACCTCTTCGTTGACGTCGGCAGACGGGTTTACACCGTCCGCCTCCCCCCCCCCCCACACGCACCGCCACTGGATCAACTCTACAGGATTTCAAACCCAACCTGGGGAAAAGCAGGCTACTCAAGGCCCCACCTGTGGCTTATCAGGAACGCGCTCTACACGCGGGAAGTGAACTCTACTCACTTTCCGTAAGATACACACACACACCTCTCACGAACATAGCCACGCCACACGCACAAACCTCTACACTTACTTTTTCTTCGACTACAATTCTCTTCCTTTCTAACTTTCTCTTATACTGCATCTTCTCATTTCAATTTACCTCCCACTAAAGATTTTTCCGTTTTTCCACCTTTCTCTACTACTACGCCTCCTACCATTTTCTAAACTTTTGTTGGTGACCCTAATCCTACTCCCGGCATCGGCGCCGCCGTCCAAGCACCTAGTCCATTTCTCCCGAGCCACGACCACCAACTGCCCCAAATCGCTCGCTAATTCGCCCGGTGGCAATAGCCCTCTTTTATACGCTACTATCTTTTCATTTTCTTACAGACATTCTTCCCCTCCCACAGAAACCGATCCCGCGCAAGCGGGTGGTCTTTCCTAGGAATTCAGAATTCAGCTGTTGGAGGATACAAAATCCTGGCTCTGGAGAAGATTGATATGGCTACTCCGAGAAATTATTCAACGACGGGAATTTCAGGGAAGCCCCGTCCCAATGACTTCCCAAAGTTAAAGGCAACAGGATCGAAGGTTGAGACCTGCATTCCTGACCAGAGGGTCTGAAGACCAAGGTTCGTCATATCCGCATTTGCCTACTACTGTAAGGCTGTGTTTTCATTTAGTGAAAATCAAGGTGAATAAGGTGAAGAGCCTAAACCAGGACGTGCGTATCAGCGGCTGAAGCCATCACCTTTCCCCCCATAAACTTTAGGGACTGTAGTAGCAGGTAACAACCAATCCTGGGAATCGGAGGAGAGTGTAGGATTTGAATCCACAACTAAACAAATGTGAGACCACCAGGCTTCCGATTATTTCACCACGACACAGAAAATCAAGGTAACAAATACTTTTACGACGATGATAACGATGACAACAGGATCTTCGAGTCAAGGTCCGAGTAAGAGTTCAAAGATCTCTTGAGGAACCAGAAAGGTGGTTAGATCTATGATGTAGATCAAAGTCAAAGCATTCGGACAGAAAACAAGAGAGCTTCATACTCTCACCTCAACCACCTACGGCCCCTATACCTACCTTATCCTCCTCCTACCACTACTTTTCCTCTTACTACTCCACCTTCCACAAAGGACGTTTTCCACTTGATAGTGACTAAGGGGAGGACACTGATGTGGAGTAAGATGAGTTCGAAGAGGAGGATGCAAGGTGGGAAGAGAGATCACCTGTGTAACAGGAAGGGGGGAGTAGATGGGAGGTGAAGGAGGAGGCGCACGGGAGGCGGAAGAGGTAGAAATAAAGGCGAGGGGAATGGGAAGAGAGAGAGAGAGAGAGAGAGAGAGAGGAGAGAGAGAGAGAGAGAGAGAGAGAGAGAGAGAGAAGGAGAGAGAGAGAGAGAGAGAGAGAGAGAGAGAGAGAGAGAATGAGAGAGAGAGAGAGAGAGAGAGAGAGAGAGAGAGAGAGAGAGAGAGAGAGAGAGAGAGAGAGAGAGAGAGAGAGAGAGAGAGAGAGAGAGAGAGAGAGAGAGAGAGAGAGAGAGAGAGAGAGAGAGAGAGAGAGAGAGAGAGAGAGAGAGAGAGAGAGAGAGAGAGAGAGAGAGAGAGAGAGAGAGAGAGAGAGAGAGAGAGAGAGAGAGAGAGAGAGAGAGAGAGAGAGAGAGAGAGAGAGAGAGAGAGAGAGAGAGAAAAAGTGGGAATATTACTTGAAACGTTTGATAGAGGAAGGGAAAGAGATCATAAAAGTTGGAGGGGAAATGAGTAGAGGAAGAGGGAGGGAAGGGGAAGGGCGAATGGGACAGGTGATGGTGATGGTGATGATGATAGTGACGGTAATTGTGACTGTGACGGTGATGGCGACGGTTATGGAACTGTTGTCAAAACAATATGGGGCACGAGAGAGGATGGGGAGGTAAAGAAGAAGAAAAAGGTGAGCAACCTAAGCCAGGAGGCACATAGTTGCGGCCAAAGTCGTCACATTTGCCCTATGGGTTTTGGGGACTGATGGGGCAGGTAACAGTTACTGCTGGAAATAGGAAGGTGGTGTGTAATTTGAACCTACAACTAAGAGAATGTGAGCCCAGCATATTTCCAATTACGGAAAGAGATGGAGACACTTTAGCATTTCATTTGCATTTTTTTGAGTCACGTAAGAAAAGATGTTCATCAATAAGTCATTGTGAGAGAAGTGAAGGAGAAGGAGAAGGAAAAGGAAAAGGAGATGGAGAAGGAGAAGGAGAAGGAGAAGGAGAAGGAGAAGGAAAGGGAGAAGGAGAAGGAGAAGGAGAAGGAGAAGGAGAAGGAGAAGGAGAAGGAGAAGGAGAAGGAGAACGAGAAGAAAGAAAAGGAATAGGAGGAGAAGGAGAAAGAGAAAAATAATGAGAAGGAGAGGGAGAAACAGAAAGAGAAGGAGAAGGAGAAGGAGAAGGAGAAGGAGAAGGAGTAGAAGGAGAAGGAGAAGGAGAAGAAGAAGGAGAAGGAGAAGAAAGAGAAGGAATAGGAGAAGGCGAAGGAGAAAGAGAAAAATAATTAGAAGGAGAGGGAGAAACAGAAAGAGAATAAGGATGAGGAGACAGATGATGATAAAGATAAAGATGAAGATACGGATGAGGAACTGCAAGTGGAGTGGGAGGTGGTGGTGTGTGGTGAGGTGGGGCTTCGACCAGGGATCGAGGTAGCTCAGCCCAAGAAGAAACAAAAAGGTGAAAAATATTGTGTCCGCAATTAGGGGCGGTGCGCCCCCTGGTTAGTATTGATTCCGGACAACGAAGCTAAGAAAAGTCAGCCCAGCGGCGAGACCACAGTTCCGGGGATTGTGCCCGGGGCTCAGGGGTTCTCTTCCTGTCGCCCCGGACAAACCGTCATGAGAAAAAAAAAAAAAAAAAAAAAAAAAAAAAAATGAAGGATGACCATTGACGTTCGACATGCAAAGAAGAATACTCGAGATCTGATGTACGAAGACGGAATAATGAGACCGAAAAGATAAAACTGGAAACTCGGGCTTCAAAGTACGAAGCCCAGATTCCGAAGGATGAAGCCCGAGGCCATGAGCCCGAACCCTACAATCTGAAACCAGAAACCAGAAGTCTGTAACACAAAGCTCAAAGCCCGAAGCCCAAAGCTCAAAAACCTGAAAACTGAAGTCCGAAGAGTAAGGTCGGAGACCGAGTCACAAGACCCGACATTTACATCTGGAAGATCGGCTTATAGCCTAAATCCAGGAGCTCTCTTACCGAGGCTCGAAGTCGGAAACCTGGAGCACAAAGAAGCCTGGACCACTAAAGGCATAACCGATACACCAAACACGTCGCCTCATACCTGGAAAACTTGACAATTTGAATATTTTTGTTTGTTTATTTCTTTGTTTTATTCTTGTTTATTCCTTCATGTATCAATTCTGTAATTTATTTACTCGTCTATTTATCTACTTATTCATATATCTATCTATTTGCTCTATTTGTTTGTTTATCTATTCATATCTATTTATTCTGATTTATTATTTTATTCCTTTTTTATTTACTTATTCATTAATCTATTAATGTGTTTATATATTTGTTCTATTTATTTGTTTATCTACTCATGTTTATCTATTCTAATTTATTATTTTCTTTCTGTTGTTTCTATTTATTTCCTTATTTATATATATATATATATATGTTTTACCTATTCATCTATTTATTCATCTGATTTCTGGCTGACACAAGACTATAATTGTCACACGGCGTCTGAAGGCAGGTACCAGATTGGTCAGAAAGGGAAAAGGGATGAAAGAGATAAAAATAAAAAAAAATAAAGAGAGAAAGAGAGAAAGAATGAAAGAGGAAAAGAAAGAAAGAAAGGAAGAAAGAAAGAAAGAAAGAAAGAAAGAAAGAAAGAAAGAAAGAAAGAAAGAAAGAAAGAAAAAAGAAAGAAAGAAAGAGAGAAAAAAGAAAGAAAAAAGAGAGAAAGAAAGAAAGAGGGAAAGAAAAAAGACGAAAGAAAGAACGAAAGAGAGAAAGAAAAAAGAAGGAAAGAAAGAAGGAAAGAAAGAAGGATAGAAAGAAAGAAAGAAAGAAATAAAGAGAGAAAGAAAGAAAGAAAGAAAGAAAGAAGGAAATAAAGAAAAATAAATAAATAGATAAATAATAATTGAATAAATAAATACTAAACAAAGAAACAAATAAATAAATAAATAGATAAATAAATAAATAAATAAATAAATAAATAAATAAATAAATAAATAAATAAATAAATAAATAAATAAATAAATAAATAAATAAATAAATAAATAAATAAATAAATAAATAAATAAATAAATAAAAAAGAAAGAAAGAAAGAAAGAAAGAAAGAAAGAAAGAAAGAAAGAAAGAAAGAAAGAAAGAAAGAAAGAAAGAAAGAAAGAAAGAAAGAAAGAAAGAAAGAAAGAAAGAAAGAAAGAAAGAAAGAAAGAAGAAAAGAAAGAAAGAAAGAGTGAAAAAGAAGGAAAGAAAGAAAAAAGACAGAAAAAAGAAAGAAAGAGTGAAAAAAGAATGAATGAATGAATGAATGAATGAATAAAATAAAGAAAAAAGAAAAAGAAAGAAGGAAAGAAAGAAAAAAGAAAGAAAGAACGAAAAGAAAGAAAAAAGAAAAGAAAAGAAAATAGAAAGAAAGAAAGAAGAAAGAAAGAAAGAAAGAAAGAAAGAAAGAGAGAATGAAAAAAGAACGAAGGAGGGAAAGTCAGAAAAAAGGAAAGCAAGAAGGGTAGAAAGAAAAAGAAAGAAAGAAGGAAAAAGAAAATATAGAAAAAAGAAAAAAAGAAAGAAATAAGAAAAAGAAAGAAAGAAAGAAAATATAGAAAAAAGAAAAAAGAAAGAAAAAATAGAGAAAGAAATAAGAAAAAGAGAGAAAGAAAGAAAGAAAAATAGAGAAGGAAAAAAATAGCTGAAAAATTATAGATAAATACAGAAAAAGAAAGATAATAAAAAAAGGAAGAAAAAACTGTTAGTAGGTGAACTAGTCCATCAATAAAATTCGCCTGTGCCTTTTCTTACTTATATTTGACATTTTAAATACATGGCGTAGATCTTCCTCGAACTACTGTCCGGTCGTGATTAATATACCATTTAAATACTGAGGTCAGCATCTGGCGAGAGAAGTTGCCAACTTTACAATTTTAGCCTTATTGTTCTTACAAATGGAAGATTTAAATATAGGTTATATTATAAAATGTTTAGTTCTATTATGTGATTATTTCTTGTGATTTAATTTGTGTTCGGGTTTATTTTCAGAATGTGGTGTATGTGTGCGTTGGAGATGTGTTTTTGGCTACTTAGCCATTGTCACGCACTGATCATGTGATGGTTGGTTGCCTTAGGTCGTAGACATATGTTTGTTCGCATGCGTGTTGTGATGTAGTTTTCCATGGGTAATGTTACAATATGTAAGGTTACATAATACCTCCCTCCATGCGAGAGGTGACTCCTGTCACCTGGAGTGATCAGTGGTGAGGGGGTTTGCATAGTGAAAGATTATATTTATATACAATGGGATTATAGCACGGTATCTATTGTGAGCCTTAAAAGGGAGTTGATATGGGGGGTATCATATCATGCTCAATTGATCACTAAGGGATGATATTTCTTAATGTGGGGGTGTCTAACTCCAGTTTTCTTTAAAATCTGTACACACTTGGTCCTTTCTATTTTCATTTCTCTCTTTTCTGGGAGATTGTTTGAAAAGTGTATTTTTTCTGTTTGTTCTGATGTGATGAAGTTCAGCTTCTGTGTGTGAGTTGACTCGTTTCTGTGAGTCAACACTTAAACAATTTTCACTTCTGGTGGAACGGGACCCTTTTCTGTGAGACGTAAATTTGGGGTGGTAACGAGATATAAAGGGGTGGAAATGAAAATAGCATCTCAAGGTTTACATATGTATATATATAAATTGTATATAAATTACAAGTAAGGGTTATCATGAACATACATTGGTGAGAGATAATCTTATGATATAAATTTTGATAATATAATGTATAAGTAATGGATGTTTGTTTGTCTTGTATTATATGTGTGTGTGTGTGTGTGTGTTGGTTGATTATAGGTATATCTAACGCGTTCGATCACGCAGACATAGACTAGTCTACCAATGAGGAGCCACAGGATTAGTAGGGAGTGTGGGTGTGGAGAATTGCAGTGTGTCTATTATGTCCGATTGGGTGGTGTTTAGCCAAACTACATATTTTTGTTTGTTTAATGAGAGAAATAGAGGTTTGGAGGGTGTTAGGGCTATCGGGAGAGGCTTAATAGGGTTGAGGTTGGAGATGAGATTGTAAGTTAAAATGTCGTGGTGGTGGCTGAGAGGGAAACTTGTGCCGTCAAAATATATTTGGCACGATTAGGGGATACAGACGGGTCCATTCATTGATATCTGCCAAGTGGAGGGATTGTCTTTACATATTACTGAAACGAGGGTGGTTCGTGAAAAAAAGTAGGAAAGGATCCATGTTAATGTGTGTGTGTGTGCATATGTGTAGGGTCATTTTGGCGTTTAACTTTTTGAACTGGCAACTGTTGAATGTGCTGGCGTTGGATGTTATGATCTGGTACATGCAGGAACGTTTTGTGGTGCGATAGAAATGGAAAAGGTAGGCGGGGCAAACATGGAATTTAGTAACAGTAGATTTGCATAGAGGGAGGTCAGAAGAAGAAATGTAAGAGTGACCATGGGCCGTCCTCGAATATTATAATGGTAGTGGTTTCAATATCGAGGGTAATCGTTGAATTCTTGCAGGTGTATGGGAATGGGATTATATTCCAACCTGTGAATCTCTTTTTTTAGTCGAGGGGGATATGTGCATGGATTGCATTTGTACTTGGGGTTGTTTCAATGAGGGGATAATACTTGTGTTGTTCGATGGTAAAATTGTTTTTTAAGTGGAGGTTTCTCAATGCGATGGAGAGTGCAGTTTTTAATTTACCTAAGTAATGGAGGTTTGGGGTGGCCTTATTGTTGGCTGCGTCAATGTGTTCAAGCAGAAATACATGGTAGTTGTGTCTAACTAGGTCTATGTGTTTCTTTATTTCATTGAGGGTGTCTGTGTAGAATATGAATATTTCTAGCTCGTGAAGTTGTGAGAAACAGTCTGAAAGAGCGTTATCTAAACTTGCTAAGTTTGGTGAATTTTGGGAGTTCAATAAGACAAGTTTTCCCATCTTTTGTAATCGGGAAACCATCGTGTCGATGTGTTGTTGTATGTTTTCTATGTCATCTTCTGTGTCAATGCCGAATAGGAACTTAAAAATGGAACCCATGAAATTCATAAGTCTTCTCTTTTGTCTGAATGAGGCATTTCTGTGCCATGGTTTGTCGTCATGATTACCCGTTTAATTGCTGAGAGTTGGAGGAATATCGTGTTTAATTTGTCGGTAATTAAAAAGAGCATGCGGTTTCTGGAATCTGAAGAGTTTGCTGTAGAGCCGTGACGTGTGAATTTGGTATGATGATGTTTTATTTTCGTGTCTGTATATTTACGGATTGACTCTAGGTCTGTGTGAGGTTTTGTGATGTCCAAGTTCATCTTTACCGTGACGGTGTCATGTACCACCATGATGGTACCTATGGGGTTGATGATTGCATCTGGGACCATTCTCGATGGGGTGTCACCAGAGAAGGCTGCGATGACGCATATGAGGAAGAGAAGTAGGGGAGTCTTAAAAGTGTGAGTGTGGTTATTTATTTCTTACTTTATTTATTTATCTATTTATTTATTTAATTATTTATTTATATATTTATATATCTATTTATTCATTTATCTATTTATTTATTTATATATATATTTATTTATTCATTTATTTATTTATCTATTTATTTGTTTATTCATTTATATATATATATATATATATATATATGTATGTATATACATAATATATACATATATATATTTATTCACTTTACTTCTGAATGTATTTTTGTTTTAGTTGCGATTATATGGGAGGATGTTTGGATGTGTGATTCTGCCATGGTGAACACGATCTGAAGTAAAGCAGAGAAGGTTTTTATAGTGGGAATGAGTTTGATGAATAGGGATCGTGATCACTTTCACTTAGGTGAGCATGACGTCCTGCAACCTAAGATAGTATGAATCTGGTTTTGTTAGGGAGAATTATTATATGGAGCGTAGTGACATGTGAAAGGTGGGGGTTGAGGTTTCTTGATTGTGGGTGAGTGATATTGGGTGGTAGGTGAAGGTTGGTTTGGTAGGAAACCGTGTTTATCAAGTGACGATTAGGTTGGTTTTAGTTTCTCTCCATGTGCTGTGATGAGGGTGTCACAGACGGTTTTATCAGGTGGTAGTTGTTGTTGCTTTGGGTTTTCGCTACCACAAGGGGACCTAAGAATTTTGAAGTGATTTTGTTTGGTCTGTTGTGGTGTTTAAGCATGACAATGTCACCTGGAGTGAGAGTTAAGGATCGAGAGTGTTTATATTGTCTCATCCGTGTCTGTTGTCTTACTTGTTTGATTTTTTTTTACTTCTTTGTGGATTAAGTGCATAGCGAGTTCTACGCATTTTGTGTAATCTTCTATAATGTATAGCGGGGAGGGGGTTTCTTCAGTATGTCATAAGGCATACGGAGGGGTTGGCCGAAGAAAAGAAAATGAGGAGATTTCTTTGTTGCTGAGTTGATAGAGCCACTTATGTTGGCCTGTATTTGTTGAAACCAGTCCTCTCATGTGTTGCAAAGACACTCTTGTAGAGGACGGAGTACTTCGAGGGTTTTTCTGTTTGTTCTCTCTACAAGTCCATTACTTTGTGGGTGATATGCTGTAGCATAGATCCTGTTGATGTGGTACAGCCTGGCTATGCTTTGGAGGAACTCATTTCGAAATTCTGGGCCATTGTCTGAAAGCATCTGACGAGGTATATTGTACCTACAGAGGGCTTAGGCCACTATTTCTGCCGATTTATCTGGTAGAGGTACCATTATTGTGTACTTTGAATTTGAAAAGTAGTTTGCCGCGGCCAAGACATAATGAGAACCTTGACGGCTTGGAGGTAACTTCAACAGATCGATACCCATAGTATTCCAAGGGTCTGAGGGGATGGGTACCTAGACAATTTGGAGTGGTCTCGGGTCAGCTCTACGAAGTTGACTACAGGTTGTGCAATGTTCTATGTGACGAGTGATGTCGGTGCACATCTTAGGCCAGACATATACATGTCCGATTTTTGCCGAACATTTGTCTCTACCAGGATGTCCTGCAGTGGGGTTATCATGGGCCATTGAAAGGACTCTAGGAATCAGGGAGTTCGAGATCACTGGAACGTAACAGAAGTGCCTCTCCTAAGAATTTTATCTTTCAGGTGTAATTCCTGAAGGGGTTTAGTGGGTTTTCCTTGTAGTGTGGATAACGTTTCTAGGTGGAGAATTACCTGTGATCAACTTAGGTCATCTCTCTGTTCCTTTCGAAGTTCCTATGGCAAATACATTGGGTGGTTGGTACTGTTGCAATCAGAGGGTCTCTGCTTAGTGTGTCTGCTACAACATTGGCTTTACCCTTTTGTAGGCAACTTTTGGGTTGAATTCTAAGATGGTTGTATCCCACCTTGCTATCTTACCTTGTAAAGTTTTTCCTTTGAAAAACGCTGTGTGGTTGATGGTCTCATGACTGATTTTGTGAACTAGGAGGAGTTCTCGGAAATGTTTTAGAGCCCAGACTACAGCTAGAGCTTCCAAGTGGGTGTTGGAGTAGTTACGCTCTGGAGGGTTCAATATGCGGCTTGCGTATGCAATCGCTTTAAGTTTCCCTATTGAATCTATTTGTTGTAGGTCTGCTCCTATCCCAAGGGAGGATGCGCCCGTGAACAGAAATAATTACTTTGTGAGATCAGGAAATGCGAGAATAGGTGCCCTGCGTAGTGCTGTCTTTATTCTCTGGAAATATTCTTGTTCCTCAAGGTCCCATATGAAAGGTACGTTCTTACGTGTGAGTTTGTTATGTGGGGTAGCCACTTCGTGTCCCTCTCTCGACTGTGCAGGCTCTATTTGGTACTAATTAGCACCAACGATCTGCACTACGGTGTCGCGAGGAGTAGTGATTCCACAATGCCGTTCGTGCAGTAATCACCTCACGAGAGTTAATAGAATCACTCACTGCTAGTTTCACATATCCTCAGATGAAAAAAAAATGTATTAACCCTGCTCAGGTAAAGCTTTTTGGGGGAAACGCCTTAGGTAAAGCGGGGTCTGACAGACCCCCCCCCCCAAAAAAAAAAAAAAAAACTTTCACTGCATGTAGTGATATAGAAATCAAAACATATGTACTTCAACTTATCTTCTTCCATTTACATAATTGAAATTGACTATAACTGTTAGAAATATTTTTTAATGAAAATTACAATAAAAAAGAAAATTATGAAAAATAAGGTATTGCTGAATTTAAAGGGTACTTGACTGAAAACATGAAACGTGAAGCGGTTGGTCATCATCATTTTGTAGAGACCAATGTCCCAACTATCTTTAAGGAAAAACAGAACCACAACAAATGAATAATAACTGTGTTTCAAAAAAACATAAAATCTGAAAAAATCGGGGGTGATTTTTTTTTACCACAAACAGAAAAAAAAATACTTTCACTGCATTCAGTGACATAGAAATCAAAACATATGTACTTCAACTTATCTTCCATTTACATGATTGAAAGTGACTATAATTGTTAGAATTTTTTTTTATGAAAATAATTTTTTTTTATGAAAAATAAGGTATTGCTGACTTTAGAGGGTACTTGACTAAAAACAGGAAACGTGAAGCGGTTAGTCACCCTTATTTTGTAGAGACAAATGTCCCAACTATCTTAGGGAAAAGCAGACCCACAACAAATGAATAATAAATTTGTTTCATAAACCATAAAATCTGAAAAAAAAAATCGGAGGTAATTATTTTGACTTTGTGATACTGAAGAATCTAATTGCAGTCATTGCAGACGGGGGTTGAATGTTCCTGACACACTGGTATTTTGCAGTGTAGGTAATAGTTACCCGGAATAACGACAAACAGATAAAAAAAAAATGATAATGAACTATGATTCCCTAGTCAACACAATTATAATGCATTCCAAATGATACCATCACCATCGAAAACAAACAAAATTGAAACAAAGCTAAGTGAAATTCAACATATCAGTCATAAAAAATGATAAAAAAAGAAGAAATTATTATTTACCCATAAATATAAATGATAAAACATTTATATGACATGAAAAAACTCAGGTAAAGTGGGGTCTGACAGACCCCACGCTTCTCACACCTCAGGTAAAGTGGGGTCTGACGGGCCCAAAAGCTCTATAAAGCTTATATAGAGCAAGATTCAGGAATGACCCTATCACCCTCTTAAACTACTCCACTCGTCAAGAAGGTATAGGGGAGAACATATCTATATGCAATATATTAGTATATTAAAAGTAAAAAACAAAAAAACATGGGGTCTGTCTGACCCCACTTTATCTAAGAAGGGTTAATGGGGTTGGGTTTGACAGTTCTGTTGTAGTTTTGGCTGACGTGTTTGTTAGTGGGTAGCACTATGTCGGATGTGAACGAAATATCACATTTGAACGAATTTTTTTGTTGTACCGACAACACAATGCACTTGAGCGAACTAGAAATAATCCAGCAGGTGTTTTTGATATGGTGCTCACTGAAATTATTCCTTTTGTATGTGTGAGATGTTTATCTACCGAAGCACTTGTAGGCATTTGAGGGTCAATGTCCGAACACGGAAAACAATATCTCCAGTTTCTGAGGAGGCGAGGTGGCTTTGACGCTGCCAACATTAAATGTATTAGCAGGTGAACTAGTACGTCAATAAAACTCGCCTGTACCTTTTCTTACTTATAATTGGCACTTTAAATACATGGCATAGATCCTCCTCGATCTACATTCACCTACTAACTGTTTCTCTTCGGTCCGGTCGTGGTTAATATACCGTTTAAATACTGAGGTCAGCATTTGGTGAGGAGATTTAACAGCTTTACAATTTCAACGTTATTGCTCTTACAAATGGAAGGTTTAAACATAGGTTACATTATAAAAGGTTTAGTTCTATTATATGATCATTTCTTGTGATTTAATTTGTGTTCGGGTTTATTTGGGAATGTGGTGTACGTGTGCGTTGGAGATGTGTTTTTGGCTACTTAGCCATTGTCACGCACTGATCATGTGATGGTTGGTTGCCTTAGGGCGTGGACATATGTTCGTGTGTGTTGTGATGTAGTTTTCCATGAGTAATGTTACATTATGTAAGGTTACAAAAAGAAAGAAGGAAAAAATATAGAAAGAAAAATAAATAAAGAGAGAAAGAGAAAAAAGAAGGAGAAATAAGGAAAGAGAGGAAGAAGGAAATAGATAACGAAAGAAAGAAAGAAAAAAGAAAGAAAGAGGAAAAATAGGAAAATAAAATAAATGAAGATAAAAAGAGAGAAGGAAAGAAAGAAAGTAAAAATGAAGGATAGAAAAAGAAACAATGAGAGAAAGAGGGAAACAAAGATAGAATGAATGAAATATTAAAAAAAAAAAAAATAAAGAAATAAGAAAAATAGAAATGAAAGAAAGATTACATCTCTGGTTGCAGACATGGTGTCCCCGCAAATTGATAAAGTCATCCGGTGACAGCTAGAATTACTACCGGAGTCAAAAAGTGCCGTGAGAGGAATAAAGTCGGGTGAAGGAAGAAACATTCTCCACCCAGAAGACCTCCATAGTCAAAAGGCCAAAGAAGAAGAACTTGAAACCTGAAGTCATGCCAAAGAAGACAAACGGAGAGCTCAGCTCTCGGCACGCAGAAATACAATATGTTTATATATTTTTTTCTGAGGTCAGGTAGTTCTATTCAGTCCTAGGTCATCCTTGGACAATTTAGACTCTTTTGAACCCTTCTTTGAACCTTCGTGAAGAGAGCCATCTGGCCTTTGTCAGAGGAATAGATGTGAATAATAAGATACATTGTTGAGGTAGCTGAGCCTAGATCTGATAACCTTAATATTAGGTCACTAAAACAAATATCTTGAGATACATAACCTGAATTTGGTCCTTATCCACCCGAACTTCAGGCTCTAGGAGAACCCAGTGACACCTCATCCACCTGTCCACAACCCACGTCCTCACCAACACACCCTCCACCTTTGCTCCACAGACCACATTTCATTATTTCATCAAATGCTCCACATACCGGAGTATACGCCAGGGGGAGCGTACCAGAGGAAAAAGTCCTCATCCTTACCATTTGCGCTTTTTAGATTATTGGGGCAAGTAACAGGCACTGCTTAGAATCGGAGAGAATTACGGGACTTAATCCTTTGACTAGAAAGATGCAAGACCAGCATGCTTCCGTTTGCGACACCAGCGTATAAACATATCAGAAATAACCCAAGAAAGACCAAATAACTTAAGTCCAGAGCTATGATACCATCGTCTTATGTCCTACACACCCTACATGCCCTATATACCACATCCCATCCCCACTTCTCGAGATTACCACCCATACTTAATCTACGTAATAAAGTCGCTCACCTAACGCAAATCCCCGTACGCCCGTCTTTTCCACCCTAGAGCCACAATAATTTATGCCCCTATACCTTTTGCCCAAACCCCCCTTCATCACGACCATTCCTTCCATAAAGTACAGCCCATCGTAAACTTTGCACCACATCAATCATACATCCATATGTTCCTGGTCTTTTAGTCTTCGGGGGCATCCACCCAGTACACGGCTGCTTCTCCAGGACTCACACCACAAAACCAAGCCAAGCCAAGCCAAGCCAAGCCAAGCCAAGCCAAGCCAGGCCAAGCCAAGCCAAGCCAAGCCAAGCCAAGCCAAGCCAAGCCAAGCCAAGCCAAGCCAAGCCAAGCCAAGCCAAGCCAAGCCAAGCCAAGCCAAGCCAAGCCAAGCCAAGCCAAGCCAAGTAAATCAAATCAAATCAAACAAAATCAAAAAAGTCAAATCAAACCAAATCAAATCAAATAAATTTTAAATTCAAAGTCAAACCAAACAAAACCAAATTAAAAAAAAAAAAAAATCACTAAGCCAATCAAAACCAAGCCAGGCTAAGCCAACCCAAATGAAGTCAAGACCAGAGCCAAAGTTAAACTCCAATCCATAGGCAAGACCAAAACCAAAGCCAAAGCCAAAGCCATAGGCAATGGCAAAACTAAAACCAAAAGACAAAACCAAAGATGCCAAGACAAGCCAAGACATAAAAACCGAAGCTAAAACCAAATACATATAAGCCAACCCATACCAAACCAAGCCAAGCTAAACCAAGTCAAAACCAAAGCCAAGCTAAGCCAAATCAAGCAAAGTAAAATCCAAACCTAAGCAAAAAACAAAGACAAAACCAAAGCCGAGCTAAGCCAATCCAAATCAAACTAAGTCAAAATCAAAGTCAAAGTGTAAGTCAAAGTCAAAGTCAAAACCAAAGCCAAAGCCAAAACCAAAAACCAAAGTCAAAACAAAAGGCAAAGCCAGAACATAAGCCAAGACAAACCATTCTAAGGCAAGACAAGGCAAGCCAAAGCCAAAGCCAAAGCCAGAACATAAGCCAAGACAAACCATTCTAAGGCAAGGCAAGCCAAAGCCAAAGCCAAAGCCAAAGCCAAAGCCAAAGCCAAAGCCAAAGCCAAAGCCAAAGCCAAAGCCAAAGCCAAAGCCAAAGCCAAAGCCAAAGCCAAAGCAAAAGCAAAAGCAAAAGCAAAAGCCAAAAGCAAAACCAAAAGCAAAAGCAAAACGAAAACGGAAGCGAAAACGAAAACGAAAACGAAAACGAAAACGAAAACGAAAACGAAAACGAAAACGAAAACGAAAACGAAAACGAAAACTAAAACTAAAACTAAAACTAAAAGGAAAAGGAAAAGGAAAAGGAAAAGGCAAAGGAAAAGGAAAAGGAAAAGGAAAAGGAAAACTAAAACGAAAACGAAAACGAAAACGAAAACTAAAACTAAAACTAAAACTAAAACTAAAACTAAAACTAAAACCAAAACGAAAACCAAAACGAAAACGAAAACCAAAACGAAAACGAAAACTAAAACTAAAATGAAAACAAAAACGAAAACGAAAACGAAAACGAAAACGAAAACGAAAACCAAAGCCAAAGCCAAAGCCAAAGCCAAAACCAAAACCAAAACCAAAACCAAAACCAAAACCAAAACCAAAACCAAAACCAAAACCAAAACCAAAACCAAAGCCAAAGCCAAAACCAAAACCAAAACTAAGCCAAAACTAAGCCAAAACCAAATCCAAAACCAAAATAAAAGCCAAAAACAAAGAGAAAGCCAAGGCAAGCCAAGCCAAGCCATGCCAAGCCAAGGCGAGGCGAGACAAATCTAAGCCAAACCAAACCAAGTTAAGCCAAGCCAAGCCAAGCCAAGCCAAGCCAAGCCAAGCCAAGCCAAGCCAAGCCAAGCCAAGCCAAGCCAAGCCAAGCCAAGCCAAGCCAAGTAAAAATCAAAAGCAAGTCCTAACCCTAAGTTAAGAACAAAGCTAAAATGAAATCGCTCCTCCCACACCAAAATAAATGAATAAATAAATAAAGTGATTAAAAATAGATAAATAGATAAATAAGTAAATAAATAAATAAACAAATATATAAATAAACAAACAAACAAATAAAATAACATTAATAAATAAAAACTAGATAAATAAAACGAATTCGAAAAAAGGCCTTGGTAGCAGCGTCTTCTAGTGATTTTTTAACCACTTCTTCCTTCCTTTTGCCCTACCTCCCTCCCTGTCTCTTCGACACTTAGTTTTATGCCATTTTTTTCTCTCGATTCTCTTTTCTCCTTTTTCCATTCATATTCCCTTCCCTCCCTTTCCTGTCTCCTCTCCTCTTCTTTTCTTCACTCTCCTTATCTCTCTTGTTCTTTTCCACACTTTCCTATTTCTTGCTTTCTCTCTTACCTTCATTTCCCTCGTTTTTCTTTTCTTCCTTTAACATTTTCATTCCTCTCCTCTCTCCTCCCGTCCTTTCCCCTCCCCTCCCTTCCCTCTCCTCTTTTCTCTATTTCTCATTCCCATTCATGCCTCTCCCCTCCTCTCCCTTTCCTATTTCTTCCCTTTCCTCACTTTCCTTTCTTTTCCTCTACTTTTCTCCCTTCTCTGTTTCTATCCTTCTTCTTCCTCTCCCATCAGTTTTTACTTTCTCCATTCCACCCATTTTCCTCTCACTCTACCCCTTCTCTCTATCGCCTTTCACTATGACAATGAACACTATGTCCTTTATTCAGTCCTGCGGCAGATTATTTTACTCAGGTCCATCGGTCCCAATACGATCAATATTACTGAAACAATATATTGACTCAATATTGTTGTACCGAGCACCATCCCTACACACAATAAAGGTGTATGATATTGCAATAGGGATTACTGTGTAATATTATTGATTGTGTAGAGATTGCTTGAGGGGAAGGGGAAGGGGAGGTGAAAGAGGAAGAGGGGGGAGTGGGGAGGGAGATGGGAAAGCGGAGAGGGAAGGGGAAGTACAGGGGAGGGGAATGAGTGAGAGGGGGGTAAGGAAGGGATTGGAAGGGGGAAGGAGATGGGAAAGGGGAGGGGGATGGGAGGGGGATGGGAAAGGGAAGGAGGATGGGAAAGGGGAGGGGAGGGGAAAGGAATCGGGGAGGGGAGAGGAAACGGGGACGGGAAAGGAAACCGAGAAGGGGGAAGTGGGAAGAGGGAAGAGAGAGAAAGAGAAAGGAGAGTGGAAAGAAGGAAGGGGGAGGGGAAAGAGGGAAAGGAGAGGGGAAAGAGTGGGAGGAAGTGGGGCAAGGAGGGGAAGGTGTTTGGGAGGGTGAAGGGAGGAGGAAAGATGAAAGAAGGGGAAGAGGTAGGAAAAAGGAAACGAGAAGGGTAATGAAAATGCGATATTAAGACGAAATGAAAAATGTTTGGAAAGAGCCGAGAACAAGACTTAAAAAGATGACAAACAAAGAAAAAATATACGACCGAAAACCAAGAGCGCGGCCATATGACCGGATATTTTGAAAAAAAAAAAAAAAAAACGGGACAGACAGACAAAGGAGTCTCTCAGACGGAAAGACTAGTAGGTTGAGACAGAGAGACGGATAGAGACAGATAGACAGAGAGACAAGCCGTGATGTGTAAACAGAAAAACAGAACGTGTGGATGCTCCGTTGAGGAACAACAATACAAGTCACTGCAGAACTCCACAGTGGGCACTGCAGAACTTTGGTCACTGCAGAACTATAGTCACTGCAAAACTATAGTCACTGAAGAACACAGTTCCCCCCCTATGGTGAATCCTCCTCCTCCGTATCCTTCTTTCTTTCTCTAATTCTCTTGCCTGTCTTCCCCCTTCTGCTCTTTCTCCTCCCTCTTCTTCTCCAGTCCCTACTTTTTCTCCGCTTTTGTTTTTCTTTTTTCTCTCCAATACTCTTTCCTATCCTCACCTTCCTTTTCCATTTCCTCTTCCTCTTCTTCCTCTCCCTCTTCCTCATCCTCTTCTTATTCCTCTTCCTCTTCTTCGTCCTCGTCCTCGTACTTGTCCCCGTATTCGACTTTGTCCTCGTCCTTGTCCGCGTCTTCTTCTTCTTCTTCTTCTTCTTCTTCTTCTTCTTCTTCTTCTTCTTCTTCTTCTTCTTCTTCTTCTTCTTCTTCTTCTTCTTCTTCTTCTTCTTCTTCTTCTTCTTCTTCTTCTTCTTCTTCTTCTTCTTCTTCTTCTTCTTCTTCTTCTTCTCTTTTCTTCTTCTTCTTCTTCTTCTTCTTCTTCTTCTTCTTCTTCTTCTTCTTCTTCTTCTTCTTCTCTT
Organism: Oratosquilla oratoria; assembly: GCF_046742065.1. Lineage (NCBI taxonomy): Eukaryota > Metazoa > Arthropoda > Malacostraca > Stomatopoda > Squillidae > Oratosquilla > Oratosquilla oratoria. The sequence continues at coordinate 3,474,611 of NC_134810.1, read as the reverse complement.
CTTCTCCTTCTTCTTCTTCTTCTTCTTCTTCTTCTTCTTCTTCTTCTTCTTCTTCTTCTTCTTCTTCTTCTTCTTCTTCTTCTTCTTCATCTTCTTTTTCTTCTCCTTCTTCTTCTTCTTCTTCTTCTTCTTCTTCTTCTTCTTCTTCTTCTTCTTCTTCTTCTTCTTCTTCTTCTTCTCTTTTCTTCTTCTTCTTCTTCTTCTTCTTCTTATTCCTCTTCTTTCTTCTTCTTCTTCTTCTTCTTCTTTTTTTTCTTCCTCTTCTTTTCTTTTTTTTTCTTCTTCTTCTTCTTTCTTCTTCTTCTTCTTCTTCTTCTTCTTCTTCTTCTTCTTCTTCTTCTTCTTCTTCTTCTTCTTCTTCTTCTTCTTCTTCTTCCTCTTCTTCTCCTTCTTCTTCTTCTTCTTCTTCTTCTTCTTTTTCTTCTTCTTCTTCTTCTTCTTCTTCTTCTTCTTCTTCTTCTTCTTCTTCTTCTTCTTCTTCTTCTTCTTCTTCTTCTTCTTCTTCTTCTTCTTCTTCTTCTTCTTCTTCTTCTTCTTTTTCTTCTCCTATCCTCAATTTTCCTTCTCTCTCTCCTTTTCTTTCTCCAATCCTCTTTCTTGTCCTCTTTTTTCTTCTTTTACCTCTCCAGCCTTGTCCCTCCTCCTCTTTCTCCTATTTCTCTTCTGCTATCCTTACTATGTCTGCCTAATTCCCATTAACATTCATTTCTTAATTCTCCATATCAATTCTCAATTACCACTTTCTCCCTCGGATATCTTCCATTTTCTCCAACACCCACATCTCCTTTCCCGTCCTTTGTTCTACCCTCCTCCTTCTCTTTCCCTCCATTCTCCTCTCTCCCCTTTCCCTTTCCATCCCTTCTATTCCCTTCCTTTTTCTTTCCCATTCTTTATTCTTCCCTTCCCTTTTCCTTCCTATCACTTCTTCTCCTCTCCCTTTCCCTTTCCAACCTTTCTCCTCCCCTCTCCTTTCCCTTCCCGTCCTTTCTTCTTCCTTCTCTTTCCTTTCCTGTATTTCCCCCTTCCCCTCCCCTTTTTCTTCTCTTCCTCTAACAACCTCCATTCCCATTACTTCTCCCCCCCGCCTTCCCTTCCCTTTTCCTTGACTTTCCTCAACATCTTTCATTCTCATCCTTTCCTATTCCCTTTCTATTCGGTTCCTATCCTTTCTCCTCCTCCCCCTCCTTTCCCTTCCCATCCCAATTCCTCCCCTCCGGCCTTTCTCTTCATCCCTTCTCCTTCCCTTCCCGTTCCTTACCCCCCTCCCCTGCAAGGGATTTCTGCATCCTTGTACACTCCTTGACAACTTCCATCCTTCTGTGAATCTTCACCTCCTTCACATCCTCCAGCTCCTCTACCTCCTCCACCTTCTCCACTACTCGAAAATCCATTCCACTCCAATTTCTTCGTCCCTCCACATATTCCCTCCCTCCCTGCCAGCTCACTGCTTCCCTCCATATTGCTCTCTTGTGACGTTTTACATTCTCCCTTCGCCTCCTCACCCCTCCGTCCATTTCTTGCACTCCTTCTCTTTGTCACTTTCTTTTTTCCGTCTTATCCATCTTTCCTTTAAAGTCCTTCTATCTGATCAAAGATTTGCTCTCTGTAGGCCTCTATATTTTTTAATATATCTTGCATAGTCCTCCTCCTCCTCCTCTTACTCCTCATCTTTCTCTTCCTCCTCGCCCTCCTCCTAATCCTCCTTCTCCTCTTCCTCTTCCTTCTCCTCCTCCTTCTCCTTCTACTCCTCCTCCTTTTCTTCCTCCTTCTCGTCCCCCGTCTTCCGTCTTCCGTCTTCGTTGTCGTCATCGTCGTGTCGTTGTCGTCGTCATGTTCGTCTGCGGAGGCGGCGGCGGCGTCGGCGTCGGCGTCGGCGTCGTTGTCGTCACCATTGTCATCGTCTTCAGTCTTACCCTTTCTCTTATGTCATCAGTCGTCAGTCGTCAGTCGTCAGTCGTCAGTCGTCAGTCGTTAGTCGTCAGTCGGCAGTCGGCAGTCGGCAGTCGGCAGTCGGCAGTCGTCAGTCGTCAGTCTTCGTTTTCGTCTTCCAACTCCACTTCTACATAGACTTGCACTTTACCTTGGCTTGCCTTCACCTTCGCCTACACTTCCGACTCCACTTCCGCCTTCTCCTCCTTCTCCTCTTCCTCCTCCTCCTCCCATGTATGCGACCTCGCATTTGTAATATTCTTATTTTTATATTCCTTCTACTTCATCCTCTCCGCCCTCCCCATCCCATTTTCTCTCTGCTCTCCCTTTTTCCATATTCCCTTCTGATTTTCCTGTCTCCTTCCTTCTCCTTTTATTATTTATCCTTTATCCATCTTCCCTTTCCTATTGCCTCTTCTCCTTTTCCTCCTCCTTCTTTGCTTCCACCTCTTCTTCCTCCTTTCTTTGCCTCCACATCTTCTTCCTCCTCCTTTTCTCTTCCTACCCCTCTTCTTCTTCTATCCCTTCCATAGTGGGTATTGACTGTATGCATATTATTTGCAATTGATATTCTAGGGGCTTTAGTGATATTCCTACAGACCAGAGTTACTCAGCATTGTTTAATGATTGGAGAATAATATCTACTCAACAGAAAATTTTAATTACTTTTGACTTCCATTATCCCTCTGTTCTGGTACTACCCTCCTTAAATCTCTTCTTTGACATTTCTATGATTCAACTTCTTCGGTGCAGTATTGTCCCCAAAGATAGAAGCACCGGCTATTGTTGGTGGAAAAAAGATCCTCACTCCCTGTTACCACTCCCTAATCCTCTACTCCTCCACATGCTACTCCAACTCGTTTTAGTCCTCCCTCTATTCTTACTCCCCCTCTTACTCCAACTATTCCTCTCACTTCTCCTTCTCCTCCTCTTCCTCTTCCTCTTCCTCCTCCTTCTCTCCTTTCCTATTCTTATCTCTTCCGATATCATTCTTTTACCTCCACCGAAACCCTCCTTCTCTTCTTTCCTTTTCTTCCTCCTCCTCCCCTTCTCTAGCCGCTTTCTTCACCTCCTCCCTCTCCTCCTTCCCCCCTCTCCTTCCGTTCTGCCCAATACTCGATTGTCGTGTGCATTTTCCCCTTTACTTTTCATTTCTCTTTCTCTCCTCTTCATTCTCTTTGATCTTCCATTTTTCGTCCACTTCCTTTATTGTCTCTTCTTCTTTTCTCTCGCTTTGGTTTTACTCATGTGATTTTTTTTTTTTTTTTTAAAGAAGGTAGGGTGACTACTCTAAGGGCGCCTAGAGACTCAGGGTTCCGATGTCATTACCTTTCTTTTAATTGACTACGTTACAACCACTAAAGTCATGTGGATAACAAAATATCAGATTAAGATAGACAATTTAATATATGTCATATTCTATGAAGTCATTAATCACGTGTTTTATTCCATGACGTCATTGATAAATTTTCATATTCTATTACGTCACTTTGCTCACCATAATATATGACGTAATTGATCATATGTCTTATTCTATGACGTCATTGATATAGCATTCTGTGATGTCATTGATCACGTGTCCTAGTCCATGTCGTCATTGACCTTCAGGGCACTAAAGCGACCTTATATCCTTAGACAAAGGAGCATGAAAAAGGTCCAAATGTTTTGGTTTGTTAATCTTGTTCTTTTATTCGTTTGCTTTCTCTATTATTTCTTTATCAATGAAGCCTTCTTATCTCCTTTCCTCCTCCTCATTCCTCTCTTCCTCCTTTCTCCTCCTTCTTTCTCCCTTCCTCCTCCTCCTAACTCTCTCCTTTTTCTTCCTTGTTCCCCCTCCTTCTTGATTCTGCTCTTCCTCTTCCTTCTACCTTCTTTTTCCTCCTCCTCTCCTTCGCTCATCTTTCCTCCTTCCTCCTCCTTTCTCTTCTTCCCCCTCTTATTTTTCCTCTTCCTCTTTTGCTTCTCCTCATCCTCCTCTTTTTCCTCCTCTTCCTCCTCCTCGTCCTACTCCTCCTTTTTCCTCTTTCTTCTCCTTTTTCCTCATTCTTTTTTTTCCTCTTCGTCCCCCTCTTATTCCTTCTTTTTAGCCCTCTCATTTTCCTACCCTCTTGCTTCTCCTCCTCGTCCTCCCTCCTCTCTCCTCCTTCTTCTTCCGGCTGTTTCCTGTTTCGTTTCATTTCCTTGGTAATTACCTCGACCTCAAGTTCTTTCAAAAAGGGGCTCGACTCCTTCTCCAGGCTTTCCTTGCTCTTGCGACGTTGTTGATTTGCACTTCGTCGTCGTCGTTGTCGTCGTCGTTGTAGTTGTCATCGTCGTTGTCGCCGTTGTTGTCGTCGTCGTTGTTGTCGCCTTTGTCCTTGACGTTGGTGCTGATGTTGGTGTTGATGTTGGTACTGGTGTGTGTGTAGGTGTGGGTTGAGTGTTGGCGTTGGTGTTGATGTTGTTGACGTTAATATTGTTGATGTTTATGTTATTAATGTTGTTGTTGTTGTAGATTTGTTGTTGTGATCTACATTGAGATTGGGGGCGATCAGACAAACGAAGTTGTGGTTTGTTGGTTATAATCTCTCCGTCTAGACTGCACTTCATTTTCGGAGCATTTGCCGAGAAAAACTCTGGCGGTTGGCAGTGGTATTATTTACATGCACATGGTGGTTGTTGCCACAACATGGAGATATATAAAATCTATTCTCTACTATCTACACCTACTTTTATCTCTCCACTGTACAATGCATGAACTGAGTATGGAAATTCATTATGTATACATAGATTATTTATCAATAAATAGGAATACATATAAAAATATATTTGTCGTATGCTGGTTTTCTCAGTTTGGCAATGTTCGAGCAGGTGTCCAGTCGCTCGGCCCAAATGCCCGCTGTTAGGTCAAACACAATAGGGGGTCCTTTGGGAGTTCTCTGGAGACGTCGAAAGTTCCATCCTGTACTAATGCGTGCATATACGCGTGTGCACGTTAGACATCTAAAGGATTGCAATATTGTTGATGTTGATGCTGTTGATGTTGTTGATATTATTGATGTTGTTGTTGTTGTTGTTGTTGTTGTTGTTGTTGTTGATGATGATGATGATGATGATGATGATGATGATGATGATGATGATGATGATGATGATGATGATGATGATGATGATGATGATGATGATGATGATGATGTTTTTGTTGTTGCTGTTGTTGTTGTAATTTTTTTTATTGTTGTTCCCGTAGTTGTCGTTGTCGATATTATCATTACCTTCGTCGCCCTCGTCATTGTTATCATCCTCGTTGTTACTATCAGGCTCGTCGTCATCATTATCGTTATCTCCGATGTCGTTATCGTCATCTTAATCATTATCGTTTTCGTCGTCGTCGTTGTTGTAGTCGATGTCATTGCTCTTGTTATTTCGTTCAGTGCCGTCACATTCATCCTCGTTATTTTAGTTTGCGGTGAATTCGTCACCGTCATCTTTATTCTTGCTCTTCTATTTCCTCTGCTTCTTTGTCCCTCTTCCGCATCCTCCTCATCCCCTCCACGTCCTTCTTCTTTACATCCTCTTCCTCTTCCTCCTTGGGTTCTCTCTACAGTAATCCCTCATCCTCCTCTTTCTTCTTCTTTTCTTACTCTCCTCTACATCCGTCTTCTTCCTCGTCCCCTCATCAACTCGCCCCTTACCCTCCATCTCCTCTTTTTACTCTTCTCCTGATCCTTCTTTCTACTCCCTCAAACTACTTTGCTTCATCTTCATCTCTTTCTCCTCCTCCTCCTCCTCCTCCTCCACCTCCTTTTGCTTCTCGTCCTCTTCTTCATTGACGTGCAAGCGAGGACATGAACTCCACACCCACGCTCGGTTATTACAATATGTGTAGATGTACATGATATATATGCGTACATGCATAGATGTACATATATATGAGTAAGCGCACATGTAAAATACAAATACATTCATGGGTTTGCAAACTAAAAGTGCAATCATGAAGATGATAACAGTAAAACTATTACGTACAAAAATAATATACTAAATAACAACTTAACTGTAGTCTCATCAGTCCTGACTAAGATGTCAATGTAAATCTTAGACAAGGGAATTTCCCCTCGTCCTCCCTATTCTCACGTAAAGGAACGAGGAGGGACGGCCCCCGTTTAGATAAAGTAGCCCTGCCGTAGATGTGTAGTGCCTTGTTGCACTGTTTCTGAACTAGGCGATGTGAAGAAAACAGGGATAGCTCTTTATCGATGAGGAGCTAAAAACTAGGAAAACAAATGGGTGACGTGTAGGCGTGGGATATCTTGGCTGGCTACCTCCATTATAAAGGGTGAAATGACTTTTGTATATATTTAGACTGATAGACATTATATATATATACATATATATATATATATATATATATATGTCTTGTTAAAGACCAATGCTAATTCAGTTTCAACTATCTTCTTAGTTGTTTTTTCCATTCTTCTTATATGTTTCTTATAGTCCAGGGGTAGATTAAACACAAGTCTACCGAGATCCATGGTATATTGACACTTAGCCGAAGGCTCACAATGCATGCCCGCGATGGTAGCATACGGAAACATATGACTCAATATCACAACAGAAATCCAACAAGACAAGACCTAGTTAACAATACCAAAATACTTAAACACTGTAACAATCACAAAAAACTACACATCCTGGAGAAAGTCTACATTTCACAACACACACCAATCATCAACATACAAACAAACACATTAGGCACCTTACTCTTAAACAAAGAATCCGTCACACCAGGACAAAATTTCCCTCATCAACGGACATCTTGTCCAGTTCCCCCCCCCCCCCAGTCATTATAATCTGACTCGAACCTCTCCCAATTCCACCTCACCGTCCAGCTTCCCACCCTCGCAGTCATTATGATCTGACCCGAACCTCTCCTAATTCCACCTCACTGGAACCATAAAGCCTTGTCATTTTGTAACTCCTTAGCATAATTGACATGGACCTTTTCCTGTCATTTTATCTGCCTGAAGATGGTTGTATGTAACAACCGAAAGCTTGCGATTGTATTTATATAATTAGTGTCAATATACCATGGATCTCGGTAGACTTGTGTTTAATCTACCCCTGGACTATAAGAAACATATAAGAAGAATGGAAAAAACAACTAAGAAGATAGTTGAAACTGAATTAGCATTGGTCTTTAACAAGACATGTCTACAAGAAAATTTACTGCCAAAATATACTAGTATATGCATATGTATATGTATATGTATATGTATATGTATATGTATATGTATGTATATGTATATGTATTTATGTATGTATACGTATATGTATATGTATATGTATGTATGTATATAAATATAAATATTATATATATATATATATACATATATATATATATATATATATACATATATATATATACGTATATATGTGTATATATATAAATATAAATATATACATATATATATACATATATATATATGTATATATATACATATATATATATATATATATATATTTACATATATATATGTATATACATATATGTATATATATACATGTATATATATATATATATGTGTGTATATACATATATATATATATATATATATATACATATATATATATATTGTCGAAAATCTCTGAACAGTGGAAAGGAGAGGGTGTGGGGTGGAATAAGTGAGGGTAGATAGCTACAGAAAATTTGTATCACCGACCGGGACCATACACGCTTCCCTCTGAGATGCGTGTATAAATTTCAACACTTGAAAGGGGATAGAGAAGGATTCAACTCATTTAGCTAATCAGAACCCTGGGCTAATTAAATAAGCTAGAAGAAATCGATTTAATAGAATAAATTCCACAGTGAATACATTTAGAAAACAAGCGACACAACACTTTAATGCATGGAAACACGAGCACATGTATTTAAATAAAAGTTATGTTTTAAGTAAGCACAATTCAAGAATATAGGTTATCATGAACCAAGAACATGAGCACATCTATTTAAACAAAAGTTATGTTTTGAGTAAGCGCAATTCAAGAATATAGGTTATCATGAACCAAAAACACGTGATTTTAAATTTATTCCTATCTAAAATTCACTTAACCAATACCTCTAGAGCTCTGAGAAACTCTCCATGCAGATCACTCCTTTAAATTTGAAGGCAATAATTGGTGGGCTTCCAATCTTAGCGGATGTGTTCGATAAAGCTGGATACATGAGGACGCCTCATCATGGTGGATACGGTTGATGGGACCAGACTCATAGTTCATGGGATAACGGCATCGCAACTAATTTGCTTAAGGAGGCTGATCGAGTCCAATTCACACGCCACAGGCACACCAATTCTACTAGTTCTATTGTATCGTTTTCATATGAGTTAGAAATGAGATGGAAAGTTCTGATAACCGCTCCATGTGGTTAATGCGAGCTTCTTCGCAGAATACCTAAGACACACTCGACCTCTACCAAGCTTCTTATGGAACTGACGTTGTCCAGAGTTGGGTATGGCGGGAAGTCGTGCAGTGTTGCCAAGTTTCTTAGTTTCAAATCATTGCCTCCAAAGGGTACGGAGTATAATGTGCCTGTAGGAGTTGATTCATCTCTAGCAATCCCTTTAAGACAATCACTAGAGACGAGAGAAAATTATAAATCCTAACTAACCTAAGCACCTAACCTAATTACTTAACTTACATGAGAGGTTGCAAGTGCGCAGGGATTGAAATTTCAAACCGTTGAAACAAATTCACATGGTAATGCTTAATTTAAATGTTAATTTGTACACAAGACACCAAATTATAATTACATGGTGGAACAATAAATTCACAAGGTTGACATACTCCAGGTTCAATCATTAAACATTCGTGACATCTGTGTATTTCGTCATAAATGAGTACCGTGTACAAAGTGCGGGAAATTCCTATGAATAGGCAATTCTTTAAACTCGTTAAGGGTTACAACTAATGGCCAAATTGCTGTTACAGACAACAAGAATAATGGCGAGTAAAATAACAAGTAGTCGTTAAAGATTCTAAGAATTCTGGTAATTTCACAGAATAGAGGAAATAATAACTTATAGGAACGAAAGTACAAATATAAAGCCTACTATATCGGCTAGGTCATCGAACGAAAGTATTTATAAACTATGGTTTGAAAATAGACGTAGAATTTGGAAATGGATGGTGTGTCACAAACCCGAAAGTTGTGATATATATATATATATATATATATATATATATATATATATATATATATATATATATATAACATAAAACCATAAGAATGAAGGAGACTGCAAGAAACCATAAAGCCTACATTTGGCAGCTCCGTATTCATCACCACCTGTCATCCCCATCCATAAAGTTGTCTAATCGTATCTTAAAACAACTGATAGTTTCAGCGCTTACTACATGGTGACTAAGTTTATTCCATTCGTCGATCACCCTATTAGTAAACCAATTCTTGCCTATTTCCTTCTTAAATCTAAATTTGTCCAGTTTATACCCATTACTGCGAGGCCTGCCCTGTTGTTTTGATATGATGGCCTTGTTTGCATCACCCTTGTTAAAGCCTTTGATCCACTTGAACACCTCTATTATATCACCACGCACTTTGCGTCTTTCGAGAGAGTGTAAGTTAAGGTGCCTAAGCCTCTCTTCGTAAGGCAAATTTCTGAGTCCATGTATCATTTTGGTCATTCATCTCTGTACTGATTCTATTGAATTGATGTCCATTCTGTAGGACGGAAACCAAAGCTGTACCGCAAACTCAAGATGGGTCTAACTATAGCTAGATAGAGTTTAATAATTACCTTTGCACCTCTACTTGTTACCGTCCTAACAATGAAACCTAATGCTCTGTTAGCTTTATTCCTGGTGATAATGCACTGTTTCCTGGTTTTAAGGTCCGGACTCACTAGAACTCCCAAGTCTCTCTCACACTCAGTTTTCTATAAAAGCGTGTTATCTAAGCTGTATCTATTTACTGGGTTGTGTAGCCCGAAAATAGATACAGTATACACACAGTATACAGTATACAGTATACATACATATATATATATATGTATGTATACATATATATATACATATATATACACACATATATATACATATATATATATATGATATATATACACACATATATATATTATACACACACACACACACACACACACACATACACACACACACACACACACACACACACACACACACACACACACACACACACACATATATATATATATATATATATATATATATATATTGTTATAGCCAACCGTGAATCGAATACAACTTTCAAATCTCCCGCCTGCTACGATCGAAGTTTTGAAGCCGTCTGAACACCTAACGTTGCTCATACGAATGACAACGTACGACATAAGTTGGGCTTTGAAGCATGGCCATGAATCACTAAACCACGCACCCCTCGACTATGTAAAAGGGACCGGCCCCCAGCCGACTCTCTCTCTTATCTACTACCCCCCTGTGGACTTCACCTCCCTGGTCTCACCGCTTCGCCGCTGGAGATCGGTACACCACGTGTTTTCACAAGTATTACTGTAAACCATTGTCTTGGACTGTTTTGTTTATTTGATTTGTTGTATGTGTTTGAGAATGTATACTTGTTAGACCATTTAGTGTACTGTAAGCGTATGTTTTTAAGTGTAAAAACAGTAAATTTTTCTTTTTCTTTTGTCATAAATATAGATTAATTAAGTTTCGTGCAGACTTCCATATTAACCAACCTTCCTTATATCCTTGTTTACATCCCAGTGCTATATGAACTGCTAATCATAATGTTCCGTAATCTACCTGCAATCTCTATACGTTCCACTTTGTTGTTACGGGCTTGCTCCCGAAATGGAATTCGACTTATTCCTAGACTCGAAATTAGTTACATACTTTCCATCAACTCAGGCCAAACCTAGCAAGCCCATGACAATTGGGGGCCTGTCAAGGGATGGTAATTTATATCTACGTGAAATACAATAGCGACCCGTAGGTAATATCGAAGTCTGTTAACCACTTAACGTCAATTCTTAGTAACACGTGCAATTGCCATTTTGGTTCATTAATCCCATACACTCACTATCACTGAAACATTTATGCATGTTCTATTTGTGTTTGAAAGACCAATATTATGTTAGGTTAGATGACAGGTTGTAAAACATTAAGGTGTCGATTATTCGAAGTGTGAGACCCAGACATTCATTTGTCCAACATTTTCAATCGGTTCCAAAGGAGAACCTCTATTTATCAAGTTTGCAGTAACTCGCCCAAATAATTTTCCGGTATTCAACTACCAAATCCCACCCCTTCCAGAGTTAACTAGCGCCATTTCAATCTACCCACTTGTTGTAGCCTTCCGTCAAACCATTGTTATGACCCTGTTATAGTGACTTCTTCCTCAGTATTTGTCCTTAGGAGATTCATACTATCCCCCCACAGCTTCTAAAGTTCACTATACCTGCACAGTAAGCCATGTATTCTAAGATTCAGACCATTAGTTAACCATATTCTGCTACAGCGACAGTCTATGTATGAATTTTCCTCTTTCCTATCGGGAAACCTCTTAGCAGACTATCCGTAGTTTCAGGCGTATAGTTCTGAGCGCTGATACCTTAGTCTACATACCGTCTATAGAATAAATGTTCATAAACGGGTACTTACAGAGACCCATCATCAATTTTACTCCACCCGAACAGGGAGTTAAAATCATTTACGTATGTGAAGTCCAAGATATGGTTAACACTAATTCTCTGGAGTGGAATTCTACGAGTAAAGACATACTCAACCATCTTAAGTCAAACTTAGCCCCTTCTTACCGTTAAAATGGTTTTCAATATAGATACTTTTGTTAATAATTCTTCAGTAGATAAGTTAGAGTGTGATCTCAAGAAGAAGGAATGGAGACTGTTGGCTCAAACCTACCAAATTAATGCCCCTTCTAACTTAAGAAAGGATGAATTTAAAAGAGTGGTTATTGAACACCTCGTAGCTTTATTTAAACTGGATGCAGACACATACATATTAACTCACCAGGAGAGTGCTCGTGACGTAACAGAAAGAAACCCGAATGTAAGCAACAGTGACCCCCCCCTTTCAGCCTGAAGTTCATACTCCCCCCACTCTCCCTTAAATAGATCAGTTGTATCTTTAGAATTAGAGAAAATTAAACTAGAGAGAGAAACAATGAGACGAGAAAGTGAGGAATGAGAGAAAGATCGGGAGCTTGAATTAATTAGATTAAAAGAATGTGAGAAAGAACGAGAAGACAAAGAGAAAGAACGAGAGAACAGAGAGAAAGAACGAGAGGACAGAGAGAAAGACCGTGAGCATGAGCTAAGAAAAGAGGAACGTGAGAGAGAAAGACAACGTGAGCGTGAAAGGGAACTAGAATTAGAATAAGATTGAACTAACGTTAGCTGAAATAGATGGGAATAATAAATCTGCCAACCTATTGAATAATCAATTTGCCTCTATTTCCAGTTTTAACGAGTCAGACCCAGAATACTTATTTTTAGGCAATTTGAACGTCTAGCTGAGCACTTAGACTGGTCTGTAGAAGAATGGGTATGGACTATTCAAAGCAAATTGGTAGAAACAGCCGCCAAAGTCTTCAACAGTCTTGAGGAGTACTCTTCCTATGAATTAGTCAAATCTAGTATCCTCAATGACTATTAAGTTATCCCTGAGTCTTACCGCAAAAAATTCCGAAATTTGACGAAATCACCTAACTCGACAGCTCGTCGCGCCTCGAGACTGAAATATCGTTCTTCATGCCTCGTCACTAGGGGGGGGGGTAATGTAGCAAAGTCACGCCTTCAAGAAATCGTTTTCTATAATATACGCGTACCATTATTTGCTCTATTAATAAATAATTGTCACCCCGTTGCAAATTATTTCATGTAAACATTTCTTAATTAATATTATTATGTCTCTCATATCAATATGTAAATATATATAAATATTCGTAGTAATATTCTGTATAGTGAAAATTCTAATTTATGAATTAATTTATACATGGTGTTCCTAAATATGAAATATGCCCTTCTTGTGTTCCGCTGCCAAAACAGCAGCCTTAATCAGCTGCACACGCGTTGTAATTGCAATAAAAATGTTCCGAGAGCATTGGAATTTACTTCATTCCTTCCTTGCTCTCTGCGAAATGTACCCTACACCAACTGTAGTATCTTACTACAACACGCTTACCTCCACTGTGCTTTCCGGAACTGCTCCTCATGGACCTTATTCCACCAGGAACTACCTCATACCAGGCAGATACTCTCCAACAACGGATATTCTAACATATAGATAATAAGACGAGAATATACATGATTCTCATTTTAATAAAAATAAATGAATAAGTAAATAAAATAAACAAATAAAATAAAACCACCCAACCACCAAACACTTAGTCTATTAAAAAAAATGACACCTGCTTACAAATTAGATGAACGCGTCATCAAAGAAATAATCAAACGAAACACCGCTTGCACCAACACACAAGACAAATTAGCCATCATTATTTACTACAAAAACACCAAGGTCTCCAAACTTCTTGTAATGAACAACTTGTCTAAAACCCACGATTCCCTCAAGCAAACAATAGATTGCAAACTTCTTAATAATGTATCTTACATTGGTGTTACGACGACTTCACTCAGCAGGAGATATACAATGCAGGCTCGTGAGGGAACATACATAATCATATGAATCAAACTCACAACAAAACCCTTACAAGACAACACTTGGTGGATAACACGAAAGTACTTAGACACTGCAGCAGTTACAGAAAACTACACATCTTTGAGAAAGTCTACATTTCACAACAGATAGCCCTCATCAATATATAGACCGACACACTTGGTACCCTCCATCTGCATAAAAACTACTGTTCAAAAACTTCGTCCGAGCATCGCAGACCCAACAACTCCAAACAACAACAGATCCACCCCACGGAGTTCCAGTAGACATCCTCACAGCACTGTGGACATAATCCCACGGAGTAACAGCAGACATCTTCCCAGCACCGTAGACATAATCCCACCAAATAGCAACAGACCCACCCTACGCAGCTTCATTCAGTGCCGACCTAGGTAGCTACTGTCCCTTCCCACGGAGCACCAGTATATGTTGCCTCTCTCAGTACAATGTTTACCACAAAACTTTTGTACTTAAAGTGTTAGCATTCATTTCTGTATTAGCACATATTTTCACCTGAAGATGGTTGAATGCATCAACCGAAAGCTTGCATTTTGTATTACTGTATAATATTTTCTTAGGAAACTAGAAGGAAGGGTAGTGAGCGATGGGATGAGGAAGCAAAGAAGAGTGTAGAAGAGAAGCAGGCTTTCATAGATTGGTTACAAATTAGGACGAGGGAATCATATGAGAGGTACAAAGTAAAGAGAAGAGAAGAGAAATAAAGCATAAGATAAAGGATACAAAGAAGAGAGCAGATGTGAAATGGGGTAGGACTATGACAGAAAATTTTGAAAGTAATAAAAAAATGTTTTGGAAAGAAATTAAGAGAGGAACAGGATGCGAATCAAGTGGAGAAGAAAAATTAAAAGGTGCAGATGGAGAGATGATAATGGAAGAGAAGGCAGTGAGAGGAAAGTGGCAGAGTATTTCAGGGAGTTGCAAAATATGAAGGAGGATAGGGAGAGAAAGGTAGTTCCAGTAGGAAGCGCTAAGAAAATGACCGTGATGAGTGAGGAAAATGGAGGAGAAATAAGGAAAGATGAAGTGAAGGCAGCTGTTAAGATGATGAGAGCAGGTAAGGCACCTGGGTTATATGCTTGCCATGAAGAATGTCTGAAAAAAGAGGGTACATTGATGGTGGACTGGCTGGTGAGGCTGTTTAGTGTTTGTTTAAGAGAGGTTTAAGTGCCGGAGGACTGAAGAAGTGCCTGTATAGTTCCACTTTACAAGGGAAAGGAGACAAGTGTGAGTGTAGTAGTTTCAGAGGGATCAGCTTGGTAAGTACAGTTGGAAAGGCTTATGGGAGGGTCTTGATTGAGAGGATTAGTAGAGAAACAGAGGGAGTAATTGGTGAGGAACAGTGTGGTTTTAGGACAGGTAGGAATTGGGTACATCAGAATTTTGTGGTAAGACAGATATGTGAAAAAGCTATAGGAAAAGGTGAGGATATATTTTGGGCGTTTATGGATCTTGAAAAGGCTTATGACAGGGTAGACAGAAAGGCACTGTTGGACGTATTGCAGATATATGGAATAGGAGGAACGCTGTTAAGAGTAGCCAAGAGTTTTTACGAGAGAAGTAGAGCTTGTGTTAGGATTAGAAATGGAGAGAGTGAGTGGTTTGAGGTAAAGGTGGGACTTCGTCAGGGATGTGTTATGTCGCCCTGGCTGTTCAATTTATACATGGATGGGTGAGGTGAATGCAAGGATAGTGGGTCAGGAATTGGAGATGGTTAGAGAAAAGAAAGATCACCCCGCACTCTGCGTCTTTCCAAAGAGTGTAAGTTAAGGTGCCTAAGCCTCTCTTCGTAAGGCAAATTTCTGAGTCCATGTATCATTTTGGTCATTCTTCTCTGTACTGATTCTATTGAATTGATGTCCATTCTGTAGGACGGAGACCAAAACTGTACCGCATTCTCAAGGATGGGTCTTAACTATCGCTCGATAGAGTTTAATAATTACCTTTTCACTTCTATTCGTTGCCGTCCTAGCAATGAAACCTAATGCTCTGTTAGCTTTATTCCTGGCGATAATGCACCATTTCCTGGTTTTAAGGTCCGAACTCACTAGAACTCCCAAGTCTCTCTCCCACGCAGTTTTCTCTAAAAGCGTGTTATCTAAGCTGTATCTATTTACTGGGCTGTGTAGCCCTACGTTTAACAGGCTACACTTAGAGATATTGAAGTTCATTTGCCATTTCACCGACCATGTGAACAATGTGTTAAGATCATCCTGCAGAATCTCTGCGTCGTCTCCTGACCTAATTAGGCGTCCTATTTTAGTGTCGTCCGCAAATTTACTAACATCACTATTTATCCCGTCGTCTAAGTCATTTATGTACACAATGAACAACAAGGGATCCAAAACTGAGCCTTGGGGGACTCCACTAGTAACATTGACCCACCTAGATTTTACTCCATTTATGGTGACCCGCTGTTTTTTGTTACTAATCCAAGCTCTAATCCATTCTAACACTTTTCCTCCTGTGCCATGGGCTTTGATTTTATTTAGTAGTCTCTGTTGTGGCACCTTATCGAACGCTTTGCTAAAATCAAGGTAAATAATATCGTAATTATCTTTGTTATCTGACGCCTTATATACTTTAGTGTAAAAGGATAGAACATTAGTCACACATGACTTATCCTTGGAGAAACCATGCTGTGAATCACGAATTAAATTATGTCTTTCGATGTGTTCTCTGAGTCTATTTACTATTACTGATTCAAGCATTTTTCCTATAACCGATGTCAAACTGATTGGCCTGTAGTTGCATATAGACAATCTATCTCCCTTCTTAAAAACAGGAAAAACGTTCGCTTGCCTCCAAGCAGTAGGCACAAAACCAGTGTCTATTGATTTATTAAATATTTCAGTTAACTGGTCGCATATTTCAAATTTACACTCCTTTAGCATTCTCGGAAACATTTCGTCTGGACCCGGGGATTTTGTAGCTTTAAGTCTTTCAATCAGCTTGACTACTTTTACTTTACTAATGCTGACATTAGATAGACTACTTTCTTCATCCCCTCTGAAAATCGGATCGCAGTCAGTTACTTTATCTAACCTCTTAATAGTAAACACCAATAGGAAATAATTGTTAAACTCTACACTCATTTTTTCCTCCGATTCTATCATGATATATTCATAGTTTTTAATTGGTCCTATTCTTTCTTTAATTTTATGTTCTATA
>NC_134810.1:3450305-3452805 GCF_046742065.1 Oratosquilla oratoria | reverse complement strand
TAACTACTTTCTGATGGCGTAACACTACATAAGGGAGCGTAAATAAATGAATTATATTTCTACTCGATAATACCCTTGTCTTCTAGTACATTTTCATAACACCATTTTATTATACATAATGGACGAATACAATAACTCAAATTCAAACATGAAATTTTTCAATATAATTTTACATACATCGTAAAGTACATACTTAAACATGACAAATACAATAACTAAATTTCAAACATGAACAATTGGCACTCAGTATATACTTAGATCAAATGTCATATGCCGTGATTCGTAATTAGTTTGCATCTCATACAATTTACCTGTCTAATGTCAATACATCAAGACAGTTCCAGATATCGGGCAATTGGCACTCACAAATAACAATAGTAATGATAATGATAAAAACAATATTATGAAATAATTAGTATGAATTAGGTATGATAAAGGGATGATGGTATATTTAACCCCACGAAATATTTAGAATGCCCAAATTAAGGTGTTTCGTATAGATTATTATTTTTCTTGCTTGGCGCAGGAGGCAGGAGGCGCTTAGCTGAGATTGAATGAATCACCTCTTCCCAATGTCATTGAACTGTTGGGGCAGGTAACTGTCACTGCTGGGAATCGAAGAGAAGTGCGGGCCTTGAACCCATGACTAAGACCTGTTTGACCTTAACCAAGAAAATTTGATAAAAATAGAGAAGAGGTGGGTGGAAGAAGGGATGGGGGTGGGGACAGGGAAGGGGGGGCAAAGGAGGAAAAGGGAAGAAAGAGAAGACGAGGGAAGGAAAGTGAAAGAAAAGGGGAAAGAAGGGGAGGAAAGGGAAAGGAAAGTAAAGAGGTGAAATGGGACGTGAGGGAAGGGAGGAGGAGGTAAAGGGATGGAAAAGGTAAAGTAAGGGTCTTGAAGGGAAACTATTTGCCTCGTCCAATCCACCATCATCTCTTTACCTCTCCCTACCCTCGTTTCCCCTCGCTCCCCTGAGGAAGGGAAGAAAAGAAGATTAAGGTAAAATTCACAGTACCAGCTTTATAATTCCGGAGGAGGAAAAAGATAAAGATAATAGGAAGAAGAGAAGAAGGGAGAGGAAAGAAGAACAATAATTGTTTATGGACATATTAGTAAATATGAAGCGTCTCCCGAGATAAGGGACTAAGACGGGTTTAATAATTTACTCTTCTATCATACATAAAATTTCCCATGTGCACACATATAAACACTCTACCAAGAGACATCATTGAATGTCCAATGAGATACAAAATTTCAGTTGAGTTTACAAGTAAAGTTTGGACAAAAGAATAATAAATAAATGTTATGAAATGAAATGCAATAGAAAAATAAATGTTGAAAGAAAGCTTGTTTGCCTTTTAAGAAAATGAGGGACGGTTCTGGATGATTGCCTTCGATGAAAACTGAAGAAACTAGATTGTGCTAGAGTTGAAAATACTAAGCTCTCTTTGCCCCAAATAGACATACTAGATTTTTTTTTCTTTTTTTTTTAGATTAATGACACGTAGATTGTGATGTAGTATCTCAAGAATGACATAGAAAAAGTCTATGGTAATACCATTGTAACAAACACGAAAAAAAACATAAAACAGAGGACCTCAGCGCAGAAACATCCGCATTTGAATAAGAAAGAAAAGGATTATCGGACAAGGTTCTTAGAGCTAATCTTAGCATTTTCAAATATACATGGACGGGTCCCTAATCACATCCAAGTCTAGAAAACGCCTTATTACAAATTCGGGAAAGATGGAATCCCTGACACAAAGAATTAGCGAAGAGTTCTTGAAGGAAGGTTACAGAAAATAGAATAAAAAGGCGTGGCCGGCAGGGAATCACGAATGGTACAGGCATGTCTTGTGGGCTGATAAATTGAAATAAAAGTGTGTGCGTGCAGAAAAAGAAAATTAGGTACGATAGAAAGAAAATAGCAAGGGAGGAAGCTTAAAGGAAATGGGGATAGGGATAGGAATAAAGATCGAAAAAGAGATAGAGATAGAGATAGAGATAGAGATAGAGATAGAGATAGAGATAGAGATAGAGATAGAGATAGAGATAGAGATACAGACAGAGATAGAGGTAGAGATAGAGATAGAGATAGAGATACAGATAGAGATAGAGATAGAGATACAGATACAGATATAGAAATAGAGATATAGATATAGATATAGATATAGATATAGATATAGATATATATATAGATATAAATATAGATATAGATATAGATATAGATATAGATATAGATATAGATATAGATATAGATATAGATATAGATATAGATATAGAGATATAGAGATATAGAGAGATAGAGATAGAGATAGAGATAGAGATAGAGATAGAGATAGAGACAGGGACAGAGATAGAGATAGAGATAGAAATAAAGATAGAGATAAAGATAGAGATAGAGATAGAGACAGAGATAGAGATAGAGATAGAGATAGAGATAGAGATAGAGATAGAGATAGAGATAGAGATAGAGATAGAGATAGAGATAGAGATAGA
>NC_134810.1:3437805-3440305 GCF_046742065.1 Oratosquilla oratoria | reverse complement strand
AAGAAGAAGAAGAAAAAAAAAACGAGTACTTTGTGTAGCCTCCTTGCAAGCCAAGCAAGAAATCAAGCATCTTGAAATCACCACAAACATCCTACTTGAATTCAGCATAATTTATTTTGTCAAGAAGTTGTTTGATCTTATATTTTTCTTTCTTCTGTACTAGGTGTGCAAGAGGCAAAAATGGGTATTTATTTCCATCATGGAGCAACACTGCTTTGAGACTTCGTGTTGAGCTATCTATGAACAATTGCCATTCTGCAGGATCATGCACCAGTCCAAGAGCAGTAAACAAACCAATCACATCTTTATAAAAAAAACAGATCATTACTGATGTCATAGTATATTTCAAATTCTTCATGTCGCTTCCGGTACAATGATGTCCTGCAGTCTTCAGCCTTGATGTAAGAAGTTCAGATCCTGACTTAGTAAGACCTAAACCCCTGATTAAATCGTTAAGCCCACTCTGATTTGGAAAGTGAGGGTCCAAAGTCGTTCTTCCTACGAAAACTTCGTCCATTTCTTGGCTGCTGACATTTGCTGGCTCTTCAGATGAAATATCTATTGCATCTTCCATCTGAAAAGAAAGAAATAACTACATATAGCAACTTCAACAAAGACTTGAATAACATTAGTATTCCATTCATCTTTAGGAAAATGAATGTATTGTAAATACGAGTAATTAACATTCTGGTTAATTAAAAGTAGGACTTTTGGAGAGTATGATGAGAAGTATATTTACATTTTCTGGTGGTTGTGGTACTGGTAAGCTGTCATCATGGGGGACAGGTGCTCTAGATAGAGGTATGTCTGGATACTGAAGAGATTGTCTTCCTTTTACTTTTCTGTACTTTATCATATCAATCATACAAAAGTAGCAGACATCGTGATGGCTCATCGGCTCTCCCCATACTCTGGGAATGGCAAAAGACATCGCACATCCTGTACCTCTAACCTTCCTTCTAGAGTAGATCGACAGCTTCCACATATCACATGAGGGGGCCATTGTTCGTCTTAGCCATCCATGGGCATTCCGAAATAGTCTGTACGCTATCCACAATTTGGCACCTTTCACGATCTTATGTAATACCTGGTTTTTCAGTATAATACCCACACACAAAGCAAAGTGTATCTGGAGATTTTTTCATCCTCTAGCCATCCTGAAAATAACAGAACTTTGTAATTGATCTGAAAAGAGAAAATTAGATATAAATTTAGTAACGGAACATATAACAATTCCAAATATATGATAACATTGGAAGACGGTGTATTTCTATAAAGGTCAATGATAAAGAAAAAATAATTACATTTCTGGAATCAGCAGAGAAAATGAATTAATAAACAGTAAACAAATTATGATAAACAAAACTTTAAAAAAAAGTTACATTGTGTAATACAGGTATAGTATGAAGATCCCTAGAGACCTAATTCATGTAGATCAAGACCCCAGACAGATTCTGGGTCGGTCAACAAACAGGCAGAAAAAAAAAGTATAGGAAGATGTCATCTATTTTGCGTTCACATGGTCTGTTTTGTACATCATGATAAATTTCGGAAATGTGGGAATGGGGTGATGGTAGGGGCCGAGGGGATCTGGGCTGTTTCCCCTTCACACCCAACGTGATGACCCTATGTGACGTCATCACGTGTCAAAATCACGTGTGAGAGGGAACCCTTCACGGAAGCTGCCCGCATGGAAGCGATGGTAGGAGTGGGGGTGGCGGGTGGAGGGGGAAGGGTTGAGGGGGAAAGGTGGAGGGTGAAGGGGGTGTGTGAAGGGGAAAGGGAAGAATATGTGAGGGTGGACGGGGTCGGGGAACGGGGAGGGCGGATGGTGGAAGATGGAGGGTAGAGGGAGAAGGGTGGAGGGGGAAGGACGGAGGGAGAAGGGTAGAGGGTGAAGGGGTAGAGGAGGGGAGGGAGAAGGGTAGAAGGTGGAGAGTGGACGGGTAAGGAATGAGGCGTAAGGGTGGATGTGGAGGGGGAGGGGGAACGGTGGTATAAGGAAGGGGGAGTGGAAAGAGGGAGGATGGGGGTTGGAAGGGGAGTGGAAGACAAGGAAGAGAGGGTACAGTGATGAGAGGCACAATATAGAGGTCCCGGGAGATGTAGGAGGAAGAAAGGATGGCGATGAGGAAGAAAAGGGAAAGGAAGAAAAGGAGGAAAAGAAGAAGAAATTTATGAAAAGAAAAAG
The DNA here is from genome assembly GCF_046742065.1 of Oratosquilla oratoria. Classification (NCBI taxonomy): domain Eukaryota; kingdom Metazoa; phylum Arthropoda; class Malacostraca; order Stomatopoda; family Squillidae; genus Oratosquilla; species Oratosquilla oratoria. The sequence continues at coordinate 3,438,114 of NC_134810.1, read as the reverse complement.
AAAGGAAGGAGAAATAAAACGAAGAAAAAGAAGTAAAAGAAGAAAAGGAAAAGGAGAAAAAGAGAAAAAATATAGGGGAAGGAGAAAAAGTTAAAGTTAATTGGAAAGAAAAAAATTAAGTTAATTGGAGAGGAAGAGGAAAAGGAAAAAAAGAGGAAAAAAAAAGGATAAAAAATAAATTAAAAAAAATAGGAAAAAATGAAGAAAAAGAAGAAAATTAAGAGTTTTTGTCCTTTGAGACAATATTGTGCCAAGGTGAAGTAAAAAATGTGGTTAAGAAGACTTGAAGAGCAGAAATAAGGGACGCTA